>NC_069674.1:19314922-19617952 GCF_023699985.2 Odocoileus virginianus
TAAGCCTGTGCTTCCCTCAGCGGGCAGAAGGGAGACTGCTGAGTCACTTGCTATTTTTAAGTGAAGTCTTTCCTGTTTTTAATAAAGTAATGCATGTTGGTTGTAGAAAATCAGAAAAATGTGAAAGTATGGAGACAAGACTAAAAATCATAACTTCAAGGTTGTAGAAATAACCACCCAGCAACATATTTCTTCCTATAATGTTTTCTATAACTGGGATTGCATAAATATGTGTGTGTGTATCCTGCTTTGTAACCATCACTGTCACGTGAATATTCCCCTTTGTCACTAGAAATGTTTCCTAAACAATGTTTTTAAGGGCTGGGTTAGCTGTACTATCATGTATGGTTTATATATTCTGTTTTATGACTTTGTTTTGGTGCACGGTTTATATGTCCTGTTTTACAACACTGTTTTGCAGTACTGTAAATAATATGCCGTGGTGGCTGTGTGTGTGAATCAGTGTATTCCTCCCCCAGAAGTTTGAGAGTGCTTGTCTCATACATCTTACTGAATTTTCTCATCTTTTCATCTTTGATGATGAAAATGACACAGCATTGCTGTTCTTGACTAAGGTTTAATGTTTCTCTAGTGTTTGTTGACTCTTTTTTTTTTTTTTAAATCAGAGAGGGTGGAATGCTGTCACTTCCTTTTTTTTTTCCCATCGTTTTTAGTTTTGGTTTTTGTCAGTGTACATGAGCTCTTTATAAATAAAGGCTGCTAGCGTTTTGCTGTCATAACGGTCATCATAAAGCATAACCCTTTTGTGGCAGTGGGGCCCCTGAACCAAGACACAAATCTGGACTCCATAAGTGTGTGGCTTCACATTTGTCACCAGAAGGAAAATACTCTCAGACTATTCATCTGAGGCACTTCATGTTTTTTTTCTTTTTTCAGTTTAAGCACCTCTGAAGTTTTCACATCAATAGGATGATGGTTGGAAGAGGTACAGACATAGGGTCCCGGTCTTCTAAATTATGTTCTTGCCACTTTCATGTTGAAAGAGCGAGACCTCCCTGAGGCCATGTCAGGGAGGATTAGAGCCCCGGCAGGTTGTCGCCCTGCCAGGCCCTCTGGCTGCCCACGCCCTGAGTACAGGGCTCCTGGCAGCAGAAATTGGTGCCCGGGAGCTTTCCCAGCGCGGGTGCACCCCTGGTCTCTCCCCTGACTGTAAGGAACACTTGAGAAGGGCTGACTGCGCAGGAGGCTGGCTCTTGCCACCGACACTGGTTTGTTTACTTCAGATGGTCGGAGGCCCAGCGCGTGCTCTCTCTAGTTGCAGAATCAGAATGGACTTTTCCAAACTGCCCATCGACCTTCTGTTACAGAGGAGGTCTGTGGCTACAATCTCCAGCTTCCAGACACTTCTTTCTTATATGCTAGAATATCTGCCAGCTTAACCATTATGTGCCTTGTATACAAATACTGATCATGCACTTGTTTATAACTTCTGATTTGTCACTGGGGCTTCCCTGGTGGCTCAGTGGTAAAGAACCCGCCTGCCAATGCAGGAGACGGGGATTTGATCCCTGGCTCGGGAAGATCCCCTAGAGGAGGAAATGGCAACCCACTTCAGTATTCTTGCCTGGAAAATTCCATGGACCAAGTAGCCTGGCGGGCTACAGTCCGTGGGGTGGCAAAGAGTGACCTAGGCACTAAAAACAATTTGTCACTGCTCTAATCATGGTTTCACATATTCCGTTTCCATCTGTCCCAACATGTGAGATGCCCACACAACTCCCTGTCTACACTGACTTAGCAAAAACACCCTCCCACCCCTGTAGTCACTCATGTCATTCTGTTTTTTTTACAGTTCGTTCTTCCTGCCTGAAGGTCTAATGATATTCAGTGACAAGACTTTATATGTACAGTTGGGCCTTATTTAGTTTCTCGCCGTTTGCCCAAGTTCACCACCTGTATGTCTGTCCCGAGAGATGCGTCCTAGGGGCCCCGGCACTGCCCCTCACATCAGAGGCCACCGGCGGGAAATTCTCCTTCATCCATGAAGTGTTTAATAAGCCCTTCTAGGTGCCCATGGGAGAGGCAGGCAAGTGTCTGCAGGTGTGCCCTTCAGTCCCAGCTCCCTCCCAGAGGGTGGGAAGGAGACTGGAACGCCGAATTCCTGGGCTGGGGAAGACCACCATGAGTTGTGCCTGCCAGGCGTGTCGTGTGGAGCTCGTTACCCGGGGAGACTCCGGATGCCACGGGCGTCCGCTTTGCCGGGACGATGTTTGCCGTAATGTGGCCTCCCTCCTGCTTCCTCGGGAACAGGGCTCCCAGGGCTGTAAGTGCCCCTGTTGCCCCTGGGCGCCTTCTGCCCGTATTCCTGCTCTCCGCCCCCTCCCTCAGCTCCTGCCCCGGTGGCTTCCGTGAGCATCCTCTGAAACCTTCGGACGAGCTCGGGCCTCTGTGCTGGCATCCCCCTGCCTGGACTGTTCCGTTATCATGTGCCTGCCGCCTCCCTCGGGTCTCTGCTCAGATCCTTTTCTCAGTGACGCCGTCCCTGGCTGGCACCTTGAAACTGTGACGGCTCCTCCACAGCACCCGGCTCTCCGTGCCCCTCTCCTGCTCTCCCTCGGTAGCATTTCCCACCATCTGACATCCTAAATACTTTGTTTTGTCTTCCGCCTACAGCCCTCAATAGAATGTAAACCTCATGAGGGTAAGGAATTTTATGTTATGCAAAGTAGACAAAAGTCTCTGGCCATCTGTCTTTATCAAAATCTGTCTTTAACTGTTATACCCCCAACACTCCCTGGCACATCTGTGAATATCCACCAGGCAACCTCTGAATGCAGCGTGAACGTCAGCCATGGCCCACAGAGCTTCGTAAATGCCTCCCTCTAATTTTTTTGACCTACTTCTCTGTCCTGGCTCTCTTCCTTCAGGTCCTTCTCTGTTTATTTTTTTTCTTCTTCCCATTTCCTAAACGTCAGTTTCCTCAAGCTTATCCCCTCTTTCTCAGGCCTGTGTGCGAGCTTATAGTTTTAGGGATTGGACAGTGAGGCCACCTGCAAGGATGGACTCCCATGTGATTGACGGCTGAGGCTGCGGACCAGTCACTGCCACGGCCCTGAGAACTGCCTGGTAAAACCTGGGTGTTATCATTTGGCAGCCATCGGACGCTGTAGAGCTTGCAAGTTTTGTGGAACAGAAGCTCAAAAGAAAAATGAGTGGGTCTTTAGGTTGTTATGGGCTACAAGTTCATCTCCAGGGCTTTTCGGGGACAATAGAGGGCAGAACTCGCTTCGAGAAGTCTTTGTGATCACTGGAAGGTGTCTGAGGAGGAATCTAGCTTGACTGAGGACTTAATGATTAAATACTAAGAATCTTTTTGAGTGTTTACTCTGTGTCAGGCCAGTGTTAAGTTCACTGTGGGAACACATGTACTGTTATCATGTCCATGTCCCAGAGGGGAAAACGGAGGCTTCGTGAGGCTCAGTAGCTTCCGCAGGCGAGGCTGGTGCAGCCCGTCGGGCAGGACTGAAATCACTGTGAGAGCTTGAGCTCTGCCTCCCCAGGCCGGGCCCCCGCACGCGTCCTCCCCAGGCCGGGCCCCCGCGCGCGTCCTCCCCGCACGCGCTCACATCTGTAATGGGCAGACACCCCGGCATTTTCACCCAGCACGGTGGGGACGCTGTGGAGCAGTGCCGCTGAGCATCAGCGTTAAAGCTGTGTGTCCAGGGTTCCGATCCCTGCTCTGCCATTGACTAGCTACGTGAACGTCTCTCTGCCTAGGTTTCTCGTCTGGAAAACGGGTATAATAATAGAACGTGTTTTGTAGAGGCTGTGGGAATTAAATGAGGTGATTTACGTGCAGCCTGGGGAACATGACCTAGTAAGTATTACTTAAATTATTATCATCGTGGAGAGGAAGTTGAGGCTCAGAGAAGTGAGTTCTGGGGGAGACGCTAGGGCTGGCGTTCACGACCAGAGTGTCCCTGGAGGGCCCAGCTGGGTGTCCCAGCCCCAGAGGTGTCCGGTGCTACTGGCTCCGGGATGGGGTTAGGGACGTGGCGATCAAGCACATGGACCTTAGTGCCAGACCAGCCGGGTTCAGGCCCTGTCCTGTCACTCACAGCATATGACCTTGAGCATGTCGCAGGCTTGCCCGCGCCAACATCCCTGCCCTCAGAGCACCCTCTGGCCTGTTCCTGGGGGTTGTTGTGAGACTGAAGGAAGCTAATTTGATCCGTACAAGTGGACTGGCGCCTGCCGTGGTGCTGCCCACGAGGCGGTGTTCGGGGAGGAAGGGGAGATGAGAGAAGAGCCAGGAGAGGCGGAGGGTGGGGCTGCAGTGGGAACGGAGAGGGAGCGAAGCCCAGGGCAAAAAAGGCCAGCAGAAGAAAGTCAGAGAAAGAGCCTGGCGGAGGAGAGAGCCGGCTTGCCAGAGGAGGCCCCCGGCCCGGAAGGGAATGTGTCTGGCTGCGCACAACTGGGGACCAGTGTGTTCATGGTTTGGGTGTGGCTCCTGACAGAAGCAAACAAAAAGGGAAGAAGAAAGGGAAACGTGTCATATTTCCTCCAGCAGAAATGTGAGCCCAGGTTCTTATTTCTGAAAACGAGGCCACAGAAGTGTTGCCCGAGTGTGTTAAGACGGCAGCAGCACCCGGGTTTCAGAGGCTGCGTGGACAGCCAGGCCAACAGTGGCTTTTTATGGAACGCCGTGACGTCTGGATTCACTTAATTTTTCCATGTAAATAAAGCAGCTCGGCCAGCAGAAACATGACTACACCATGAGACTGCAGAGTGGAGCGCCCGCTGCCCCTCCGCCTCCAGCGAGCCACCGGGATAGACTGTCTTGGCGGCTCCATTAATATTAACTCGCTGTTGGTCCAGTTGTTTTGTTGCTCATTAGCCCTGCTGGCAAGCAGACTATCCAGCTGGGAACAAAGGTCAAAAAAAAATTTCAGTGGGGGGGGAAGAAAAATCCTTAAAAATGAGGAAGTACCTGCACCTTGGGACCCATTCTCGTTTGGTTTTTATTGGGACGACTTAACAGTGCAGTTAGTTTCTGGGGGCGGGGAGGGGGGCTGCTAAGATTTCACAGGACCCAGGAACTTCCTTGGTGGTCCAGTGGTTAAGACTTCGCCTTCCAATGCAGGGGGTGCAGGTTTGATCCCTGGCTGGGGCCCTAAGATCCCACAGGGACCAAAACATAAAACAGAAACAATATTGTAACAAATTCAATAAAGACTAAAAATGGTCACATCAGGAAAAAAAAAATCTTGAAAAAAAAAAAAAGATTCACAGGATCTAAAGCAGAGTTTGAAGACAGGTAACAGTACTAGAAACCAGTGACTGCCTTTGACTGTCACTCTTTTTTTAAAACTTTTTGGCCATACCCCATGGCCTGTGGGACTCCTTAGTTTCCTGACCAGGGGTCAAATCCATGCCTCCTGCATTGGAAGCCGGAGTCCTAACCACTGGGGCGCCAGGGAAGTCCCTTCAGCTGTCCGTCTTGATTGCGCTGCTCCTGTCCTCTCTCTCCTGCACTTGCCCGGAGTCACTGTCCCCCCTCATACTGACCAGGCCAGGGTTTCATCCTGTGACCCCCGGGGTCACACGTGTGGGATGATCCCCTGAGTCACAGGCCCTGGGCAGTCAGCGGCACGCAGGGCGGAGCAGGGGCCTGCATTCCTTGCGCTTGCACTCTGGCTGGGGCACCAAACACCAAGCACGTGTTTTCACAAAGATAATTATAAGTTTTGAAGTGATTTGGGAAGCAGATAAATAGGATGACGTCAAAGAGAGGACCTGGCAGCAGGAAGTGATGAGCCTCCAGTGGAGGGTCAGGGGAGGGCCTGTGTGCGAAGCAGGCATTTGATCTGAGGCCTGAGGGGTGTGAAAGATCCAGGGGAAGAGTCTTCCAGAAGGAGGGGGCAGTGGTTAGAGATACTGCATTGGGAGAGGAACAGACTGGGGGCGGAGTGGCAGCCCGCTGACCAGGGGGACAAGGCTGGATGGATGAGTGTACACGGGTCCCTGAGGCCTCGGAGGCCAGGGTGAGAGGTGTGGATTGTGTCCTCACCAGGAGCTGCTTCTTCACCTCAAGGCCCTGCTCCCCAAACCTGCGGCACGTGCCCCAGGCGGCAGGGCCGGGGGCGTGGAGAGCTCCTGAGTTGGGGTGGGGGCAGTGCTGGGCCTTGGCTCTGGCAGTCCTGCCCAGGAGCTCTGCTCTAAAGGTTGTGATCGCAGTTTGCCCCCAGCAGTCAGAAGGAAAGAGGAGGAGGAGGTGAAGATTGATAGACCATCACTAAGCCTCAGCCCTTCAGTTTTGCAAAAGGTATTTTTTGAGTTGGCTGGAGGGAGCTAAGTCTTCTAGGACTTGCCCTCCATCCACACATAGGAGGATGCGTCTCTCACCTGGAGCTTGTAGCGCACGTAAAATGGCTTCATAACTCAAGCAAGATAACTCACAGCCAGTCACAGACAAACTGAGCTATACCTGTGCTGGGGTCTCCCCCTCTGCCCCTCAGAGAGCAGATCTACCCTGGTCACTCGTGGAGGGCCGCTCACTGAGGCCTGGTGCTTGCCGGTGGGTGGGATGCTGCGGGCAGGCTGCTCGGGAAGGGGCTGACGTTGCGGCTCCTGTGTGTTCTCTGCTCTGCCAGGGTCTCTGCTGTCAGACCCCCACCTCCCTCCTGCTGCCGAGTGGGCAGTAGGTCTGTGCCTTCACAGAAGATCTGGGGATCTCCTCCCAAACCCCACAGGTTTTGGCTGATGAAGTTCATTTGTGTATTGAGGCTCATAAAATGTGGCTCCAGTGACCTGGCTTAGGTCACAAATCTAAACCCAAGTCAGCCTGCATGAGAAACACCTGTCAAGGAAGCCTAACATACACCATCCACAGCCCTTCAGCAGCCTCAGCCAGTTCACCTTCCCTAGGAAGCAGGGCCTGCTGGCTTCGAGGTCAGGGTGTCCTTACAAGTCATATGACTTCTTCCAGTGCTCTGTGGGGCTCACTTTTGCCCCAGATCCCTAGGAAGGGTGCTGCCCTGCTCGTGAGGTGCTATGCTCCCTTGATCTGTGGCTTGTTTTCCCGTGAGTGAAGGAATGAGTCAAGTAGCTACTAAATTGTTTCACGCTTGTCCTTTTGACAGGGCTGAGAAAACTGAGGTGTGAGTCCAGGGGTGCAGAATAAAGTGTCTCAGTTTCTATAGAACCTACTATGCGTGCCTTTGATGATTAAACCTCCAAAGATACTTGTTATATATTGCTTTGCTTGAAGATGCAATTCACTGGAAGATTCCAAAGGTAGACTGATCACTGGGGTCACTGCAGTGCCCGGCTCCCAGGTAGAGGTGACTGAGGGGAAAGTGGAGCCAACAGAGGAGGGTGGGGGGGCACTGGCTGGACTGCTCAGAGAGCAGACCATCTCAGAAAAGCCACACCTGTGAGTACACTCTTAATACACCATTAAGAGTGGCATTAGAATTCAGTGGAAGGAAGGGCTTTCCTTTAACTAATGCTGAAGCAATTAGTTAAAACTATTTTAGGGCCTCATCTCACTCCATATATCAAAATAAATTTCACATGGACCCAGTAGTGAGATATAAGGAACAAGCAGACAAAAAAGATCTAGAGAAAAGTAAATATTTGATTTATGAATGAAAAAAGAATGCTCTGAGCTTAAAAGCAAATTGAAACTACAAAGGAAAAATGGTATGGATTTAACCGGGAAAATATACACTTCTATACAACGGAAACACAAAATTAAAAGTCAGTGAGCATGGAAAAATATTTGCAATCAATATGGAATGGTTACTATACCTAATATAAAAAAACGTTTATGCCAAAAAGTTAAAAAACATTTAATCCCCATGAAAATGAACGAGGCACATGAAGAGATATTTCACCTGAGAAGGAATGCAAAGTAGTTAACTGTAAAAACCTCTTTTTTCCTTATTTGTACCCTCCACCAAACGTGCGAGGGTTTTTCCCCACCAGGGAATTCTCTGCGACACCTGGGTGTCCTGTAGTTCCACTCTGACTCCGTCTACCTGGAGGTGGCACCTCCCACAGGCTGAGGGCGCAGTCCCCCCCATCACAAGCCTGTGACGTCACCTGCGCTTCTGACCAACCAGCGACAGCTTGGAGGTCCCCACATCCCCCTCCTTGGGTCTGATTAATTTACTGGAGCGGCTCACAGAACTCCGGCCAGCAGTCTGCGTTATCAGAGTACTGGTTCACAGCCCAGGAGCAGCCACCCTAAAGACGCTCGGGGCAGAGGATGCGGGGAGGGGTCGCGGAGCTGCCATGTCCTGTCTGGGCCTGCCACCCTCCCGGCGCCTCCATGCTTCCATCAGCCCAGAAGCCCTTGAGCCTTGTCCTGTAGGGGTTTTTTTTATGAAGTTCCTTTACTCAGGTGTGATCTATGAAATCATCGGCCCATCGGGGACACTCTGTCTCCATCCCTCTCGCCTCCCTGGAGGTTGGGCTGAAGGCCCAGCCCTGTAAGGATGTGGCTGTTTCCCTGGCAACCAGCCCTCTCCTTAGGGGCCTTCCAGAAGCCGAGTCATTAACATGGACTCAAAGGTGGCTGAAAAGGGTTTGTAATGAATTAAAACAAACAAACACATTCACCTCTATTATCACTTAGGAAATGCCAAGGGTTTTATGGGGACAGAGACGGAATATCTGTTTCTTATTGTAAATCACTCTGTCACATTAACTAACATGAAAAAAAAGTCTACACCTCAAGTAAATAGTCAAGGATATGCCAAATAGTCTGAGTTTCCCCATCAAAACTGCAGATAAAAACACTAGATACCAAGAGTGCAAGAAAACTGGCATCTTCATAGAATAATGGTGGATGTGAAAATTCTTACAAACTTTCTGGGAGGCAGGAGAGCAAAAAGCACTAAAAACACTAAAAATCATAACCCTTTGGGCAACTAATTCCCCTTATGAGTCAGGCAGCAATCAGAAATGCCGTCAGTGATTTATATACAGGAATGTTTATCATAGTATTACTTTAGCCAAAAATGAGAAGCAACATTAGAATCAAATTATGACATATCAAGATAATAAAACTCTATGTAGCCTTTAGAAAAACCAGGTCTAAAATCACACTAAACAGTGTGACCGCAAGAAAGATACTAAGGAAATGTTCTAAAATGATGTTAGTTCTGGTATCTCTGGGCATTATGGGCAAGAGTTCTTTTCTTTTCACATTAAAAATATTTCCAGAGTCATGCGTTCTATTTATGTAAAAGTGAAATTTAGAAAACAGTGTTAGCGATTAGATAAAGCAGGTGGGTTGGCCAGAAAGAGTGTTGAGAAAGGGGAATATGCAAAATCAAAAGGAGACTGTCATAGGCACGGATTCGGGAGTTTGGGAGAGGTGCGGTTTAGGAAGAAGATACTGAAAAATGCACTTCAGTTGTCACGAGGGAGGAAGGAAAGACAATCCCAAATACATGCGTGTTTATCTTTTCCCAAGGAGCGTTTGATTTTACAGGTGAAGAAGCTAACTGGAAATTTTAGGGGAAACATCTGCACCAACAACTAAAATCCCACTGTGAATTTCCATCAAGTTGTGAAAAGCAATGTAATCTAATAACACCAGGTCTAAAAATCTCTTAGATCCTACTGTCTTCTTTCTGAGTTGAGAGCAGAGAGGTCTTTCTGACAGTCTTAGTCCACAGTGCGTATTTTCAGGAGGACTCATGGTATTCCTGTTTAGCTACTGCAAGTCTGTGATCTGCTTTTGTTTGGCCGTCTTTTCCACTTCATGCGCCATAGACTATTATTTGTGTAGACTCTGTGCAAAATCCCACTGCCCATCGCTCTCCTCTGCATTTCTAACCAATCTGGCATTACCTGCACTGCCTTAGAGGCCAGAGGCCCACAGGCTGATGCTGAAGGGAATAGGGGGAAGGAGGAGGGGAGAGCTGAGCTCTTGGAGGTGGGTCATCCATGGGGGTGGGTGGTGGTCCCCAGACCCTGACTACCGGTTGTTTCCCCAGGTCCATGGTTAGAATGCAGGGTCTGAGAGGAAAGCCTACTTGTCTTCAGAGCAGCAGGCATCTGGGCGAGCTGTTGGGCACGCAAGGCAGGTACTTACCGAAGAGAAGATGCAGAACGCACAAAGCGCTTTTCAAGAGGAGGAGCAGGAAATCAGGTTCGGTGGGTTCTTCTCTCTCGCTGGCTTCCTAGTGTCCAGGCTCCAGAATCCAGGCCGGTGGAGAGGGGCCGGCAGATCAATGCAGCCCCGGGCTTATGACTGGCTGGCAGGCATGTCGTGCCTAAGTAAACAGCTCTCTGAACTTTGGCACATTTCTGCTGACTGATGACACTGTCCCCTGATTTCACTTTCATTTCTTGCCGGTGGCTTGTGACTTTTCAGAAAGAAAGAATGTAAACAACATTGCTCTTCTCCAAACTGGGCACTTTACCCACACCTGAGCCAACCAGCCAGCAGACCTAAATAGCCAGGTAAGTGTCTGGATGATAACACACAATGATTCCAGAAAATAGACTGGCCAAGACACTTTCAAAACTCCTCATGTTTTAAACCAAGATAAACACAACCTAGAATCTTACTCAGAAGGGACCCTCAAGATGGACTAGTCCAAGATTCCAGACCCCGGTCACTGCGGGGAAGCACCTATGCCTCTGTCCTTGCCGTTTCAGAAATCAGCTTTGCAGGATGACTGGGGGTCCCTGGACACAAAACCGTGTCTTCTTAGCGTCCTCACCAGGGTGTTTAGGCCCATGCTAGAGCAGCTGAAACATCTCCTTTCAAAATAAGAGCAGAATGGAGCTCTTATTTTTGTAATCATAGGGGCTCCTAGCCAGAGTTTAAAAATTGCTTTCTGTGCTCACATGACCAGCTGGAAATTCCAATTTGGGGTTAAGCTCGGTTAAGTCAGTAGAGAGCTACCTAGTAATATTTCTGAATCCTTCAAGATTCCTCTTCCCTTCCCTGTCCTTCCTGCAAAGGACTTAATAGAACTGTTGCATTTCCCCCCCCTTTTTATTTTCTTTAAACTCAAACCCTAGAAAGAGGTGATGTGATCTAATGAAAAGAACAGAAACCTTGGGATCAGGGAGCTGTGCTGCAGGTTAGCAGATTATTTAACATCTCTGAGCATCAGTTTCTCATCTATAGAATGGAAACAATACCTACTTTGCATGGCTGTTGTGGAAATTGGAGATTATGCATCAAGGTTCTTAGTACAGTATTGGGCACACAGTAATGATAACTGTTATTATTAAAAGCAGGATTTCTGAATGTCTTCATAGCCTTCATAGTAATGCCTTTAAGGCAGAGACAAAATTAATTCTTTTGTACTAGTATAAACTAGTCATGAAAATTGAACACTGGTGAATGAAGTGACATAGTATAGGAGAGATAGAAGTATACATTTTAAATTTTTATTTGAAGTTAGAATTCACATAGTTTTTAGAGTCAAGAGTTTGTCAAGCTTGTTATGGAAAACAGCAGTCCCACATTATCCCCTTCTTCTCCAGGGTAAGCACTTCACCTGTTTTACCTGATTCTCTAGGTATTTATGTTTACATTTACATTCAGTTCTGTATGTAACATGCTTGTAATGGTACAACTTGGTTCTTCAGTTTCAAGCATAATTTTTATATGTAGCTTTTTTCCTCCTCACTCCTGTTCCACAAGTACAAGTCCTCATTCCCTCTTTCAAATTGGTCATTGTTTAAACTGATAGTGTCTACAATATTGTAAATATGTAAATACCATATATCAGTAATCTCAGATATGCAGATGATACTACCCTTATGGCAGAAAATGAACTAAAGAGCCTCTTGATGAAAGTGGAAAGAGGAGAGTGAAAAAGTTGGCTTAAAACTCAACATTCAGGAAACTAAGATCATGGCATCTGGTCCCATCACTTCATGGCAAATAGATGGGGAAACAGTGGAAACAGTGGCAGACTTTATGTTGGGGGGTGCCAAAATCACTGCAGACAGTGACTGCAGCCATGAAATTAAAAGACGCTTGCTCCTTGGAAGAAAAGTTATGACCAGCCTAGATAGCATATTAAAAAGCAGAGGCATTACTTTGCCAACAAAGGTCTGTCTAGTCAAGGCTATGGTTTTTCCAGTGGTCATGTATGGATGTGAGAGTTGGACTGTGAGGAAAGCTGAGTGCAGAAGAATTGCATTTTAACTGTGGTGTTGGTGAAGACTCTTGAGAGACCCTTGGACTACAAGGAGATCCAACCAGTCCATCCTAAAGGAAATCAGTCCTGAGTATTCATTGGAAGGGCTGATGCTGAAGCTGAAACTCCAGTACTTTGGCCACCTGATGCGAGGAACTGACTCCTTGGAAAAGACCCCAGTGCTGGGAAAGATTGAAGGCGGGAGCAGAAGGGGATGGCAGAGGATGAGATGGTTAGATGGCATCACCGACTCAATGGACATGAGTTTGGGTAAACTCCGGGAGTTGGTGATGGACAGGGAGGCCTGGAGTGCTGCGTCCTTGGGATCACAGAGAGTCGGATGTGACTGAACAACTGAACTGAACTGACGTACCATGTATAGTAGTTGAACCAGGTAGAAAATGATGATTTCCTTTCTTTTCCTGCATAAATGTTTATCTTATTCTACAGGTGATACTCACCTAAGTTTCTGTTTGTTTCCTTGGTTTTCTGTGTATTTTACACTAACCCAGCCCTTAAGTCTGCCTCGTATTTTTCAAGGAATTTTTACGCATGGTGTCTGATCTTCTCCCAGGATAATCCCTGCCAGTGCCTTCCAGCCTGCTCCAGTCTGGACTGATACGCAGCTGTCGTCCTGGCATTTCATTTCACCACCACCATCCCGGGGTTCTTACTGCCTCTCTCCAGTGTTGGATCACCTATTTCCTGCATCAAAGGCTTTTTTCAATCTATTCTTTATCTACTCTTAAATTTGATCAAATATAGAAGAATATAGAATTTTAGGTTAAAAATAATTTGCCTTTATACTTTTAAAAGTGTTGTTCCATTCCATCTAGCTTTCACTAAAGTTGAGAAGGTTAAAGCCATCTTTTCTTCTGGCTTCCAAAATGGCCTCCTGTCCTCATCTCATCCTTGTAGCTTTGTCTTATAACACTGATTGTTATTTTAGTGGGTTTTTGAGAAGGAGCAAAATTAAATATGTGTCCAGTTTGCTAGTTTTTACTGAAAGTCTAATTTTTCTTTAAGCCCTAGGAGGGCGCTCTGGCTCTCCTTCACTGGTTGCTCTGGCAGCACCGCGGCTTTCCGAATTCGTTGCTTTATCACACTCCTGTGTGTGCTGTGCTTCGTCACTCAGTCGTGTCCGACCCTCTGCGACCCCGTGGACTGTAGCCCACCAGGCTCCTCTGTCCATGGGGTTCTCCAGGCAGGAACACTGGAGTGGGTAGCCATGCCCTTCTCCAGGGGATCCTACCGACCCAGGGATTCTTCACCGTCTGAGCCACCAGGGAATCCCCGTGAATACTGGGGTGGGTAGCCTGTCCCTTCTCCCGGATCTTCTGAATCCAGGAACAGAACCCAGGTCTCCAGCACTGCAGGTGGACTGCGCCACCAGGGAATCCCCGTGAATACTGGGGTGGGTAGCCTGTCCCTTCTCCCGGATCTTCTGAATCCAGGAACAGAACCCAGGTCTCCAGCACTGCAGGTGGACTGCGCCACCAGGGAAGCCCCGTGAATACTGGGGTGGGTAGCCTGTCCCTTCTCCCGGATCTTCTGAATCCAGGAACAGAACCCAGGTCTCCAGCACTGCAGGTGGACTGCGCCACCAGGGAAGCCCCGTGAATACTGGGGTGGGTAGCCTGTCCCTTCTCCCGGATCTTCTGAATCCAGGAACAGAACCCAGGTCTCCAGTACTGCAGGTGGACTGCGCCACCAGGGAAGCCCCGTGAATACTGGGGTGGGTAGCCTGTCCCTTCTCCCGGATCTTCTGAATCCAGGAACAGAACCCAGGTCTCCAGCACTGCAGGTGGACTGTGCCACCAGGGAAGCCCCATCAAGCTCCTGGCTCCCCTTACCTGCTAACCACCCACATCTCCATTGTTTCTGATAGCATCCTTAGGAACTTCACATTCCGTTTCAAACAAATCAGTGTAAGTAGGGGGCACTCCAGAGCGCTCAGCCTTGGTCACACACTGCACAGAGTGGCGTTTCCCTCACTCTCCACTGGGGTGAAGAGCGAAGTGGGTGGTGGTTTAAGTGCCGTGAACTCTCACTGCCCTTACTGAGATTCAGCAGACTTTTTAAAATAAATGTTTCTTCACTTGTTAAGTGTTGTTGGGACAGTTTCTTTATAGAAAAATATTTATTTCTTTGGCTTCGCCGGGTCTTAGTAGCGGCATGCGAGATCTTTAGTTGTGGTGTGTAGGATCTAGTTCCTTGACGTGGGATTGAACCCTGGCCCCCTGCATTGGGACTGTGGAGTCTTAGCCAGTGGACCACTTGGGAAGGGAAGGAAAGTCCCTTATGACCATTTCTAAAGACTTAATTTGTTTTTTTTTAAACCAGTTTTGGTATTCTCACTGGGGAGTGGATGGAGGGTTTTCTCAGGTTGTAGTTCTAGAACTGGATTTGTGCCCCTTTATAATTTTTTAAAGGGAAAAAATTTTAACTGCATAAAATCTAAAGACATTTAGATAGCAAAGAATATCATGAACAAATCTGAAATGATAAATTACAGAAAATTACAAAATAAGAAACAATGGTTTTAAATTAATAAAAGTACTGATAGGTTTAGCTGGGAATGTCTTTGTGGTTGTTTAGGGTTTTGTTTTCTTGAAGCTGATAAACCAATAACAATTTACTAAGGTTAAATATTAAGCTACTTATATAGACTTCTAATAGATACATATATTGTAATAGTCTTTTGTCCCCCTCTGTTTCACATATCTCCATCTAGTTGTGTAAAACACTGATGATGGTTTAATTAAGAGTAAAAATACAATACTTATATCTTCTAATTTTAGGGGACTTAATGAAATGTAAATAACATATTACAATCAAAACCATATGTATTTAAAAATACTCTTAGGAATGAACAGTTATATCAAGCAATAAGAAAAAGACAAAAAATCAAGTAACAGCTGTTAAACTAAATCGAGGTTAATCTAAATCACTTTAAAAGAGAGAGAAAGCAACCCATCAGATGTCCTGCAGTGCATGTGGATGTTCTGGAGAGGGCTGCTCTGAAATCTGAAATGAACCTGCATGGGACCCTGCATCCCTTGTGGTGACCTCATGGTGTGACCCTCATCCTTCCTTGGAAAGGGAGACGTTGTCATCCTCTATACGATCTTCTCTAAAGAGAGCAGGTAACCTTACCACCAGCAGCACAGTTTGAGTAAGAGTCTGTAAGGGATCCCTTTTATCACTTACTGCCTGTCTTACTCACGTGTAGTCGTTTGCAAGCACTTCTCTTTTTCTGGTCCTTCAGTTCCCACGCTCCGCTGTCCCTCGTCTTCTTGGGAAGGCAGGTTTAGGTTTTCCTGAAAGATGAGTGTTTTCATCCAGACCATCCATTATTTCCCTTTGAAGTTATTCTACATACTTTTTTTCTGAGATGCTTTGGGCTTTAGTTAGTTGGGGCTAAAAGGATTCCCATCCCTTTCTGACTGGTTGCATGTGTTCTTAAAGGTGAGTCATTAGCACACCATGATGTGAGAGTTAAGGAACATCGCTTTTTGATTCATTTTGATCTGCTGTGTCCTCAAGTGAAGAGTGGACCCTTTCACATTTAAGTGCTGCCTAACGCAGACTTTGTACCCTTGGAGGACTGGCCTCTGTGAAAGGCAGTTTGAGGCCTTATATAGGTTTGTGTAAACTAATCTTTTCACTGACATAATAATATTCTTTATCCAGGGCAGAAAAACTTTTGACTAGCTCTTTGTTCTTCCTTAAACTCTGTTGGCTTCTTACTAAAAAATAAATCACAGAAGCACCTACTGAAGGAAAACCCATGGGGCTTTGCTTCAAGTAGTCAGAGAGCACCGTCAGAGCGCTGCTCCAGGAGCAGCCGGACAGCTGGTTCTGTGGCTGTCTGAAGGCCCTCCGTGGCTCCAAAGGCACGGACGCCAGGCCTCTGGCTGTTAGGATGCCGCGAACCACACTGCCTGCTTCTGCCCCTGTGGAGTGAGTACATTGAAACAAACAAGTGCCTGGCACGCAGGCTAGACCATCGGTGGGGCAGGGCAAGGGAGGCCTAGTTGAAGAAAACGTTCCACGCTTTGTTCTGTTCACCGTTGCACACATAGAAAGTGATATTTGTCCTGTGCGTCAGGAAAATGTAAAACGCTGACAGCAGTCAGAAAAGAACGCACAAGCTGCGGCTGCTCTGGGCCCCACCTGATGTTGCATAAAGCCAGAGAACAGAGTGGCGGCGTGCTGTAACCTGCTCTCTGAACACAAGCACGTCAGGGCATAGTGCCGAGACGTGCCGGAGCAGAGGACGCACGGGCCACGTTCCTGGGTGAGGCTCTCCAGATCTGGAATTTCCTTCTGTAGCCTTGAAGCCTGATCCTGCCTACAGAGGCTGCAGGGGTCTCTCTTCTCTGTAGGCCCTTTTGAGCCCGTGTCGGGCAGCGCAGACAAGCCGGGTCAGAGAAATGAAGGGCCTCCCCCAAGGTATTTCCTCACTGATCTGGAGTTCAGCTAGAACTCAGGAGAATCAGGAGGAACCGTCGATGTCCTCACCTTTCGTGTCATCTCAGTGGAGCCTTGTCGTGGTTCAGCCCAGGTGTTCTCAGATGGGATGACTCTGCCCAGGTGCCTGCCCTCGGTGGCCCTGCCACCATCGGCACAGAGCGTCTTCAGGGCTGTTGTTGCCTCTGCTGAGGGAGTGCGTCATTCTATCAGCGAACTCTGCCATCTTTTATTTCTTTAAACAGAACCTCACTCTCCTGGTTTCTCTCTAGCAGACTCAGGCCCAGAGCCTCTCTTGTCCATCACGGAGGACTCTGCCATGAACGGTTCTCTCCTCACAAACTTTTCCCAAAGAAGAAAGGATAGAACAGTCTGCAGATACTGGTCTGGGGATCCTGGAGGGGCCTCCAGGATTTGGGTCAATGGTCCATCTAGGAATGTGGAGAACAGAGGCTCTTACCAGGCTTGGAGGCGAGGGGTGAAGATGGCCAAATGTTTGATGAAGTGATAGTTGTTTCTTTCTTTATAGTTTATTTGTTTGAAAGACAAGTTGACAACTAGGAATCCATGTTTCTGAAAGTAGAGAATCTGGCTGTGATAGTATAGAAGGAGAGGTTCCCAGAAAAACAGTGTGCAGAAAGGGTGCCCGCCTTTCTGCGGTAAAGGTGAAGTACAACTTTTGGTGATAATGGGCAGATCATTCTTATCTTAAAGCCTAATTATAAAAGAACAATTTAATGGTATCAGGATGAAAGCCCTAGAGTTAGTGTATGTCTGTGTTTCCTGTTATAAAGCCCTTCTGCCGAGGTCAGTAGCATCAGTGCCAAGTCAGAAACCCAGGCTCTATCAGGCATCACTGTTGCCTTGTGTGGGGAACCAAAGATGGTGCCAAATCTGGGTCATGTCTGCAGAGAGGATGGGGTCACAGCTCATACTTAGCCCACCTGTCACAGAGGCCTTCATTTGAAAAGTTTTTTCTTCTTTTTTATTGGACATGAAATTCAGGTTTGCCAGTACCACACTTGTCTTTTTTTATGGAGCACTTCATGAATTTGGATGTCATCCTTGCCCAGGGGCCATGCTCATCTTCTCTGTATCATTCCAATTTTAGTACATGTGCTGCTAAAGTGAGCACCACACTGTCTTGATTAATGCTCTTTTATAGATTGTAAGTCTTTTAAGTCTTGGAGTCAAATAACATCAGTCCTGTCACTTCTTCTGCTGTTTGGGTGTTGTATTGGACATTCTGAATCTTTAATCTTTCTATATAAACTTTAGAATCAAGTTAGTTGATAATTTGCTAGAATTTCGATTGGGATTTCATTGAATCTGTACTTCAGGTTGGAAAGAACTGATCTCTTAATGGTGGTGAGTCTTCCTATGTGCACATGGAATATTTCTCCATTTACTTAATCTTTGACTTCTTTCATCAGAATTTTACAGTATTCCTTATGTAAATCTTGAACAGTTTTGATTTATACCCAAGTATTTGAATTTTTGGCGCTGATGTAAATGGTATTGTGTTTTTAATTTCAAACTCTAGTATTCATTGTTGGTGTATAAGATGGTGACTTTTGTATATTAACCTTGTATCTTACAATCTTGCTATAATTGCTTATACTTCCAGCAGGTTGTTTTTTGTTGATTCTTTGGAATTTTTTACATAGATAACCATATATTCTGTCAACAAATACAGTTTTATTTCTTCCTTATATTTTATTTTTTTTCTTCCTTATATTTTACTATCTTATTGAATTACCTAGTGCTTCCAGTATGATGTTGATTGGGAGAGCAGACACCTTTGCCTTATTTCTTATCTTAACAGGGACGTATCTAGTTTCATCATTAAATACAATGTGAGCTATAGATTTTTTGGTAGATATTTTTTAATCAAATTGAGGAAAACTTTGCTGAGCATTTCTATTCATGAATGGGTGTGGGATTTTGTTTAATTCTTTTTCTGTATATATTGATGTTATATAATTTTTCTTCCTTATTCTGTTGTTGTGATGGATTATATTGATAATTGAATATTGAATCAGGCTTGCATACCTAGAATAAAGTCTACTTGACCATGGTATATAATTCATTTTATACATTATTGGCTTCTATTTTCTAATGCTTTGTTGAGGATTTTTGCATCTATGTTCACAGAAGATATTGGTTTGTAATTTTCTTTTCCTGTAATATGTTTGTCTGGTTTTAGCATTAGGGTAATGCTGGCCCCATAGATTATGTTATTAAGTAGTCTTTTTGCTTGTATCTTCTGGAAGAGATTGTAGAGAACTGGTATAATTTCTTCCTTAAATTTTTGGTAGAATTCATCAGTGAACTTGCCTGGGCCTGGTGATTTCTCTTTTGGCAGGTTACTATTTATTGATTTAATTTCTTTAATTCATATAGGCCTCTTTAAATCGTCTATTTCTTTTTGCGTGAATTTTGACAAATTGTGTCTTTCAAAGAATTAGCCCATTCCATCTAGGTTATCACATTTGTGGGTCAAGAGTTGTTCATAATATTCCTTAATTATCTTTTTAATTTCCATGGGATCAATGTTAGTGGCCCCTCTTTTGTTTCTGATGTTAGTAATTTGTGTCTTTTTTCTTAGTTAACATTGCGAGAAGTTTGTAAATTTTATTTTCAATGGAATTCAGTGCTGTAAAGAAATGAGCTATCAAGCCATGAAAAGACATGATAGAACTTACATGAATATTACTAAGTGAAAGATGCCAATCTGAAAAGGCTACATACTTTATGATTTCAATGATGTGATATTCTGGAAAAGGCAAAACTAGGGAGACAGTAAAAAGATCAGTGGTTGCCAGGGTTTGAGTGGGAGAGGCGGATGAATAGGTAGAGCATAGAGAATTTTTAGGGCAGTGAAACTAATTTGTATGATACTATAATGGTAGATACATTTCATTATACATTTATCCAAACCCATAGAATGTACAATACCAAGAGCAAACCCTGATGTGAACTATGGACTTTGGATGATAATGAGGTATCAGTGTAGGTTCATCAGTTGTAACAAATGAATCATTCTGGTGGGATGGTAATAATAGGAGTCTACCTTCTGATTAGTATTGCTGTGAACCTAAAACTTCCTTAAAAAATAAAGTCTATTAAAACCAAGACCAGAACATAACAGTTACTCTTTTAATACCCCAATGAGCTCTCCTTGAACCCTCTTTGGCCATTGGAAATATTGTTGAGAGTACATTCCCCAACCTCAGATCTTCTAGCTGCGTCTTGCTCCTGGGACCCTAATGAAGCTTGTGGCCTGTAACTTGAACTAGCTCTCCTGATTCTCAGTGGCTTTATCCTGTAGTGGCCACCATTGTTGACCTGCAACTCCAGGCAGATTGACTCTCTTCTCACTTACCCCATACATCTTGATTTATTTGCCCGATATACCTGTTCCTCTGCAGTAAGTCACTAATGGTTTCTAGCACACTGCAAGATAGAAGTTAAAGAAACAATGTTTGTTGACTGATTCATTAAAGTGCCTAGTAGGAACATTAAGAGCAGTACATGTCATCCTTGCCTTGAGGTCTTGGTCTTTTGGTGTTGTGTGAATAAATCATTTCAGAAGAAATAAAAAGTTCAGACTTTTTTTTTATCTTGACAAAAATTAAATATAAATATCTAAGTGATTTTTCATTTTCTATATTATTTCTGGATTTCTTTTTAACTTTGAAAGATGTCCCCACTAAAGAAGATAGGATATCTGAAATTTGTAGTTTAGTACATGCACATGAACAGGTGGGAGGGGGTAGGGATTGAGGGGCCAGGAGGGCTTTCCTTTGTCTTCTTTTTCTTTTTACTGTGTTAGCATATGTTATCTCTCGTCCACAGTTTTCAGAGCAGCAAAAAGCTAGATTATATGTCCCTCTGCAACTTCAGGTGAAAAGTGGGCTGTCCATGCTTCTTTTTTGGCCGCCCTCCCTTAGTTTTAGTTGGATGGGGGGCTGTCTGCATAGAGCCTTGCTGGCTGGATCCTTCAGCTTGCAGACTCTTGTCTGCATCCTTCTCAGAACTTGAGGGAGTCATCTCCCATTTGCTGCTGGCAGCTTTCATGTCTTTAGTCTTTGTGGCCTTGACTCGAGAATATTTTTTCCTCCTCTTGGGCCCTCTGAGAGGCAGCGAACTTTCAGATGACTTCTGGGACAGAGACTGAAACCATTTTGAAGCGCTTCTTGTAAGAGTCCTCTGGCTTATCAAAGGGAGATTTCTGGGTGGCGTCCAAGATGTGCTGCATTTCCCTACGTCTGTGTTAGAAGATGGCTTTTGTCTAGGGAAGAAACGAAATATGTGAGCTTCTGCCCAATATGTACCCTAAGTATTTGTAGTCCTTAGGTACTGTGATAGTATAAATTGTATTTTTTTTTTTTTTCTTTGCTGAGTTCATTCTCCTTTAAGACTCTTACCTTTATTTCTATGAGAATGATCTAACTTCATTTCTGGTCATGATTTTTAAACACTATTCCAACCTTCTGTTTTTAAATGCCCTGAGAATATGTTTATTTGGATACCTGCCCTGACCCTAGGCTTCCTGGTATAATGGCCACTCTGGTCCTCAGCCCTTTCTTACATTAATGCATTCAGCTGAAGTCAATGCTCTCTAAAATTCCACCTTGCTCTAAAAATCTACTTTGTGTATTCTGTTAGAATTAATTCAGTGTACATGCACTGTCCCCCCCATCCCGCTCACTCCCATATTCAGTAAAGAGATCAATATAAGTCCAAGAGAGAGGTTTTTCCTTGAGAGAGTGAGGTTTTCAAAATTACTAATTGTCGCTACCTAAAGTCTCTCAGTTTTTCTTTAGAATTCCATTTTTTTTTAGAATTCCATTTTTTTAACCACAAAATCTCAACCATGTTTTTAATTAAACTCTTAATTTTGAGATAATTGTAGACCCACCTACAGCTGGAAGAAATAATATAGAGGTGTACCCTTCACCCAGTTTCCCCTAAATGAAATATCTTGAAAAACTAGAAGCAATAACACAGTTAGGATATTGCCATTGACATAGTCAAGATACAGAATAGTTCCTTCATGTTTCCCTTTTACTGCCATACCTACTTTCCTCCTTCCTCATCCCCTCAACTCCAGGCAACCAATTTGTTGTCCAGATTACATAATTTTGTTATTTCAAGAGTGTTGTACAAGTGAACTTATATTGAACCTTTTGGGATTGACCTTTTTTTCACCCAGCAAACTCTGGAGATTCATCCAGGTTGCTTTGTGTATCAGTAGTTCATTCTTTATTTATTGCTGAGGTCATGGAATGGATGTACCAGTTTGTTTAATGATTCATCCATTGAAGGACATGAGAGTTGTTTCCGGTTTGAGGTATTGGAAATAAAGCTGCTATAAAGCTTTGTGAATAGGTTTTTGTGTGAATGTAAGTCTTCCTTTCTCTGGGATTAAAGCTCAGGAGAGCAATTGCTGGGTCATATGTTAGTTTATATTTGGCTTGTGAAGAAAGTACCAAGCTGTTTTCCAGAGTGAAAACATATATATTCCTACCAGCAATATATGAGGGACCCAATTTCTTTGCATCTTCATCAGTGTTTGGTGTTATCATTATTTTTTATTGTAGCCATTCTGATAGGTATGTAGTGATAACTCACTGTGGTTTTATTTTGCATTTCCCTAGTGGCTAATGATGTGGAACATGTTTTCATGTATTTATGTGCCATCTGTATATTGTTTGGTGAAGTGACAGTTCATGTCTTTTGCTCATTTTCTAAGTGATCTATATGTTTTCTTACTGTTGATTTTTTCCTACTCCTATTGTTTTATTTTTATTATTATTTTATTTTTTAAATTGAAGTAGAATTGATTTGCAATGTTGCATTAGTTTTGGGTGTACAGAAAGTTATTCAGTTGTACTATACATATATATGTATATATTCTTTTTCCTATTGTTTTCCATTATGGTTTATGACAGAATATTGAATATAGTTCCCTGGGCTATACAGTAGGACTTTATTGTTTATTTATTTTATATATGTAGTTTGTATCTGCTAATCCCAAACTCCCAAATTATCTCTCTCCCTTCCTTTCTGGCTCTGGCAACCATGAGTTTGTTTTCTGTGTCTGTGAATCTATTTCTGTTTTGTAAATGAACTCATTTGTATCATATTTTAGATTCCACATCTAAGTGATACAATATCATTTGTCTTTCTCTTCTTTCAGTTAGTATGATAATCTCTAGGTTGGTCCATCTTGCTACAAATGGCGTTATTTCATTATTTTTATGGCTGAGTAATATTCCATTATATATACCACATCTCTTATTATCCATTTATCTATTGATGGCCATTTGGTTGCCTCCATGTCTTGGCTATTGTAAATAGAGTTATTCTGAACATTGAGGTGCATCCATCTTTTTGAATTAGAGTTTTCTCTGGATATATGCCCAGGAGTGGGATTGCTGGATCATATGGCAGCTCTATTTTTATTTTTTTCAGGAAACTTCATACTGTTTTCAGTTGTGGTTGCCCCAGTTTACATTCCTGCCAACAACGTAGGAGGGTTCCTTTTTCCTCCACACCCTCTCCAGCATTTATTATTTGTAGACTTTCTCGATTAATGGGCATCTCAGTGTGTTCCTCCTGGGGTTTATCCTGCGTGCGGCCCCCAGCACTTCCTGGACTTGGGTGACTCTTTCCTTTTCTGTGTTAGAAAAGTTTGTGACTATAATCTCATCCAGTGTTTTCTCAGGCCCGTTCTCTTTTTCTTCTGGGACCCCTATAATTCAAATATTGGTGCATTTAATGTTGTCCCAGAGGTGTCTGAGACTGTCCTCATTTCATTCTTTATTGTGTTGCATAGCAGAGATTTCCACCATTCTGTCTTCTCAGTCACTTACCTGTTCTTCTGCCTCAGTTATTCTGCTATTGATTCCTTCTAGTGTATTTTTCATTTCAGTTATTTATTGCTCATGTCTGTTTTATTCTTTATAGACTTTTTAATGATGGCCATTCTGACCAGTGCGAGGTAATACCTCATTGTGCTTTTGATTTACATTTCTCTAATAATTAGCATAGTTGACCATTTTTTCATGTGCCTATTGACCGTCTGTATGTCTTATTTGGGGAAATGTCTATTTAGATATTCTGTACATTTTTTGTTAGGGTTGGTTTTTTTAAAAAAATATTAAACTGTATGAGATGTTTGTATATTTTGGAAAATTAAGCCCTTATTGGTTGCATCAATTGCAAGTGTTTTTCCCAGTCTGTATGTTGTCTGTTCATTTTGTTTATGGTTCCTTTGCTGTACAAAAGCTTATAAGTTTGAGGCTCATTTGTTTATTTTTGCTTTTATTTCTATTGCCTTGGAAGATTGACCTAAGAAACATTGCTGCAATTTATGTCAGAGAATTCTTTGCCTATGTTCTCTTCTAGGAGTTTAATGGTGTCATGTCTTATATTTAAGTCTTTAAGCCATTTTGAGTTTATTTTGTGCAGGGTGTGAGGGAGTGTTCTAACTTGATTTACATGTGACTGTAGCTGTCCCAACACTACTTGCTAAAGAGACTGTTCTGCATTGTATATTCTTGACTCTTGTTGAAGACTGATCCGAAGTGTATAGATTTATTTCTGAGCTGTCCATTTTTTCTCTTGATTCATATGTCTGTTTTTGTGCCAGTACCATACTGTTTTGATTACTGTGGCTTTTTGGCATTTTCTGAAGTCTGGGACAGTTATACCTCCAGCTTTGTTCTTTTCCCACCAAATTGCTTTGGCAATTCTGGGTCTTTTATGCTTCCATATACATTTTAGGATTATTTGTTCTAGTTTTGTTAACAATGTCACAGGTAATTTGATAGAGGTCACATTAAATCTGTAAATTGCTCTGGGTAGTGTGGCCATTTTAACAGTGTTAATTCTTCCAATCCAAGAGCATGGAATATCCTTCCATTTCTTTGAATCATCTTCTGTTTCCTTTATCTGTGTTTTATAGTTCTCAGCATATGGGTCTTTTACCTACTTGGTTGCCTCCTTTGTTCTTTTTTTTTTATTTGATTCTAAACAGGATTTTTTTTTTTTACTTTTCTGATACTTCATTATTAGTATATAGAAATGCAACATATTTCTGTATGTTAATCTCGCATCCTGCTACCCTGCTGAATTCGTTTATCAGTTTTAGTAGTTCTTGGGTGGAGTCTCTAGAATTTTCTATGTATATTGTATCATGTCATCTGCACATCGTGACAGTTTTACCTCTTCCTTTCCAAGTTGGATAGGTTTTTTTTCTTCTCTGATTACTGTGGCTAGGAATTCCAACACTATGTTGAACAGAAGTGGTGAGAATGGGCATGCTTGTCTTGTTTCAGCTTTTAGTGAGGCTTTCAACTTTCCATCAAGTATTATGTTGGCTGTGTGTTTATCATACATAGCTTTTGTTGTGCTGAGGTATGTTCCCTTTGTACCCACTTTGGTGAGAGTTTCTACCCTGAATAAATTTTCAAATGATTTTTTTGCAGCTATTGATGATAAGAGGATCATCAAATCATCTGATGATCATGTGTTTTTTGTCTTTTCTTTTGTTGATGTAGTCATATCACATAATTGATTTGCATATGTTGAACCATCTTTTGACCCTGGGATGAATCCAGCTTGATTGTGGTGTATGATCTTTTTTATATGTTGTTGGATTTGGTTTGCTAATATTTTGCTGAGGATTTCTGCAGGCAGAATATTATAGGCTATGTTTTGTTATTCAACTGCCACTCTATGTCTTTTAGTCTATTGACACTTAAGGTAGTTATTGATATATATGAATTGTTGTCATTTTAAACCTTGTTTTCCAGTTGATTTTGTATTTCTTCTTTGTTCCTTTTTATTTTCCTTTTTTCTTTTGTGGTTTGGTGGAGTTTTTAGGTTGCATAAAAATTCCATTTTTATTTATCTGTAGTGTTTTTGAGTGTATATTTTTAAGTATCTTTTACATTACCCATGAATAACTTATCACATCTAATGGTGTAATTTTCCCAGCTTGAGTGGAATATAGATATCTAACCTTCCTTTATGTCCCCCTTACCTTCTCATATTTGTAACTGTCTTAAATATTTTCCTTTAGATACATTTAGAACCATATCAGTGTACTAACTTTTGCTTCAACCATCAACATATTTAGAGAACTCAAGAAGGAACTCCTATTGTATTTACCTGTACATTTGCTCAGCATTATCTATTTCCTGATGTTCCTCCTCTATTTTTTCTGTTTAAAAAAATTTAGTCATTTTTTTAGTGTAGGTCTTCTAGTGAAAAATTCTCTTAGTTTTCCTTCATCTTAACATTTGTTGAGTGCTCCTTTATTTTTGCTGTGTGTCAGATTGTGGGTTGACAATTCCTTTCTTTCAATAATTGAAAACATTGTGCCACTTCTTCTAGCCTCTATAGTTTTTGCTGAGAAATTGGCTGTAATTAAACTTGTTTCCCTTATAAATAAGGTGTCATTTTTCTCTGGCTGCTTTCAGGAATTATTCTTTCTCTTTAGTTTTCGGAAGTTAAATTTTGGAATATCTTGGCATGATTTCTTTGAGTTTATCCTGTTGATGGTTTGCTCAGTTGTTTGATCTGTAGGTTTATGTCTCTTGCCAGATTTGGAGTACCTTTGAGGACCTTCTCAGCCTTGCTGCTTTCTCCTCTCTTCCAGGAACTCTGAAAACATGAATGTTAGATTTTGTTTTATGGTTCCATAGGTCCCTGAGGCTCTGTTCATTTTATTTTCAGTCTGTTTTCTCTCTGGTGTTCAGGTTGGGTTATTTCTGTTCTGTCTCTTCCAGTCCATAGATTCTTCCCAGTCTCTCCTCAATTGTGTTGTTGAGTTTAGCCACTGAGCCTTTTATTTCAGTTATTGTGTTTTTCCATCCAAAAGTTTCCCTTTGGTTCTTATTATCTTCTGTTTCTTTCTCTCCTTCTCTGTCTGCCTGACTTCACCTTTTTCCCCCACACTGAGGCTTTATATTTTCTTTTGATTTGTTTCAAGTGTTTGTTGAAACATTTTATTTTTTATCATGACTGCTTTAAAAATCTTTTTCAGAAAATTCTGTTGTTACCATAATTCTCAGTGTTTGCACTTGCTGATTATCAGGTTTAATCTTCCTCATACTTGATATGATGATTTATTTCTGACTAAAACATGGACATTCTCATATAGTGTTATGAGGCTGGATCTTAAACCTTCTGTTTTAACTGACTGTGTGACTCTGCTGTAGCATGGGTGAGTCTTCACTACTAACAGATGTAAGCAGAAGTCCAGGTTCCACACTTGGACTGCTTGACACCAGAGGGGAGCAGCTTCTCATTCCTGCTGGACCGGCATGGGAGATTCATCTCCCTG
The DNA here is from genome assembly GCF_023699985.2 of Odocoileus virginianus. Classification (NCBI taxonomy): domain Eukaryota; kingdom Metazoa; phylum Chordata; class Mammalia; order Artiodactyla; family Cervidae; genus Odocoileus; species Odocoileus virginianus. Next base: position 19,341,896 of record NC_069674.1, read on the forward strand.
TGTAGCCTCCACCCACACTACAATAGAGGTGGTCTCATTAGTGCTGGGCAGTAGTAAAGGTTCTGACTCTCTTCTAGACCTACTCTGACACCCCCATAGTGAGGAGGGGGAAAGGCACCTTATTTTTGTCCAGTGGGTATGGAAGTCTAGTCTCCCACGAGGCTCCCAGTGACACTCTGGGGTGGGGACCTTTCCAGGCCACTGGGGATGGAAGTCCTGACCTGGTATTCGCCTTCTTTGACACTGCCTAGCAGAGGGGTCAAGATGCCTCATTATAATCTTATGAAAATGGATGGTGTTAAATATGTAGTAAGGTCATCTGTTGCTTTCTGCTTTCCTAATTTTTCTTATTTCCTTGTATATCTATACCAGATACTTTTGGGAATGGTCCAGCCTAGGCAAAATTTTCTCTTCTCTGGGGGACCGCCTCTCAAGGTAGGGCTTCAGTCAGCCACATTTGTAACTATTTGACCTCTACTCACTGGGAATGCTGCCAATCCAATTATCTTTCCTATAATTTAGAATTGGTAATGAGAGATAGTGGGTCAGTCTTTTAAGTGAAACTGCTGTAGGATACTGGAGAAGGCAGTGGCACCCCACTCCAGTACTCTTGCCTGGAAAATCCCATGGATGGAGGGGCCTGGTGGGCTGCAGTCCATGGGGTCACTAAGAGTTGGATACGACTGAGCAACTTCACTTTCACTTTTCACTTTCATGCATTGGAGAAGGAAATGGCAACCCACTCCAGTGTTCTTGCCTGGAGAGTCCCAGGGATGGGGGAGCCTGGTGGGCTGCCGTCTATGGGGTCGCACAGAGTCAGACACGACTGAAGCGACTTAGCAGCAGCAGAAGCTGTAGGATACACATTTGTGATTCAGGGGTGTGAAGACTTTTCTGCAGAGAGAGAAAAGCAGAGACCGAAGATGGATAGTTTTCTGTTCCCAATTCCAGGCCTTGCATGAATCTTGCCTGAATTCATTCTCTCTCTTATTTCCATGAATAGCCTTCCATTTTCTTACAGTTCTTCCCCCTCTGCCCTACCTTATGCTTTTTGATTAAACTAGATAGAATTTTGTTACATGTAACCAAAGAGTTCTTAATTAATAAAGACTATTATTTACTTACACTTTTAGGCTCAGGCCAGTTCACACTGAGTGCATGTCTAGGCTCAAAGAATGTAAGGAATCTGTGGTGGCTCAGATGGTAAAGAATCTACCTGCAATGTGGGAGACCTGGTTTCGATCTCTGGGTTGGGAAGATCCCCAGGAGAAGGGAATGACTGGCCACCCACTCCAGTATTCTTGCCTGGAGAATTCCATCGACAGAGAAGCCTGGCAGGTGACAGTCCATGGGGTCTCAAAGAGTTGTATGTGACTGAGCGACTAACACATTAACACTTGTGAAAATAATGACTAAAAATTAAGTGATGTCCTAATTATTATCTCTCAGACCCCTTGCTTATATCGATCTCAGTTTCTCAGTTCCTTTGCCTAGGTAGGTCCATTATATTTTTAAATTAATTTTCTGCTGTTTATTTTGCTGATATCATCATACTTGATGCTTTGTTTGCCTGTACTATTTGCTTCTCTCATATTAGTTGACTGATTAGATTCAGTTTTTGTAAGGCAGTGACAGCTACCCCATCCCACTAGAAACTGCCATCAAGTGCCTTTTTTTCTAATTTTTTTAACTTCACTGATTTTTACAATGAAGAAATATGCATTAATAATAATTTAGGGAAAAAAAAACAGGAAGAGGAACATCATACTCTGCCAGTACTTTGACTCTGCAGAGATAATCACTGTTGGGAATATGTGCTTCCAGGATTTGTTCTAGTTATATGTTTGATTATGTATAATCTGCACACATTAAATGTATATACATAATCCATAAATACAACCATAGCAAATCAAGCTGGTCTGCATCTTTTATTCACTTATATATTGTGAACATCATTTTATGTTAATATATACATTGATATATTTAATAGCCACATAATCTTTCAGTTTATGGCTATACAATAATTTATTTAAGCAGTCTTCTATTGTTGAACATTTAAATTCATTTTCTTTTCTTTGGCTCCTGTAAGCAATACTGCAATGAACATCACTACAGAAGTCTTCTAGCCCTTCCTGAGGCTTTTTTCCCCTTAAGACTGGTTTCTAAAGGTGGAATTTCTTTTTTTTAATTTTTATTTTATTTTTATTTTTTATTTTTTTAAAGGTAGAATTTCTTAAAACAAATGTAGATATTAAGGATTTTCATATATTATCATATTGCCTTCCAGAAATTGTACCATTTCTATTCCAACAGTCAGTGAGTGAATTCTTCCATAGAGAGACAAAAATGAGAGGATTTCATTATTGTTTTAATTTATATTCCTTGGATTTAAGTGAGATTGAACATTTTAAAGTGATTATTGGTCTTTTTTTGTGAATTTCTGGCTCATAGCCTTTGCCCATTTTCCTATTAAAATATTAATGATTCTGTCATTGATTTGTATGCAGTCTTTGACTATTAAGTATGTTGGCCCTCTGTTTCTTATATTATGAAGAGAAATGTCCAAGCATACTGATGAAAGACTCTGCATTCTAAATGTCTAGTTAGTGTTGAGTCCAGTTGCTGCCTATTGGCTGTGTGACCTTGAACAAATTTGAGTAATAGACTTGCATCTCAGTTTCCTTATGTGTAGAATATAAAATGTGTTTGTGTAAACAAAGAATGTTGTGTAGCATATAGAAAGTACTTCATCAAATCTGTTGATAATATTAATATTATAGTTCTTATTTTCAGCTTGTCATTGTCTTTTATTTGTATTAGTTTACTTTTGGTCTTATAGATCCAAACTAATGAGTGGTTTCATGTAAATAATCAAATAAGGCCTGATAACCTTACTTCTTCACATATCCAGTGTTTTCTTATGGCTTTAGGCCTTTGTCAAATATGGTGCGGCTGCCTCTATTAAGAGCCTATGTTTGTTTAATAGGATGTGGAATCAATAAACCGTATTTCTTTATAAAAGAGTGCATGTATTAAATAGCTAAGAATGACAAAATTGTATTGACTTACTGATGTTGGATTTGAAAGCTGGTTCTTGGGTTGAATACCTCTGTTATCTGAGTGGTTTGCACATTTTTAGTGCTATGCATGATGGGGAGCAAATACTGCAATATTTCTTGAGTTTCAGCTATTTTTTTATCCCTGTAGATTCTTTTTTCATCATCTGTCCAGTTTATATCAGCCTTCTTGCTTTGGAAAGATGGACATTCTTTCATAGTGCTTTTTAAATCGTGATGCAGATCTGGGGAGCAACCATAAAAATATGTATAGATACATAAACTGAATTGATTAATCAGTTATTTACTGAGCATTATCTGCCAAAGATTCTATCTAAGAATTCTTATCCATCTCAAGCTTATACTTTAATTATGGGGCAGAAGTAAACAAACAAAACATCTGTCAGATAATAAAATTTATGGGAGAAAATAAAGCTGGGAAGGGGAATAGAGAATTCTTGGGGAGGGGCTGATTTCTGTTTTTAAAAAGGTGGTCAGAGAAGGCCTCCTTATGATGCTGCCATGTCAGAGGACTTAGGGGGCGAGTCAAGCCACTGTTGGAGGGAGGTGCATTTGCAGCAAGGGGAGCAGTAAGTGCAAAGACACCGAGCCAGGAGCATGGTCGTGTGTGCAGGGCGCACCGTGAGGAGACACGTGGCTAAGCAGAATCAATAAGCAGAAAGATATGAGCTAGATGGGTGACTTAGTTCACATAAGGCCTCACAGGCCACTGCAAGGACTCTGATTTTTACTGAGTGTGAAATAGGAAGGCCCTGGAAGGCTTTGAGGAGTGTCACATCTCAGATCTGCTTTAATAGGATCATGCTGGTTGCTGAACCAAGAACAGACTGAAGAGGCGCAGGGGTAGACAGACAGGGAGAGCTCATGGAAGGCTACTGAGAGAATCTGCTAACAAGAGAGCGCACGGTAGCTTGGACCAGGGTGGTGGCAGTCACCGGAGGGAGAGGTGTGAGCAAGGGAGGGAAGAATCCTGAGTGTATTTTGAGATTTTCCAATGAATTAGATGTGGGATGAGAAAAGAAGAGAGAAATCAGTGGTAGCTCCAAAGCTGCTGTTTGAGCAAGTAGAAGGACAAGATATAGAGAAAACTATGGGAAAAGTCTGTTAGAAATTCCTTCTTTATTATTTATTAACAGATGATATGAAGGAATTATTGCTTATTTTGTTAATTGTGGTAAGAGTATAATAACATTAAAAATGTGTGGATAACTGTTTTAAAAAATAAAGTTTATTTGAAAAGTGTTTATTCCACTCAATACCCAATTAGGATTGCTGTTGTCAAAAAACAGAAAATGAAAAGTGTAGGCAAGGACGTGGAGAGATTAAAACCCTTGTGCATTGCTGGCTGGAATGTAAAGTGGTGTAGTTGATATGGAGAACGGTATGGCGGTTCCTCAAAAAACTGAAAATAGAATTACCATAGGGTAATTGATGGTCCAGCAATTCTACTTCTGGGTATATGCCCAGAACTGATTATATCTTGGAGAGTTATCTGTACACCAGTGTTCACAGTAGTGTTACTCACAGTAGCCAAAAGATGGAAGCAACTCCAGTGCACGTTGACAGATAAATGGATAAGCAAAATGTGGTATATATATATAATGGGATATTACTGAGCCTTAAAAAGGAAGGAAATTCTGATACAGCACAGATGAACTTCAAGGACATTATGCTAAGTGAAATAAGTCAGTCACTAAAAGACAAATAATGTATTTGTTTTCCCAAATATTTGATTCCATGTATATTGGATACCTAGAATAGTCAAAGTAGGATAGCTGCCAGGGCCTAGGAGGAGTGGGCAATGGGCAGTTATCATTTAATGGCTATGGCATTTCAGTTTTGCAAGATGAAAAGAGTTCTGGAGGCTGTGTACAACAATGTGAATGTATTCAACACTGCTGAACTTTATACTTAAAAATACTTAAGATGGTAAATTTTACGTCATGTGTATTTTAACAGAATTTTTAAAATTCAATATATATAGGTAGAGAGAGGGGAAAAAAAGAACCCTAAGTAAAACTTGAAGGAAAATTGGTAGACATTTTAAAGGATGTAGCAGTATTACTTATAATTATGATGCCTAAATTGTTATGTATGTAGACAGCATAAGAAAAAAGTAGAATACACTTAGAATAAAAGCAAGAAATACATTATGCTTTATTTAAAAAAAAGGTTTATCTAGTTAAGAGACATAGGCTGAAGTATTTATGGGCAAAACAATATGATTTGCTGACTTTGCTTTAATTACTTCAGCAAAAAAAAAAAAAAAGTAGTGGGAATATAAATGAAACAAGAATAGCAGGATGCTGATAACTATTAAAAGGTGGATGACAGGCACCAGTGGTTCATTATTCTATTCTACTTTTGTTTATGCTTGAAATATCCACAATAATGCTTTTTTAAAGGGAATTGTCTGTTACTAAAAAGAAAGGAAACAGATGACTAAAGCACTCACTGAATTAAACTAGACTTGAAAGACAATTAATGAGGGTATGTATGATTACAATATCTGGCAGTGCTGGCAAATAAAATGAGTTCATCTACAGTCTCTGGAGAAGCCATTCCTAGGCTGTTCACTGAAACATTATTATGTAGCTGGTATTATGTTTAGTTTGGTAAATAGATGTGAAAAGTACATAGTACTTGCCTTAAATATGCCAACAGTTGGGACTAGAGGGAGAAGTAAAGCCTCAGTTAGAATATATATCTCTAGGATAAGGCAAGGTGCTTACTGTAGGATTGCTGAAGAGGTACTTCCAGTCATACTTAGAGCTGGAAAAAGAAATATTCCTAATTCCTAAGTAATCTGAGTCTTGATGCACAGGTATGTCAGCTAGTTAAAAAAAAAAGAGTAGTAATTTAGGTTCATGTCTATGTCCATGTTCATGTCAGTGGACATGAGCCTGAACAAACTCTGGGGGATGGTGAGGGACAGGGAGGCCTGGCGTGCTGCAGTCCATGGGGTTGCAAAGAGCTGGACAGTGGACAACCGAACAACAACAGCAACAGTAGTCTAGGTGGTGGGACCAGCACAGCACACTCAGGAAATCACAAGTAAGGTTTAGAATGACTAGAAATCAGGTAGGTGTGAATAAGTGGTTCACAACTGGAGACCTTGTCTGTAATAATAGTACTTCTGGGAGATTTCCTGAGCTAGGAATCATGTGTGACAGGCAGATGCTTGATGTTTTAAAAAATGAATTGTCAGGAGGCCTTTATACATGGAAGTGATATAATTAGATATGCATTTTTGAAAGATCAGTGTGGCAGCCAGGAGGTTGTCAGGGTGAAAAAAGTGAGGCAGAGGGACAAGTTAGGAGGCTAATTCAGGGGAGCCAGAAAGGGAGTCTGAATCAAAGGAACATATATCCATGACTCATTACAAATATAAACTCTCCCAGAACTGGAGAAGTCTGCCTAGGCTGCTCGTGAATCTCTGACAGATCCGGCTCATCTCCACTTGAATAGTTCAGTAATGGGAAAGGACAGACTTCTGAGAGAAACTGAGTGATGACATACTTGAGGAAAATGTATAGCCCTAAATGTATATACTCTAAAGGAGGAGGCAGCATCAAAAACTGACTCCCTCTGAAATGACTTACTCCAGTAAAAAAAGAAAACTGTAGAATTTTTATTTATATGTCATCAAGATTCATCAAGACATGTTTAAAGATAATATAATAAAAAGCCATGAGAATCTCAGCTCAGGAAAGATGGGAAGGTTGAGAAACATAATTTCAAATTAAGAGCAGGGGGTGTGGGGGAGCAGTAGGGAACACTGAAAATCAAGTTTCCCCTTTGCAGCAAAATTCTATAAATATGGTCTCCAGTTTCTCTTCTGTTTTAAGGTACACTTTAATTAGACCTGTACCTCTATCATTCTACTGGAATTTCCCTGAACAAGATCCCCAAATAAAACCTACATGTTATAAAATCAAATAGTAAAACCATCTCAGCTAATCAGAAGCATTAGACCTGGCTGATTATGCCCTGTTGGATACACTTTCTCACTTACGCTTCCAGGACAGCACATTCTCTTGCTTTCCCTCCTACTCAAGGCGGGGCTTTCCAGTCTTTTGTTGGGTTCTTACTCTTTTCCTGATGCATCAGTGTTGGGGGTTCCCAAGGACTTGCTCCTTAACCCTCATCTATATCTACACTCACTTAAATCTCATCCAGCTTCATGCCTTAAAATACTATCTTTATGCTGAAAATTCCTAAATGCATCTTCAGCCCAAATCTCTTCCTTTAACTCTGAACTCATATCCAACTGCCTGTTCAGTACCTCCACTTCAGTGTCTAAAGGCGTGTCAAAAGGAACAAGTCTAAACTGAAGTGATGCTCCACTCTTGGTCTTTGCCATCTGGTGGCTGACAGTTTAATCCAGCTAGTTGCTCTGGCCCAACGCCCTAGAGTTTCCACAGTTGTAAATACCTGTGAAACCACTACCATAAACCAAGATCTAGAAAAGATGATCACTAAAAGATTCCTGATGCTCCTTTACAGTCCATTCTTTCCTTCCTCCCCTACTCTTTCCCTTACTATAGGAAGCCGTTATCTACTTTCTGTCTCTAGAGATTAGCTTGCTTTTCACATACATGTGATTTCTTGTAGTTTTTAGTTTTTCTGCATCTGGTTGCTTTTTGTCAGCACTGTGATTTTGAGATTCATCCATGTTGTGTGTATCAACTCATTACATTTTTATTCTATGATATGGAAAGGGCATCAATAATAAAGAGGTGATGGAAACAATGCAATTAGATTGACTTTTTCAAGGCTATATTAAATAATTTTCTTCTGTATTCAACTTGTATAGAAACTAAATAAGGCAAGTATTTTTCAGAGTGGAGTAAAATGGCTGTCTATCTTCTCTGCTTATAAAAACAGTTCCCATAATCCAGATTTCATACAATTTATTAATTATGATATGGTAGAAGCCACCTTGGCATTTATTAAAATCCTAAACATTAAAAAAACACCTTCTGTTGGTATCCTTGTCGTCTCAGTCCAAATGCGAGTCTGTTTGTTCAGAGGACACTTCAAGGATGTCACTTTGACACAGTTTTCATATAAATCATTGTTCCTGGGCTGAACTGTTTCCTGGTTTTTCTTGTGAGTTCCTAAAACATATCTCTGTTGGTCTCTGCTAAGCTTCTGAATCACAGTTTGGGAGCTGAAAGAAATTGGGTACTCTGATTTCAATGTTAACAATGAACTATCTAATTAAAAGTAGTGAAATGCCATGTTATGTCTGTATATTACATGTCACAGTATGCAAGGTATTGTTACAGATATTACTTTACTTGGGGCTCTCAGCAGTTCTGATATAGGCAGGATGGCCAATGTTATCCCCATCTTATATCAGAAAGGGAACGTTAAGGAATCAGAGAGGTTAAGCTATTCGCTCATGATAACATAACTAATAAGAAGGAGGGGAAGGTCTAGAATACACACCTTCTAACTCTAGTACTTTGTCTATTACTTTCTATCATGTTATTTTCTTGTATTATTTCATTTCTTTCCATAGATAAGATGTGAAAGTGGATTTCCATGGAATTCTCCAGGCCAGAATACTGGAGTGGGTAGCCTTTCTCTTCTCCACGAGGTCTTCCCAACCCAGGGATCAAACCCAGGTCTCCAGCATTGCAGGTGGATTCTTTACCAGATGAGCCACAGGGAAGCCCAAGAACACTGGAGTGGGTAGCCTATTGTTCTCCAGGGGATCTTCCCGACCCAGGAATAGAACCAGGGTCTCCTGCACTGCAGGCAGATTCTTTACCAACTGAGCTATAAGGGGAAGCCCCTTAGATAAGTAATATATTTTTTAAAAGTTAAATCTTAGTTTAAATTAATCAGCTTTAGATCCAAGTACAGGTATGGCCAAAGGTGGTTTCTTAACCTAAATTTCTAGTTTTTGAGGCAAGAGAAGCCTACATCTTTCAACAGAACCCATTGCTGAGCAGAAACTAAGTTCTTAGAAAAGAGGCCGAGGAAGGAAGAACAGGCGTACCATGTTCCTCTGTTGTGCAAATTCAGTCTGTTCTCATACTTACAAGCCCACTGTTGAGATGGTTGTTTAGGTCATTGTTCCTGAAGATGGGGAAACTTGCCATGGGGGCTTGTGATATTATAATTACTGGTTTAGACAAAACAACAGTGTTTATCTATGCTATCCCTGACTTCTCTTCCTGTCCCTTTTCTAGTTTTTAGGTACTAATAATATCAACCCTATGTGACCAGTGCTTCAATTGCTATTATAGAAAGTAAAACATCTGATAGTCATTCATTCTAAGTATTATCTTAGGCCAGAAGAGAGAAACTCAGATAAAGCAATGATGATTGCATAGAAATAAATGTCTAACTGCAGATGTTAAGGCATCCATTGGGGATAGTTTAGGGATTCTGAAATCTGAGAACCCTTCAAAATTCATCATATGGGCACTCCTATGCAGTCCCAGACACTATGTCACAGACACTATGTAGACTATAAGGACACAACTGGAAACTGTTACCAAAAAGTCACTTATAAATCAAAATCTTTTAAGACAGAGGAAAGGGAATGAGGTAATCTGGTAGAAGAAAGTGGGTGTAGTTCTCCTACCTCACATACCTTTTCAGAAGCCAAGCAGGGACTCGTCCAGGTATTTTTGCTACAAAAGAGAATATACCATAAAATTTCTGAACTTAGATTTTAAGGTTAACAAAACTTAATTTTTCACTTTCTTGACAATTGCCTCAATTGCTAGCTTAATTGAGTTTCAATCTGCCACTCTCTTATTCAGACACATGAAATATATTAGTGCATATTTCCACTGGAAGCCTTTAGATGAAACTGTTTCAAGAGAAGAGCAAACAGTAGAAATACCTGTCCAATAATTATCAAGCAATTCAGAACTGCATTCTGCATGTCAGGCTCCAGGAAGGGCATCTACATGTATAGCAGAGTGACTAACTTTTAGAGCCCCAACTCAGGACACAGCTATATCAGACCAAAGAATCATTATAATATGTAATGAATAAATACTTACACATACATGATTATTATTATTAACATAATAATTATATTATGTTAACACATAATACATATTATGTATTAATATATTATAATATGTATTAATATATAATAATACATAATATATTAACATATAGTATAAATTAGCTGTTTATTTAAAGTTATATATTATTCTGTATTATTTACTATTCTGTTACATAAATGTCATTATTTAAGAAAAACAACAGGACTAGTTAAGAGTGGCAGTTAGTAATATTTAATAGTGAAACCAATTAAACAGTATGGGTGAGAATAACAGAACACTATCAATAGTGTTTTCCTCTGATTCTGATTTTAACTTTTTATAAAATATTTACATTTTATAGGCAATATTATTATGTCTTAAGATACATAAGACCTTTTAAAAAGCTGAATGTAATACAGTAGGGATAATTAGATATTACTTATAATTAATAAAAATTGATGTGTATGTCCCATGATAAAATATTTTTGCTCTTTGTGTGTCCTCTTCCAATAATACTTATCTCCAATGCCTGCAGTCTTCAGGATATCCTTATTTTATGTAGTGGTAAAACTGAGAACATTCAAAAGTCAAGGAGTGCGTCAAGGCTGTATATTGTCATCCTGTTTATTTAACTTATATTCAGAGTTCAATTCAGTTCAGTAGCTCAGTTGTGTCTGTGACTCTTTGTGACCCCATGGACTGCAGCATGCCAGGCTTCCCTGTGCCAACAACTCCTGGAGCTTGCTCAAACTCATGTCCATCACATGTAGAGTACATCATGTGAAATGCTGGGCTGGATGAATCACGAGCTAGAATTGAGACTGTTGGCATAAATATCAATAACATACACCATATGTGTATGTCCATCATATGCAGAGTAAAGCATGTGAAATGCTGGGCTGGATGACCAAGCTGGAATCAAGACTGTTCGGAGACATATCAATAACCTCAGATATACAGAGGACACCACTCTTATGGCAGAAAGCAAAGAGAAACTAAAGAGCCTCTTGATGAAGGTGAAAGAGGAGAGTGAAAAAGCTGGCTTAAAATTCAGCATTCAAAATCTAAGATCATGGCATCTAGTACCATTACTTCATGGCATATAGATGGGGAAATAGTGTAAGACTATTTTCTTGGGCTCCAAAATCACTGCAGACAGTGACTGCAGCCATGAAATTAAAAGATGCTCCTTGGAAGAAAAGCTATGACAAACCTAGACAGCATATTAAAAAGCAGAGACATCACTTTGTCAGTAAAGATCTGTCTAGTCAAAGCTAAAGATTTTTCCAGTAGTCACATATGAATATGAGAGCTGGACCATAAAGAAGGCTGAGAGCTGAAGAACTGATGCTTTTGAACTGTGGTGTTGGAGAAGACTCTTGAGAGTCCCTTGGACTGCAAGGAGATTCAACCAGTCCATCCTAAAGGAAATCAACCCTGAATATTCATTGGAAGGACTGACATTGAAGCTGAAGCTCCAGTACTTTGGCCATCTAATGCGAAGAGCCAACTCATTGGAAAGACCCTGATGCTGGGAAAGATAGAAGGCAGGAGAAGATGGGGATGACAGAGGGTGAGATGGTTGGATGGTATCACCGACTCAATGGACATGAGTTTGAGCAAACTCTGGGAGATGGTGAAGGACAGGGTAGCCTGGCATGCTGTGGTCCATGGGGTCGCAAAAGAGTCAGACATGACTGAACCGAGCGACTGAACAACTGAGGTCACCTTTTATGAAGCCCACATTACACTGACCCCTGGTGGCAGGCCAATGCAATGACATCAAGTTAGATAGCCTGTCAATAAAGGAATCTGAACATGGAATATGACTTATTAGCAAGTGAAAAGTAAAAGTGAAAGTCGCTCAGTTGTGTCTGACTCTTTTCAACCCATGTACAGTCCAGGGAATTCTCCAGGACAGAATCCTGGAGTGGGTAGTGTTTCCCTTCTCCAGGGGATGTTCCCAACCCAGGGATCAAACCCAGGTCTCCCGCATTGCAGGCAGATTCTTTACCAGCTGAGCCACAAGGGAAGCCCAAGAACACTGGAATGGGGAGTTTATCCCTTCTCCAGGGGATCTTCCCGACCCAGGAATTAAAATGGGGTCTCCTGAACTGCAGGCAGACTCTTTACCGACTGAGCTATCAGGGAAACCCCCTATAGCTTGCTGAGCTATGAGGGAAGCCCCTGAAGCAAGCAATAGCTTGACTTACTAGCAATAGCTTGACTACAGTCCATGGGATCGCAAAGAGTTGGACCCAACTTACTGACTGAACAACAACAAAATTAGCAATAGCAGGTTTCTAGACTTGTAAGAATTAGTTTCCAGCTTCCCAAAAATGTCTGTTCACTTTGTATCTACAGGCTTGTTTTAGTAGACTGACTTTTTGGGATTTGACCCTTAGCAACCTTAAATTTGGGCTTCCCATGTGGCGCAGTGATAAAAGAATCTGCTTGCCAATACAGGAGACACAAGAGACTCTGGTTTAATCCCTGGTTTGGGAAGATCCCCTGGAGGAGGAAATGGCAACCCACTCCAATATTCCTGCCTAGAAAATTCCATGGACAGAGGAGCCTGGTGGGTGACAGTCTGTGTGGTCACAAAGAGTTGAACATGACTAGCATGCATGCATATCCTTAAATTCATCATGTAGGGTTCTCCATGTCTACAATATCTATTGTTTTTATTATAGATACTCTGAAGCACACTGGATATCATCACATGTTAAACTTTTCTTTCTCAGGGAAGAGGTTTTCAAAGCACAGAGGTAATTCAAACTGAATGTGAATTTCAAATAAGTTGCAGTTTTTAATACTGTTCAACTTGACTGCTCTTTCTGGTGACATATTTTTAATTTCTGAGTCAGTCTTATTTCCCATAAATTTCACTTTTTTCACTGTATGAGTTTTTGTCATAACCTATACATAATATCGAACAACTGAGGTATAGTTCATCCTGTGCTCCTTATGACCTATTCAGAGATGATCAAATAGATTTAGAGAAACAGCATATAAATTATTTTACTGTAATCCTGTCCTTTATTCCCTTCTTCAACTATTTACAAATCAGACAAGGCTGTTCTTCTTGTCCCACATGTTGAAAATGTGACTTAATGGCAGACCAGCATTTTAACATCTTTTCTATGGCTATCAATCATGATAGCCACCTTGTAGGCACAGGTCTAAGGGAATACCCTCTTTCATTTCTATAAAGTAAAAAGTCTCATTAAGTGCTTCTGCATGTTTTGAGGAAACTAAAACATGACCCAAAAAGTTCATTATGAAAGTCTCATTATCACAGGACAGCAAATCACTTTTTAAAGTACAAGGTGTGCAAGACATTTAGGAGATCAGAATTTTTTTAAAAAATTTTCTTTGTTAAGAAGTTGATAGACTGAATGAAATATGCAAAAGTATACATTTTATATTCTCATTGTCAGTCAACCATGCAGATAGATGAGCAAAGTCTAGTATGTATTTGGACAATGTATTAACAATATCTGGTTGATTTTTCCTTTGGTTTCATTAAAAATAATCATAGAAATCAAGATTCTCTGAAACCCCAGTTTTCAAATTCAACTACTTAAGAGCCAGAGGAAATGTATTTTTGATTCAGTGTATCATGTGATAACTGTTCAGTTCAGTCGCTCAGTTGTGTCCGACTCTTTGTGACCTTGTGGACTGCCAGGCCTCCCCGTCCATCACCAACTCCCGGAGTCAACCCAAACTCATGTCCATTGAGTCGGCGATGCCATCCAACCATCTCGTCCTCTGTCATCCCCTTCTCCTCCTGCCTTCAATCTTTCCCAGCATCAGGGTCTTTTCCAATGAGTCAGTTCTTCACATAAGGTGGCCAAAGTATTGAAGTTTCAGCTTCAATATCAGTCCTTCCAATGAACACTCAGGACTGATCTCCTTTAAGATGGACTGGTTGAATCTCCTTGCAGTCCAAGGGACTCTCAAGAGTCTTCTCCAACACCAAAAGCATCAGTTCCTCAGCGCTCAGCTTTCTTTATAGTCCAACTCTCACATCCATACAGGACTACTGGAAAAACCATAGCCTTGACTAGACGGACCTTTGTTGGCAAAATAATGTCTCTGCTTTTTAATACGCTGCCTAGGTTGGTCATAACTTTTCTTCCAAGGAGCAAGCGTCTTTTAATTTCATGACTGCAGTCACCATCTACAGTGATTTTGGAGCCCCCCCCCCAAATAAAGTCTGCCACTGTTTCCACTGTTTCCCCATCTGTTTGCCATGAAGTGATGGGACTGGATGCCATGATCTTAATTTTCTGAATGTTGAGCTTTGAGCCAACTTTTTCAGTCTCCTCTTTCATTTTCATCAAGAGGCTCTTTAGTTCTTTTTCACTTTCTGCCATAAGGGTGGTGTCATCTGCATATCTGAGGTTATCGATATTTCTCCCAGCAATCTTGATTCCAGCTTGTGCTTCATCCAGCCCAGCATTTCTCATGTTGTACACTACATATAAGTTAAATAAGTAGGGTGACAATATACAGCCTTGACACATTCCTTTTCCTATTTGGAACCAGTCTGTTGTTTCGTGTCCAGTTCTAACTGTTGCTTCCTGACCTGCATACAGGTTTCTCAAGAGGCAGGTCAGGTGGTCTGTTATTCAAATATCTTTCTGAATTTTCCACACTTTGTGGTGATCCACACAGTCAAAAGCTTTGGCATAGTCAATAAGGCAGAAATAGATGTTTTTCTGGAACTCTCTTGCTTTTTCCATGATCCAATGGATGTTGGGAATTTTAATTTGCCAACAGATGTTGGCAAGTTTAATGCTTACTTTTTTCATATTTACCATGAGTATGTTTAATGTTTGCTATATTAGCTGTTGCCAGAGACTTGGAATTCCTACAATAGCCTTGTTTTTGTCTATCCTGTTCTCTTTGGGGTTCCCTAAGAACTACTTATCAGATAGAATATATGTCTTGCTTGCAGCTCTTTCAGCTGTAAACCATTGTTACTATACTGGAGTCATGTTGTTGTGGTGGTAAGGCATGGGGGAAAGGAAACATCCTGTAATCTTTTGAAATCTTGGTCTTTTAGTGGGTCTGTGTCCCTGGGCTGTGACCCTAATAAGTATTTCTTGGCTTTTTTCCCCTTACCTTTCAGTGGGAGGGGGCTGACTGGGCAGATGGAAGAAGAGTAAAATATATCCAGAACATTCTCCATAACAAAGGTCTACTCTCCAAATCCAGTCCTTTACATGTTGGAGCTAAAATGAGCAAGTCCCTTACTAAGTTTACATCGTATGCCTATCTTTTCTTTGAAGAGTAGTTTTAGCTCTTACATATGGGTCATCCATTTTGAATTAATTTGTGTGTATGGTGTAAGGAATAAGCCCCACCACCCACTTCATTCTTTTGCATGTGCATATCTAGTTGTCTCAGTACCATTTTTAAGGCTATTTTTTCTTTATTGAATTGTCTTGGCACCTTTGTTGAAACTCAGTTGACAATAAATGTAAGGGTTCACTTCTGCATTCTCAATTCTACTTCTTTGATCTCTGTATCTACCCTTATGCCATTGCTGCACTGTTATAATTGCTGCAGCTTGGTAGTAAGTTTTGAAAATGGAAAGTATGAGTTTGTGAACTTTGTTCTTCTTTTTTGAAAATTGTCTTGGTTATTCTGGCCTTTTATATTACCACTGCATTTTAGGTTTAGCTTGTTAATTTTTGTTTCTGCTGAGATTTCGATAGGATTGCACTGAGTCTGTGTATCAATTTGGTGAATATTGCCATCTTAACTTAAGTATTCTTATGTATGAACATGGGGGAATCTTTCCACTTATTTAAATCACCTTTAATATATTTCAACAGTTTTCTAGTTTTCAGTTTTCAAGTATTATACCACTTTTATTAAATTACTCCTAAGGAGTTTGTGATGGACAGGGAGGCCTGGCGTGCTGCGATTCATGGGGTTGCAAAGGGTTGGACATGACTGAGCAACTGAACTGACTGACTAACTGAAGCATTGTATTCTTTTTATGTTTTCTAAATAGAATTTTCTTGATTTCACTTATACTGTGTTCACTGCTAGTATACAAAAGTACAATTGATTTTTTATAACAGATTTATTAAAATCTAATTCACATACCATATACCTCACCCATTACAATTCTGCATATTTTTTATCTTGCAACCTTGCCAAACTCATTAGCTTCAGTAGGTTTTGTGTGTGCGTGTGTGTATGTATGTATGTGTGCGTGTATTCCTTAGGATTTTCTGTATATAAGATCATGTGTACTGCAAATAGAGGTAGTTTTATTTCTTTGCAGTCTGGATGCCTTGCATTTATTCTTCCCAGATTGCCATGCCTAAACCTCCATTATGTTGATTAGAAATATTGAGAGCAGACACCCCTATCTTGGTCCTGATCTTGGGGGGAAAGCATTCAGTCTTGTACCATCATCTATAACATTAGCTGTGGGATTTTCATAGATGGTTTTTATCAGGTTGAGGAACATCTCATCTACTTCTAGTCTGGTATCATTGTTTTTTTTAAACATCATGGAAGATGTTGAATTTTGCCAGACATTATCTCTGCATTTACTGAGATGATTGTGTGCATTTTGTTCTCTAGCCTATTAATATGTATATTACATTCTTTAATTTTTAAAAAATTTTTATTGGGTGGCTCAGTGGTAAAGAATTCATCTGCCAGAATGGATAAGAAAGCTGTGGTACATATACACAATGGAATATTACTCAGCTATCAAAAAGAACACAGTTGAATCAGTTCTAATGAGGTGGATGAAACTGGAGCCTATTAGAGTGAAGTAAGTCAGAAAGAAAAACACCAATACAGTATATTAAGGCATATATATAGAATTTAGAAAGATGGTAATGATGACCCTATATGCGAGACAGCAAAAGAGACACAGATATAAAGAACAGACTTTTGGACTCTGTGGAAGGCGAGGGTGGGATGATTTGAGAGAATAGCATTAAAACATGTGTGTTACCATATATGAAATAGATCACCAGTCCAAGTTCAATGCACGAAACAGGGCATTCAAAGCCAGTGCACTGGGACAACCCTGAGGGATGGGATGGGGAGGGAGGTGGGGGGGGTTCAGGATGGGGGACACTTGTACACCCATGGCTGATTCATGTCAATGTATGGCAAAAACCACCACAATATTGTAAAGTAATTAGCCTCTAATTAAAAAAAAAAGAATCCGTCTGCCATGCAGGAGACGCAGATTCAGTTCCTGGGTCAGGAAAATACCCTGTAGAAAGAAATGGCAACCCACTCCAGTATTCATGTCTGGGAAATCCCATGGACAGAGGAGCCTGGTGGGCTACAGTCCACAGGGTCACAAAGAGTTGGACACAACTTAGTGACTAAACAACAACAACAAAAGTTGATTTAACAATGTTGTATTGGTTTCTGCTTTACAGCAAAGCGAATCAATTATATGTATATCCACTCTTTCTTAAGATCCTGTTGCCATATAGGTCATTACAGAGTGCTAAAGAGAGTTCCCTGTGCTAAGCAGCAGGTTTTTTATTAGTTATTTCATATATAGTCATGTGTATATGTCAATCCCAATCTCCCAGTTTATCCCTTCCCCTTCCCCCTTCCCCCTTGTAAGCATAAGTTTGTTTCCCACATCTGTGACTCTTATTTCTCTTTTATAAGTAGTTTCACTTGTACCATTTTTTTAAACAAAGATTTCACATATAAGCGATATTGGGGATTCCCAGGTGGCACAATTGGTAAAGAATCCTCCTGCCAATGCAAGAGATGCATGTTTGATCCTTGGGTTGGGAAGATCCCCTGGAGTAGAAAATGGCAACCCACTTGAGTATTCTTGCCTGGAAAATCCCATGGTCAGAGCCTGGTGGGCTACAGTCCATGGGGTTGCAAAGAGTCAGTCACAGCTGAACGACTAAGCACAGACACACTCCCACACACACATGTGCACACATAAACACAAGCGATATCATATGATATCTGCCTTTCTCAGTCTGACCCACTTCACTCAGTATGACAATCTTAGGTCCATCTATGTCACTGCCAATGGCATTATTTTGTTCTTTTTACGGCCAATATTCTATTGTGGATATGTTCCAAAGAATAGCAAGGAGAGATAAGAAAGCCCTCCTCAGATCAATGCAAAGAAATAGAGGAAAACAACAGAATGGGAAAGACTAGAGATCTCTTCAAGAAAATTAGAGATACCAAGGGAACATTTCATGCAAGGATGGGTTCGATATAGGACAGAAATGGTATGGACTGAACAGAAGCAGAAGATATTAAGAAGAGGTGGCAAGAATACACAGAAGGACTATACAAAAAAGATCTTCACGACCCAGATAATCACGATGGTGTGGTCACCCACCTAGAGCCAGACATCCTGGAATGTGAAGTCAGGTGAGCCTTAGAAAGCATCACTATGAACAAAGCTAGTGGAGGTGATGGAATTCCAGTTGAGTTATTTCAAATCCTGAAAGATGATGCTGTGAAAGTGCTGCACTCAATATGCCAGCAAATTTGGAAAACTCAGCAGTGGCCACAGGACTGGAAAAGGTCAGTTTTCATTCCAATCCCAAAGAAAGGCAATCCCAAAGAATGCTCAAACTACCACACAATTGCACTCATCTCACATGCTAGTAAAGTAATGCTCAAAATTCTCCAAGCCAGGCTTCAGCAATACGTGAACCGAGAACTTCCAGATGTTCAAACTGGTTTTAGAAAAGGCAGAGGAACCAGAGGTCAAATTGCGAACATCCACTGGATCATCAAAAAAGCAAGAGTGTTCCGGAAAAACATCTATTTCTGCTTTCTTGACTATGCCAAAGCCTTTGACTGGGTGGATCACAATAAACTGTGGAAAATTCTGAAAGTGATGGGACTACCAAACCACCTGACCCACCTCTTGAGAAACCTGTATGTAGGTCAGGAAGCAACAGTTAGAACTGGACATGGAACAAGAGAGTGGTTCCAAATAGGAAAGGAGTATGTCAAGGCTGTATATTGTTACCCTACTTATTTAACTTGTATGCAGGGCACATCATGAGAAACGCTGGGCTGAAAGTGAAGAGGAACTAAAAAGCCTCTTGATGAAAGTGAAAGAGGAGAGTGGAAAAGTTGGCTTAAAGCTCAACATTCAGAAAACTAAGATCATGGCATCTGGTCCCATCACTTCATGGAAAATAGATGGGGAAACAGTGGAAACAGTGGCAGACTTTTATTTTTTGGGGCTCCAAAATCACTGCAGATGGTGATTGCAGCCATGAAATTAAAAGACGCTTACTCCTTGGAAGGAAAGTTATGACCAACCTAGATTGCATATTAAAAAGCAGAGACATTACTTTGCCAACAAAGGTCTGTCTAGTCAAGGCTATGGTTTTTCCAGTGAGAGCTGGACTGTGAAGAAAGCTGAGCACCAAAGAATTGACGCTTTTAAACTGTGGTGTTGGAGAAGACTCTTGAGTCCCTTGGACTGCAAGGAGATTCAACCAGTCCATCGTAAAGGAGATTAGTCCTGGGTGTTCATTGGAGGGACTGATGCTGAAGCTGAAACTCCAATACTTTGGCCACCTCATGCAAAGAGTTGACTCATTGGAAAAGACCCTGATGCTGGGAGGGATTGGGGGCAGGAGGAGAAGGGGACGACAGAGGATGAGATGGTTGGACGGCATCACCGACTCGATGGACATGAGTTTGAGTAAACTCTGGGAGTTGGTGATGGACAGGGAGGCCTGGTGTGCTTCGATTCATGGGGTCGCACAGAGTCGGACACGACTGAGCGACTGAACTGAACCACATCTTCTTCATCTGTTTCTCAACTGATGGCCATTTAGGTTGCTTCTGTGTCCTGGCTATTGTAAACAGTGCTGCAGTGAGCACTAGGGTGCATGTTATCCTTTCAAATTATGGCTTTCTCTGGATATATGCCCAGGAGTGAGATTGCTGGATCATATGGTAGCTCTGTTTTTAGTTTTTCAAGTTTCCTCTGTACTGTTATGCATAGTGACTGTACCATTTACTCCTGCTAACAGTGTAGGAGGGTTCCCTTTTCTCAACACCCTCTGCAGCATTTGTAGATTTTTTTGGTGATGGGTATTCTAACCAGTGGGAGGCGGTACCTCACTGTAGTTTTGATTTGCATTTCTCAGTTAGTGATGTTGAGCTTCGTTTCATGTGCCTCTTGGCCATCTGTATGTCTTACGAATGTCTATGTAGATCTTCTGCCCATTTTCTGATTGGGTGGTTTTTTTTTTTTAATTGAGCTGCATGAGTTGTTTGTATACTTTGGAGATTAATCCCTTGTTGATTGTTTTGTTTGCAAATATTTTCTCCCATTCTGTGTGTTTTTGTTTTGTTTTTAATGGCTTCCTTTGCTGTGCAAAAGCTTTTAAGTTTGATAAGGTCCCATTTGTTTATTTTGTTTTTATTTTCATTACTCTCAGAGGTGGATAATTTTTTTATGTTAAACCAACCTTGCTTTTCCAGAATAAATCCTTCCTGGTCACTATGTATAATCTTTTTTATATGTTCTGGACTCAGTTTGCTAGAATTTGGTCCTACTATTTTGTCTTAATTTTTAATAGATACAAAGGTAAAGAAGAAGTGCTATTTATTTATTAGGCCCCCGGACCCCTTATAATTACCTTTTCAGAGAAACTTTCTGATACTCCTTCATCCCCAGACAACTGTATAATACCATAGCACAGTGAGTAGCACTTATCCCACTGTTTCTATTGTCTCTGTGTGTTTGTCAAACTCTCTTTGCTTCTTGAGAACAAACTACATACTGTAGCCCAGTCTCTAGCACAGTCACTGACTAGTATAACTTGAGACCTCTGCAAAGCAGATAATCACCAGATTTTTAAAGAAACATGAACAAAGAGGAAAAGGAGATTATGTAACAAAGGATGATTATAAAACAGAGTGACTAAGACACAGAGAATAGTATCAGCAAAATTTTACTTAGCTATATTCAGAATGAAAATATGTCAACTGAGGTTCAGATTTGTTCTGCTGGTGTTATTTAAAATACTCCTGGAAGACAAAGAGCAGACTCCCTCAGCTCCTCTGCTGCGCCTGTCTTTTCTATCAAGTAGAGTTTCTTCTGATCAGACAGGGGGAGAATAAACACTAGTACTCATCTTCAGCCCCAGACATGTTACATCTCAAGTAAGAAAAGAATCTCCATATAACTAAGATCACAAAACCACTGACACTAACCTTTTAAGAATTCAAGGAAGTGAGTCTCCTCTTGCTGCTAAATGCCTAAAGATTCCATCCATCATCCATCATAATCATGTTTATTTAAGGATCAGTTCCTTCAAGAAAACATTCCCTGGGATTTCCAGGCTGGATTACATCCCCTTCTTTGAGGACATAATTCATGCATATCACTCATTCTATTTCACTTTTACTTTAATGAACTGTATATGCATCTTGTTACACTTCCTTAAGTAATAAGCAGCTCATCTTGTTGGAGAGGGAGGGAGAATATGTTTCAGCCAGAGAAGACAATGTAAGCAACGGCAACAAGGTGAGAAGACTGATGTTTCTTGAGGCTACAAAAAAGGTCACCATTGCCGAAGAGTAAAGGCAAGGCAGAGGATGGCAAGAGGTAAAACTGGAGAGGCAGCCGGGGGCCTGCTCACTGGAAGTCCTGCATGTCATAATAGGCAACCTGGTTCCTCTGCTGCGGCAAGTGGTTGTGAAATTTCTTTTTTTTAAACAACAGACCATTATTGAAAGAAAAATTGTACATGAAAGCCACTCAGGATGAATAAGGGTTGGATGGGCCAGTTGGTGCTTGGCCTCCCTCTGATTCTCACTATAGCTCCCAGTGTGATGAGTTCAAGTGTGGTCTGCAGATTACTAACATCAGAATTATCTATGGTGCCTTATTAAAAATGCAGATTTGGGAGTCAACAACAAATGCCAGCTTAGAATTCAAAGCTGGGATTATCATAAGCTCCCCAGATAATTCTAAAATTTTAAAACCACATATTCCGTAAGACAACTGGCTCATAATCTTCACAATGCCAGTGCTGTGAGTGACAGGGAAGAAGTGAGTACATGCTCCAAATTAAAAGAGAATCAATGGATATGGCATTTAAATGCAATCCATGAAACTGAATCAGGGAGAAGTTTTGCTCTAATGGACACTGGTACATTTGGCGAAACTTAAGTACAGTCTGATACAAAATAGTATTGTATCAAAGTTGAATTTCCTTAAGAGACTATTCTTGTTCTTGGAAAATAAATGCTGAAGTTCTTTAGCAATAAAGGAGCATGATATTTATTAAAAAAAATGGACTTGGGGGAAATATAGCTAGATAGGTAGATAGATATAGTTCTTTGTACTTTTTGAAATTATTTAAAAATTAAAAGTTAAAAAAATTGAACAGAGAAAGCCTAGAACAAATTTAAATCTCAGGACTGTGCCAACTTCAACCACTGTTAGAAAACTGGGAATTACTGACAGGCTTTATTTTAGACAGTGGTATTAATCAGATTTCTGTTTTTGATATATTACTTTATGGTAGTATGAAAGGTAGAATTAGGATGACAGTACTGGCTTTTATGTCTTTGTGGCTCATCAGGGAAACAATGCAGGAGACCCGAGTTCGATCCCTGGGTCGGGAAGATTCCCCTGGAGGAGGGCGTGGCAATTCACTCCAGTATTCCTGCCTGGAGAATTCCATGGACAGAGAAGCATGGTTGGTTACAGTCCATGGGGTTGCATAGAGTCAGACATGACTGAAGCAACTTAACACACACACACACACACACAAAGATGGCAAGGAGACCACTTAGAAACTAAAGTGCTTCTGATAAATATGTGATGAGTCTGAAAAGAATGATGGTAGTTAAGATGAAGATAAAAGGGATTATGAGGTAAAATCAATTGGATTCAGTGACTCTCTAAATATGAGTGGTGGAAATGAAAGAAGAAAAAAGATAACTTATCAGCTTTCTAGCTTGGTATTACATAGATATACTTGTTACCAAAGATACAGTGAATACACAAGGAACAGCATGCAGTGTGGGATTAGATGAATTAGAATTTGGCTGTGAGGGACATTTATGTGAAGATACATAGCAGATAGTTAAATATAAGGGGCTGAAGCTTTGACCAGAGGTCAGATATATGTATAGATAATGTGTGTGTGTATAAAGTATATACATGTGTGTGTGGTACAACAATGTGACATAATCAAGAACGAGTTCATGAAAGGCTGAATCGAAGAAGACTTAGTTTAATAAGAATAAATTTAAGACTCCGTACACGAGACCAAAATACCAGACCAAAACTGAAGCTTGAAGAGAATGGAGGAGACATAGTGGCAGTATCAAAATAAAACTTTATAGGTTTGAGTGTTTGTGAGTCCAGCGTGTCAGTATTTTAGGATAATTTTCAAAAGAACATGTGTAATCTTAGACTGCATTAATGTGAATCTGGTATCTAGAAAGAAGCAAATGAGAAAGACAATTTATTGTGTATTGTTAGGCATCCGTATCTGTGGGTTCCACATCTGCATTCAACCAACTGTGGATCAAAATAGTAGGAAAAAAATTTCAAGAAGTTCTCAAAAGCAAAACCTGAATTTGCTGTGCACTGGCAACTGTTTACATAGCATTTACACTGTATTAAGTATTATATTAATCTAGAGCTACTGAAGGATACGCATGGATTGTATGCAAATACTGTGCCATTTTACATAAGGGACTTGAGCATCCTCAGATTTTGGTCTCTGTGGGGTTCCTGGAACCAGTTCCCCCTCAAATACCAAGGAATGACTGTCCTGGTTAGATGACATCTGCAATACTGTGTTCAGTTTCCTTCAAGCTTGAGTAGTGACAGAAAAGAGTAAAATATGATAGTAAAAGGACTTGAATCATATTATGGATGGCTGAAAGAAAGGAAAGGAAAATTTCAGGTAAATAAATAATAGCTTTAAAAAATATTTATGATCTGTCATGTGGAAGAGGCAATACATTTGTTCTTAATAAGCAAGGAGGATTAGGGAAAATGAGTTGATCAGAAATGTTTACCTTTAAAGTTTCTTCTTTTTTTTTTTGCTCTATGTTGTTAAAGAGGTGAGTTAAAATTTACAGGGACATGTGCTTTAAACTCAACATAAAAAGAGCATTGCTCTCAAGCAGTGGAATGAATCAACTGCAGTTTGGTAAACTGCTTGTCACCAAGTGTTGTCAGTCAAAGGTTGCATGTGCTTGGGTCCTGTCATCTGTAGGAGGTGAGAGTAGGGAACTTTCAAGGCTTCTCTCTGCTTTAAGATTCGGTGAGATGGGAATGAAAAGATTAGACAATGAGATGAATGGTCTTTTTGTTTCCGAGTTGGTAAAATTACTGGAAATCAAATTGACATATAAGGAAGTTCTACTATCTTCTATATATTTCTAGAGTTAGAAAAATCAAAATTTGAGATACAGAATTTCTGGGAAGGTGAACTGTTCTTTGGCAATCTGATTTGAAGATAATCTTCTAGTTTCTTATGTGTAAATCGTGACCAGATACATATTATTAAATAGCTCACATTCAGATGATAGGAGACTCTCATTACTGTCTATATTCCCATCTTACAAACCTTGGTTAGGGAGCTGTCTTCTGAAATAATCAAATATACAGTCATCTGATATAGAAGGCCTTGTATCTAGAAAAGATGGTAAAAGTCCATTAGCAGCAAGAAAACAGCTCGTTGACTTATATTTCGCATTTTTATCTTTTTATAAATGAAAATGCTAGTATGCTAGCAAATAATGTGTAAATAGTAGTTTAGCTCAATGAAATTAATACAAACAGTTCTCATATCTTATGAATTTTGTTGCATTTTAGATATTTATCAGTTCAGTTCGGTTCAGTCGCTCAGTCGTGTTCGACTCTATTTATAGGTAAGGTCTAAAAAATATTCCTACTGTTTGGGTGAGCAGTTCCTTTCTAGGAATCTATTACAGATAAATAATTATATACAAATAGTGAATTAAAAAGTCTTCATTGTTTATGATAGAAAAAAACATGATCAAAATAAAATTTTAACAATGGAGGGTATCTAAATGAATTAAGGTTCACTAATACAATGAAATACTTTGCCACCATTTATTAACATTGACAGAAGTTAATAATACACTGTGATTTTAAATGAAAACATTTAAATCTTGCCAAAAAAACCCTGAAGATTAGTCTGTGTGATTAACATGGAATGTACATGTATAGAAAAAATGTCTAAAATAAGTATTCTAAATATGTTCTTTATTTTTAAATTCTGACATTAAATTTAAAAGAAGAATATATAAAAGTTACATGGCAAAAGTGACAGTTTTTCTTGGCTTATTACTACGAGAAAGAATTTAAAGTTCAATGAAGTAACCATCTTAATTATAACAGAATTCCCTCTTAGGTGTGGTTTTTATTTCCATTTCTATTTTTAATTATCCTGCTGCATCACAGTGGGACATAGTGAGAGATGGCACTGGAGTGCTGCAGTCCATGGGGTTGCAGAGTTGGACACAACTTAGCGACTGAATAACCACAATCGCATCATAAACTAAATGGATTTATGTACATTCATGCTGGGCTGTGCTTAGTTGTTCAGTTGTTTGCAACCCCATGGACTGTAGCCCGCCAGGCTCCCCTGTCCATGGGTTTCTCCAGGCAAGACACTGGAGTGCGTTGCCATGCCCTCCTCCAGGGCATCTTCCGACCCAGGGATGGAACCCCGGTCTCTGGCATCGCAGGCAGATCCTTACTGTCTGAGCCACCAGG
Source organism: Odocoileus virginianus (assembly GCF_023699985.2). Lineage (NCBI taxonomy): Eukaryota > Metazoa > Chordata > Mammalia > Artiodactyla > Cervidae > Odocoileus > Odocoileus virginianus. The sequence goes on from NC_069674.1 coordinate 19,367,773, forward strand.
GAAGCATGTACACATGCTTTTAGTCATCACCCGAGATCCTTTTTCAAAATAAGTGTGGTGTGAATGTATTAAAAAATATTCAACGTAAAATTAAAGAACTATTTTAGATGAAATTAAAATGTTTAAATTGCATGAATATTTTCCAAAGGACCTCAAGATAATGAGATAAAAATTAAGAAAAAAAAACAGAATATAAATCTCTGAATCTCTAACATTTCTGGTATTTTTTTCTTAGAGATTTATATCTATATCAGACTTAGCAGATTCTCACAGAAGCAAATGAGTAGTCCAAAATTTAATTTCTCTCTTGGCCCATCCTTTATTAATTTATGAAACAAAAGGACCATGATGTTTTTTAAACACAAACCCCTATATTCTGTTTGGGGAAAAACCTTTCAAATGAGGGCTCTCTTTCAAGTATGTGGGCCACTCAGCCCAACCCTCAGTGTGCTTCCTAGGCACCCTGTCCAGACTGCAGGCACTGCACCTGTTAACACTGCACTTAACTTGTTTGTCTGTCTCCCCCTATTAAATGATGAGTTCCTAAGGTGTAAGAAACAGTACAATATATTCTTAATATCCCGAGCACAAAGCACAGTAAAGTTGTAGTGCAAAAAAGTGTTTGAGGAATTAATCATTTATCAAAGGGTAAAAGCAGAACATTACCTGTCACATCAGAAACTGATTCTTTGTGTCTTTGAACTAAATGTCCTTTATCACAAACCTAATGGAACATAGAACCAGAAGGAAAATAGTACTATATTATAAACATGAAAATGAGGTATATTTTCTACAATTTATGGTAATTTTCAACATTTCTCATTTTATTCTCATAGATTTAGACTGGACAAAAATAATCTTTTAAATCAGTACCTTCTAGTGTCTTTCACAATACTACTTTTCTTCTCCGCCAATGGCAGAAGAAAATGTTAAATACTGTATTTTGGCATTAAAGGGAGTTTAAATTTTTTTTTTTACTTCGTGTAGAACTTATAGGATGAGAAAGAGACAAAAAGTGTATGCTTTATAATTTCATTTGCTTAATAAGATTAAAGATAAAGACAAGTGGTGCTGGGAAAACTGGTCAACCACTTGTAAAAGAATAAAACCAGAACACTTTCTAACACCATACACAAAAATAAACTCAAAATGGATTAAAGATCTAAATGTAAGACCAGAGACTATAAAACTCCTAGAGAAGAACATAGGCAAAACACTCTCCAACATAAATCACAGCAGGATCCTCTATGACCCACATCCCAGAATACTGGAAATAAAAGCAAAAATAAACAAATGGGACCTAATTAAACTTAAAAGCTTTTGCACAACAAAGGAAACTATAAGCAAGGTGAAAAGACAGCCTTCAGATTGGGAGAAAATAATAGCAAACGAAGCAACAGACAAAGGATTAATTTCAAAAATATATAAGCAACTCCTGCAGCTCAATTCCAGAAAAATAAATGACCCAATCAAAAAATGGGCCAAAGAACTAAACAGACATTTCTCCAAAGAAGACATACAGATGGCTAACAAACACATGAAAAGATGCTCAACATCACTCATTATCAGAGAAATGCAAATCAAAACCACAATGAGGTACCATTACACGCCAGTCAGGATGGCTGCTATCCAAAAGTCTACAAGCAATAAATGCTGGAGAGGGTGTGGAGAAAAGGGAACCCTCTTACACTGTTGGTGGGAATGCAAACTAGTACAGCCGCTATGGAGAACAGTGTGGAGATTTCTTAAAAAACTGGAATTAGAACTGCCATATGACCCAGCAATCCCACTTCTGGGCATACACACCGAGGAAACCAGATCTGAAAGAGACACATGCACCCCACTGTTCATTGCAGCACTGTTTATAATAGCCAGGACATGGAAGCAACCTAGATGCCCATCAGCAGATGAATGGATAAGGAAGCTGTGGTACATATACACCATGGAATATTACTCAGCCATTAAAAAGAATTCATTTGAATCAGTTCTAATGAGATGGATGAAACTGGAGCCCATCATACAGAGTGAAGTAAGCCAAAAAGGTAAAGACCAATACAGTATACTAACGCATATATATGGAATTTAGAAAGATGGTAATGATAACCCTATATGCAAAACAGAAAAAGACACAGATGTACAGAACAGACTTTTGGACTCTGTGGGAGAAAGCGAGGGTGGGATGTTTTGAAGGAACAGCATCGAAACATGTATATTATCTAGGGTGAAACAGATCACCAACCCAGGCGGGATGCATGAGACAAGTGCTTGGGTCTGGTGCACTGGGAAGACCCAGAGGAATCAGGTGGAGAGGGAGGTGGGAAGGGGGATCGGGATGGGGAATACATGTAAATCCATGGCTGATTCATGTCAATGTATGACAAAAACCACTACAATATTGTAAAGTAATTAGCCTCCAACTAATAAAAATAAATGGAAAAAAAAAGATAAAGAGAAGTAAAAAATGAATGAAAATATATAAAATTGTATGGAAAAAGTATAAGGAATTGCAAAACTGTGTTTATACAGGAAAGTTGAAAAAATAATTTCTCATAGCTTGTAAAAAAAGGTTTAGAGTAAGAAAGACCATATGCATGACACTGCTGTCTGTGTGTCATGAAAGGAGATACCTTGCCAGTCTGACCGAGCTGGACTAAAAGAAACACAAAACACTGTGGAATTGTGACTGCTCATCTTGAGTAGTATACACAAATCATCATGTGAGTGTGAAAACATTCTGCAAGTCTCTTAGTCGTGTCCAACTCTTTGCGACCCCATGGGCTATACAGTCTATGGAATTCTCCAGGCCCGAATACTGGAGCGGGTAGCCTTTCCCTTCTCCAGGGGATCTTCCGGACCCAGGGATCAAACCTTGGTCTCCCACATTGCAGATAGATTCTTTACTAGCTGAGCCACCAGGCAAGCTGAAAACATTTTAGATAACTTCCAAACTGTTTCAATTCTCCAAGCCAGGCTTCAATAATACGTGAATTGTGAACTTCCAAACTGCCTTTTAGAAAAGGCAAAGGGACCAGAGATCAAATTGCCAACATCCGCTGGATCATCAGAAAAGCAAGACAGTTCCAGAAAAACATCTGTTTCTGCTTTCTTGACTATGCCAAAGCTTTTGACTGTGTGGATCACAATAAACTGTGGAAAATTCTGAAAAAGATGGGAATACCAGACCACCTGACCTGCCTCTTGAGAAATCTGTATGCAGGTGAGGAAGCAACAGTTAGAACTGGACATGGAACAACAGACTGGTTCCAAATAGGAAAAGGAGTATGTCAAGGCTGTATATTGTCACCCTGCTTATTTAACTTAAATGCAGAGTACATCATGAGAAACGCTAATGGAAGATCGCTGGGAGAAATATCAATAACCTCAGATATGCAGATACCATCACCCTTATGGTAGAAAGTGAAGAAGAACTAAAGAGCCTCTTGATGAAAGTGAAAGAGAGTGAAAAAGTCAGCTTAAAGCTCAATATTCAGAAAACGAAGATTATGGCATCCAATCCTATCACATCATGATAGGGAAACAGTGGCAGACTATTTTTTTGGGCTCCAAAATCACCACAGATGGTGACTGCAGCCATGAAATTAAAAGATGCTTTCTCCTTGGAAGTAAAGTTATGACCAACCTAGACAGCATATTAAAAAGCAGAGATATTACTTTGCCAACAAAGGTCCATCTAGTCAAGGCTATGATTTTTCCAGTAGTCATGTATGGATATGAGAGTTGAACTAAAAAGAAAGCTGCTTTTTAGATAAAATTGAATGGCAGTCAAAAAAAAAAAAAAGATAATTAGCATGAAAATGGGAGGTGGGAGGAAATTGTAAAAATCAAAACTTGATTATTGAAGGGAAAGAGATAAGGAAGTATTCTAGAAAAAATTAAGCAAAGTTAAAAGTAGCAATATTACATAATCATCATAAAGAATTTAGAGAGACAAGGGGTAAAACTAGGCTGAAGAAAATTCACTTGTAATAAGACTTGATTTGATGAATTCATTGTCATTTTTAGCTTTCCTCCTTTGATTGAAATATGGCTATAAACAATAATAAAACTATTATCTTCATCTTATAGAAAATTACCAGGCCAGTGTCCTTATGGTTGGTTGGCTGGTTTAGCTGCTCAGTCATGTCCAACTATTGCGAACCTATGGACTGTAGCCTGTCAGGCTCCTCTGTCCATGGGATTGTCTAGGCAAGAATACTGGAGTGGGTTGCCATTTCCTCCCTCCAGGGGATCTTCCCAACCCAGGAGTCAAATGTGGGTCTCCTGCATTGCAGGCAGATTCTTTACCAACTGAGCTATGATCAACTCCTAGTGTGTCCTTTATGAATGTGATCTATAAATTCTTTTTGTTGTTTTTAAATATTTATTTTTAATTGGAGGATAACTGCTTTACAATATTGTGTTGGTTTCTGCCATATTGATCTATAAATTCTAATCACAGTAATCTACAATTATTTGTTTTTGGTTAAAGTCTGCAAGATTAATTACTGAAAGTATTCTGGTAGGGAATAAAGCTTACTAAAATAGTTTAATACTTTTTTGGGGATATATTGATATCTTACAAGCAATCATTTAAAAAACAGTTGAAGAGCATGAGCTTAATTTGACCTCAGGCATTAACCTCAGTTAAGATGATACTGTTCACTCTTTTTACCAAAGATTATTAAAAAGTGAGAAGAAAAATTCAAAAGTTCTCGGAAAAGTAGATTCTGTTAATCCACATCTGGCAGATGGCAGTGTATTTGCTGCTGTATCTGCTGGATGAACTTGTCATGGCTAACCTTAGATTTCCCACTGGATTACTATTATTAACACCAGAAATATTTGAGTAGAAATCTTCTAACCTGAGGCTGGTACTCAGGTTGACTTCTGGGCTCTCTGCAGGTAACAGATGCTTTATGGATTGACCGATGGGATCCAAGGAGGATTTTTTTTTTTTATCTCATCAACTTGGGATATTGTCCTTCATCTGTGGTTGTCAGGCTTATTTCCTAACTAGACAGTTCTTCTGATCTCTGGGTAGGGTACTAATCTTTCCCCCTACCCCTTCCATCCCTGACCACACTCTCTGGGAGTGCAGTGGTTTTGGCAGAAGTCTCTGACTCCTTCCCTGACTATACACAGCAGTTAAATTCCACTAATTTCTAGCTGGTAGCTCTATTGCTTTAGCAATGCCTTGGGGATATATATTGCTCTACAGGCTAATTCAATCAAATCTGAGTTCCTCTGAAGGGATAATTTGCCAGGTCAGGGTTTCAGATTTATACTGACCCTGCTTAGACTCCTCCTACCTGTTCCCCTGCCCCCAATCCTCTCTGTGAACTAGCCAGCCTACATGTTTGGTCCATATCTCCAAAGAACTACCAATCTTCTTCAAATCGCCTTTCTCTATATTTCAATTTTTGAGAATGGCGTTAAGCTTGAATTTCTCCAGGATCTGTTGCAAACTAAGTCTTTTACTTTGGGAAGACATTAGGAGCTATGTTTTATCTGGTCTGTTGTGTCATCTAACATCTCTGTTGCCTTACTGATTTTCTGTCTAGAAGATCTGTCCATTGATGCCAATAAGTCTCCTACTATTATTATTGTATTCTTGTAGGTCTTTCCCTTTTTGTCTGCTGATACTCGTTTTATATATTTAGGTGGTCCTGTATTGAGTATATTTATGTTAACAAGTGTAGTATCTTCTACTTATATTATTCCTTTTATCATTATATAATGTCCTTTGTTTTTCCTTATGGCCTTGTTTTAAAGTCTGTTTTATCTGATATGAGTATTGCTAGCCCCACTTTCTTATTGTTTCCATTTGCATGAAATGCCTTTTCCCATCCCCTCACTTTTAATCTGTATCTTTTCTCCTAAAGTGAGTCTCTTGTAGGTGGTAATTTTTATTCAATCTGCCAGTCAGTCTTTTGATTATAGAATTCAGTCCACTGACATTTAAAGAAATCATTAATAAAGTATGTACTTACTGCCACTTTAAACATTTGTTTTCCAGTTTTTATAGTTATTTATTTCTTCTTTTGGTTTTCCCTTTTGTGGTTTGATCGCTTTCTTCTGTATTATGCTCGAGTTCCTTTCTTTTTGGTCTTTGTGAATCTATTGTACCTTTTTGATGTGTGGTTACCTTGGTTTTCAAGTGTTAACCCATAACTATATCTTATGCGTTCTAAATGAATAGTCATACAAGTTCAAACACATTCTAAAAGATCTACATTTTTATATTCCCCTCCACTACATTTTGTGATTTTGGTCTATTTTATATTTTGATGCTTATCCTTTTACCACTAATTGTAGTTATAGTTGCTTTTACAATTTTTTTGGATTGCTTTTAATCTATGTACTAACTTAAGTAATGTTCAATCTTTTTATATATTTGCCTTTCCTGTTTCCCCTTTCCTATAGATACTTGCTTCTTTTCTATCTAGAGAAGATCTCTCAGTATCTCTTTTAGGTTCGGCTTAGTGTTGCTGTATTCTTTTACTTTTTGCTTGTCTGAAAAATTCTTTCTCTCTCCATCTACTCTAAATGATAATCTTGCTGGCTGGAGTGTCCCAGGTTGCAGGGTTTTCTCTTTCAGGACTTAGACTATATCATGACACTCCCTTGTGACCTGCACAGCTTTTGCAGAGAAATCAACCTTATAGGGGTTTCCATGTACTGACTGTTTTTCTCTTGCCTCGAGAATCCTCTTTAACTTCTGCCATTTTAACTATGTCTTGGTCTGTGTCTGCTTGTGTTTATCTTCTTTGGGACCTTCTATGCTTCCTGTACCTGGATATCTGTTTCCTTCTTTAGATTCTAGGAAATTTTCAGCCATAATATCTTTAAAAACAGTTTTGATCCTCTTCTCTATTATCCTTCTGGTACCAAAATTATGCATAGGCTGGCATTCTTCATGGGGCTTCTCTGGTGGCTAAGACTGTAAAGAATCTGCCTGCAATTAAGGAGATGTAGGTTTGATCCCTGGGTCAGAAAGAGCCCCTGGAGAAGGGAATGGCTACCCACTCCAGTATTCTTGCCTGGAGAATTCCACGGACAGATGAAGCCTGATGGGCTACAGTCCATGTGATCACAAAGAGTTAGACACGACTGAGAAGGCACTCTATAATATCCAATAGCTTTTGTATATGGCTTTCTTTTTTTTCTCTCAATTTGGCTTTCTGTCTTCTGATTGGGTGATTTCCATTATTCTGTCTTCCAGATCACTTGCATTCAGTAAGGCTCTGCTGCCCTTAACTATGTGCTCTGTCCCAGAGGAGGTGAGTGCTGAAGCAAGTGGGGCCCATGTGGTCACAGCGTACCTGTGGGTCGCCAGTGAAGTTGCCTGCAGTTCTGCCCAGAGGCAGCCCGAGGTTGTGTCCCTTGTCCGCTGTGTTTGTCCCAGACTAGTTCTAGGCCGGGGCTGAGAGGTTGGGGTGCTGTAGCTGCAGGAATGGAGGTCCCTCTGCTGCTGCTGGGGCCCTGGCTGCCTCTGTGGGAGTGCCCCCCAGGGCCTCTCCAGCCCCCATCCAGCTCCAAGCTGGGGTGTGAGGTGGGAAGGACCAGATCACTCTCACAGGGAAAGGAGCCGCTCTGTATTCCTCCTAGGGATGCCTGCTAGAGATGTGCGGTTCTGGGAGGCCACTTGGTGTGCATGCCAACAAGGTCTTTTCGCCACCGTCCCCGCGCCCCACACGCAGGTGCTGACAGCTTCTGCTCTACTGTGCATGCAGCCTCGGTTGTACAATATAAGAGGTCTTCTGCCCGTTTCTCGTCGGTTTTCTGTGAGAACTGTTCCACAGGTGGTTTTATTTTTGATGTGTTTGTGAAGAGAGGTGAGCTCCACATCCTTCTACTCTGCCATCTTGCTGCACTTATGCAAAATTTCTAACGGGGGTGTCATGCTGAGAGGGGGACAGTGGCACTTTTCTTTCAGTGGTACCCCACTTTCAGAGCTAAGATGTAGGTGGGAGTAGGGCAGTAGTCTCAGGTCTTCTCTATGTGCTTCTTCCAGTGTGGAACTAACACTTTATTAGCCAAGATAGGGGCAGTTAGGACCAATATATTTTCAGTGATGTAGCATCCAAACTAGAGCCTTATTTTCAAGAATGGGGTCTGGATAGAAAGAAGGAGCCCCCACCTCTTGGCTGCACTTACCTGGAACTTAGCTTTAGCAATAGGTAGCTGGAGACAGAGTAAGAAATTCTAGTGCCCTGCTCCTCCTGGTATATGATAGCCCTTTGTCTGGTATCTGGGGGGAGAGGGGACCCTGTGCCCTCCACTGCAGAGTATCAGTGAGCTGGGGCTGGGGGATGGGCAGAGTCTTGATTCAAATATCAGAGGTTCTGGGGGGTTTTTTTTTTTGTTGTTGTTATTTTTTGTTTTTATCATATTTTAGATTTTTCTGAGTAGATGTTTTTTTCATTTGCTGTATGCCCCAGGACCATTTGCAGAAACTTTAAATTAAAAAAAAAATAATTTTCACTAATTTTTGCTGGTGAAAGGGTTTGCAGAGCTCCTCCTGCTGTCATGATGAAAGGCAATCTCAGCACCACCTGTTTTATATTCTTGTATTCCCATTAAGTTTTCTAAGTTTTATCTCTTCTTGCTATCTTGAATGCCTCTTTGTAAGAGACCTTAAATAGTTTTCTGAGTAAGGTAATTCTAAGTGAAATTTAAATACAGAACCTTAAGACCCACCTCTCACCTGTCAAGATTCTTTTGTATTTTTATAAATAGTAAGTAATATAAGCAAAATTTTAATCATTAAGTTTTCCTGGGGAAAAATCATTAAGCGTGTAAGCGTGTAACTTGCCGTTCTCTTGTTTTTTTCAAACAACCGTTAGCAAACATATCAATGAATATTTACCTCTTGCTCTTCTTCTCTGATGTTTTGATGTCTTGCTATGGTAGAGTTTCTTTCCTTCTTTGTTTTTAGTTGTATTTTCTTGGTTTTTATCTAGGTAAGAGATTCATATTTAATCAATGTATCAAAGACAGTACATATGCAGATATAAAACTATTTTGAGACTTCTAGGAAGATAAAGTACTTTTTCTCTTCTTTCCACTAAGTACAACTAAAACCCCGGGCCGTTACATACAAAGTAAACACAAGAGGCTCTGAAAGGGGAAAAGGAGGCAGATGATGAGGGACTTCAGGAACAGAAGAGCTGCCTGATGGTGAGTAGTTCTGTGTTTTCTTTTTGCCTTATCTACCCCAGCCTTAGAGCTGGAGAAGCCAGAAACCCAGAAGTGCCAATGAGTGAAGATAAAATGCCTGAACACGTCCCAAATTTGATCAGAGACATGAAGGTAACTATCAAGAAAGAATCTCAGTCAACTTCAAGTAAAATAAAATGCCCACAGTAAGTCACATAAACTTTGAAAGCAGTTAAGACGGATGCAAACTGTTACCTGCAAGGGATCCTCAATAAGATCATTGCCAATTTCTCAGAAACTTTGGAAGCCAGAAGACAATGCAGAATATAAAGGAAAAAAAAAAAAACACACAAAAAAAACCCAGCAGAACTGTCCTTCAAAATTTAGGGAGAAATTAAGACATTTCCAGATAAACAAAAGCTAAGAGTGTCTGTGACCACTTGACATGCCTTGAAAGAAATGCTCAAGGGATTTCTGGAAGGTTAAATGAAAGGGCACTAGGCAGTAGAAGAAGCTGTAGAGAAAAATAAAGGTCTAAATGAAGGTAATAAATACATGGGAAATTATGAATGTTAGTATTATTGTAATAATAATTTCAAACTGAATTTTCTATCATCTACATGAAAAAAAGTGTCAGTTGCTCAGTTGTGTCCAACTCTGCAACTCCATGGATGGTAGCCCACTGGGCTCTGTCCATGGGCTTCTCCAGGCAAGAACACTGGAGTGGGTTGCCATGCCCTCCTCCAGGGAATCATCCCAATCCAGGGACTGAACCCAGGTCTCCTGCATTGCAGGCAGATTTTTTACCATTTGAGCTAGCTGGGAAGCCCTACATGATTAAGTCTACATGATTAAAGAGGAAAAAAAAGAAAAAAAAAAGCATTTATTAGTCTAAAAGCTACTACTACTATTTCTTTGGCCTATAAAGTGTTAAGTCGCTCAGCTATGTCTGATCTTTGTGACTCCATGGACTATAGCCCACCAGGCTCCTTTGTCCATGGAATTTTCCAGGCAAGAAGACTGCAGTGGGTTGCCATGTCCTTCTCCAGGGGATCTTCCCGACTCAGGGATTGAACCTGGGTTTCCCACATTGTGGGCAGATTCTTTATTGTCTGAGCCACCAGACAAGCCCTATAACAGCAAACCTTGTTTGTTACATAATTTAGGAGACTAATACACTTAAGAAAACATTAGTTTATGTTTTTGGGCACACAATGTATAACTATGTAATTCTGTGACATATACAACTGACAGCGTGGGGGTACAGCTATAAAGAACAGTTTTTGTATGTTTTGAAGTTAAGTTGATATAAATTCAAATTAGACTGTTATAACTTTAGGATAGTAAATGTAATTCCCATGGTAAAAACAAAGAAATGACTTACAAAACATACACAAAAGGAAATAAGAAAGGAACTGAAACATTTCACCACAAAAAATCAACTAAGCACAAAAGAAGACAGTAGTGCAGGAAAAGAAGGGACAAAAACACTATAAGGCATATAGAAAACAGCACAAGGACAGAAGTCAGTCTCTCTTTATCAGTAGTTATTTCCATTGTAAATGGATTAAACTCTCCAATCAAAAGAGAGCGACTGGGAGAATAGATAAAAACACTATATCCAACTATATGCAGTCTTAAAAGACTCACAAAGATCCAAACACACAAACTGGTTGAAAGTGAAAGGAAAGAGATATCCTATGTAAACAGTAAACCAAAGAGGCAGAGGTGGCTCTATTAAACAAACACAGACTAAATTTTAAAACGTTACTGGAAACTACTTTTAAAAGGACATTATAGGTTAATAAAAAATTCAATACAGCAAGAATACATAACAATTATAAATTTTACATACCTAATGATCATTAAAATATATGAAGCAAAATAGAACAGAAGGGAGAAACAGACAGTTCTACAATAATAGTAGGAGACTTCAATACCCTTCTTACAATAATATGGAACCAATCAGAAGATTGTAAGGAAAAAGGATTTAGCACAGTAAGTCATCTAAACTTAACAGACATACACAGAACACTGTACCCAACAACAAGAGTATACATTTCTCCTCAGTTGCATACAGGACATTTTCCAGGATAAAACATATGTTAGGCCACCAGTTAGGTTTTAATACATTTTAATAGATAGAGAGCATACAAAGTATCTCCCTCTGACCACAATGGGATGAAGTTAGAAATAAATAACAGAAGAAAATCTAAAATATTCAAAAACTTGTGGAAATTATGCACACACTTTTTAAAAAAATCGATCAAAGTCACAAGGGAAATTAGAAAATACAGAGTTGAATAAAAATGAAAACACAACAGAGCAAAATTTAAGAGACACAGCATAAGTAGCACTGAGGAGGAAATTTATATCTGTGATCACATTAAAAAACAAATTCACAGATGGCAGAAGGAAGGAAGTAATAAAGATTAGAGCAGAGATAAATGAAATGGAAAAACTAAAGAAAATGAATCAAAAGGTCAACAAGATTGACAAATCTTTAGCTAAATGGACTAAGGAAAAAAAGGCAAATTACTAAAATCAGAAATAAAAGTGAGGATTTTAGTATCAATTCTACACAAATATAAAGGATTATAATAACAAAGTCTTATGAAAAAGTGTATGCCAACAAATTGGATAACCTAGATGAAATGGATAAATTCCTAGAAACACAGAACTTACCAAGACTATCTCATGAAGAAATAGAAAATATGAATAGACAAGTAACTAGTTAAGGAGACTGAAATCAGTAATAAAAATTCTCCCAACTAACAATAAAGCCCTGATGGTTTGTTTGGTGAATTCTACCAAATATTTAAAGAACAACTAAGGCTGATCTTTCTCAAACATTTCCTAAAAATTGAAGAGGAAGGAACATTTTATAATTTATGAGGCCAGAGTTATCCTGATACCAAAGCTAAACAAAGACACTACAAACAAGAAAAGGAAGCTATATAGACCAGTATCCCTTACGAACATGCTCAACAGCACTAATCATTAAGGAAATGCAAGTCAAAGCCACAGTGAGATGGTATCTCACATCTGTCAGAATGGCCATTATTAACAAACAAACAAACCAGAAAATAACAAGTGCTTGCAAGCATGTAGGTACATTAGAGCCTGCATGCACTGTTGGTGGGAATATAAAATGGTATAACTGCTGTGAAAAACAGTGTGGAGGTTCCTCAAAAAATTAAAAGTAGAATCACCATATGATCCAGCAGTTTCCTTTTGGGGTATACACCCAAAAGAATGAAGAGCAGCAGCATCTTGAGGAGATGTGTGATCATATTCACAACAGCTAGAATGTGGAAGCAACCTTAGTGTATACAGAGATATGAATTAGCAAAATTCAGTGTAAACATACAATAGAATATTATTTAGCCTTATAAAGGAAAGAAATTCTGAAATATGCTACAATATAGATGAACCCTGAGGACATCATGCTCGATGAAATAAGCCAATCACAAAAAGACAAAACACTGTGCAATTCCACTTATATGAGGTACTTAGTACAGGCAAAATACATGAAGAAAGAAGAGTATACAGTGGTTTCCAAGAGACGTGGGAGTAGAGAATGGGGAGTTATTAAAGGCTATAGAGTTTGCTTTTCAAGATGATAAGAGTTATGGGATGGTGGTGATAGTTGTACAACAGTGTGAATGTACTTGTACCAATGAATTATACACTTAAAAATGGTTAAGATGGTAAATGTTATGTGTAATTTTACTACAATTAAAAAAAAAAAAGAATCAATCTCTATATTTTTGAGGGGCTACTGGAAAAGAGAGTATATACCAGACTTAGAATTGTGAGAATGGGAGGCTAAAATTCCATTTTGCCGGCAAGAGAGGAGAGTCTGAGAATAGAACCAACCCAGAAGAGGCAGAAATGACATTAAAATGGAGAAAAAAACTTTGCATCCTGGTGACATTCTTCGAGCCCCTTATTTAAGCCATGGCTAAAGCCACCCTTGTCTCTAGACTATTTCCCTTACTAAACTGACCAATTCCCCTTTTAGCTAAGCCATCTTTTGGAACAGTTTTTTTGTTCTTTGCAATGGATGGACTTCTGATACACACCCTCAGAATATGATATAGTAGGTAGAGAAGAAAACAATCCCCATGTCACTAAGTGGAAGCTCCATCTTGTTGCTCAGGCCTGGAATTCTGGAGACCTCTTTCTGTCCTTTGTGTTTTTTCAAACTTGTACCCAAGCCATCAGCAAATGCTCTAGACTCTGTCAGATATATCTAACATCTGGTCTCGTCTCATTGTCTCTACAGCTACCACCTCGGTCCAGCTACCACTGCTTCTTGCCTGGGTAACTGCAGCAGCCCCTTAAGTGGTTTCCCCTCATGGTTCATCGTTCTGCTCTCAACACAGCAGCCAAAGTGACCTTGCTGACACAAAGCCCATCATGTTACTCCTCTAACCCAAACTCTCCAAACTCAAGAGTAAAAACTAAGTCCTAAGCCAGGTTTTACATGAGCTATTCCACCTGCTCCCCAATGTCCAATACCTATTTCACATTCTCCCTCACTCCTGTTCTCTTCGTTCAATCTTCTCTACCCAGATTAGCTTCCTTGGTCTTCCTACAAGATAACAGACGTGTTCCTTCCTCATGGCCTTTGCACTTCTAGTACTCCTACTCTAGGAATGAATACGTTTACTCTCCCTACTCCATTGATGTTAGATTTGGACATAGGAATTGATTTAGCCAGTGCAATGATACATGGGAACTTTAAACATACTTTCATGGTTTGGTGTGCCTCCTGAACTCTTGGTGATTTACCATGAGAGAACATGCCCCAGCTGGCTGCTGGTGTCTATGGAGAAGGAAGAAATGTAGACCAGATCTGAATCAGCCCACAGTCTGGACATGAGTTCAGTGGACTCCTGGTCAGTCCAATATAGCCATGAAAGTGAAAGTGAAAGTGAAGTCACTCAGTCGTGTCCGGCATGGGATTTTCCAGGCAAGAATACTGGAGTGGGTTGCCATTTCCTTCTCCAGGGGATCTTCCCGACCCAGGGATCAAACCCAGGTCTCCCGCACTGTAGGCAGATGCTTTTACCGTCTAAGCCACCAGTGAAGTCCAACATAGCCATGGATGACCCCAAAACAGGAAAAAAGATATTTGCTAATATAAGCTATTGACATTCTGAGAATTGTTTTAATGAGTAAGATATGAATAGTTTAGAAATGATAACCTAAAAGTAGGATGCTGTCCTAATAAAACCTAAACTATGTGGCAATCATTGGCTTGGTCTAAATAACATGTGGTTATAGGAAGGCAGAAAACACAAGTTTATAGAGATGACACATTTAGTGAAACTGTCTTCTGTGAGAGAAGATGTGCCTAACAAACCTGAGTCACTGGACAAAGAGACTTTGAGGCAGAAAATTTATACAGTATGAGTTGGTGGTTGCTAGCTTCATTTGATAAGGTCCTACAAGAAAGAAATCAGCTCAAAAATACTTGGATAAAAAAATGGAATTGAGAGGGAAAACAGCCCCAAATTCTAGAATTTGTAGGTTGGCTTCAATATAGCCTTGAGGCAAAGGTCAAATCAATATTAATGGCTTCTACATCTGTGGTAGACAATCTCTAAGATGACCTCTGATGATCCCCGTCTGTTAGCATTCATACTCTTCTGTGGTCCCAGGTCATTGGGCTCAACCTAGTGACTTACTTCTAATGAATGGTATACGGCAAAAGTGATGGGATTCTGCTTCTGAGATGAGGCTACAGGGAGACTGTACCTCCAGCCTGTGTGCTCTCTTCCGCTGTCTTACTTGCTCATTCTGTTGAAAGCCAGATATGTGCTGTGAGCTGTCATGCAAGAAGCACACATAGTAAGGAACTAAGGGAGACTCCCGCCCTCAGCCAACAAGGAACTGAGTCCCTCAGCTCAGCAGCCTGGGAGGAACTGAATCTATCACCAATCATGTAAGTGAACTCCAGAACTGGATCCTTCCTCAGTCAAGCCTTCATGATTCTACAGCCTCACCAATACCTTCATTGCAGTCTTTTCAGAGAACTTAGGAACCCAGGTAAGTCACTCCTGGATTCTGATCCACAGAAACTGTGTGATAATAAATTCTTGTCATTTTAAGTTGCAGAGGTTTGGGGTAATTAGTTACTCAGCAAGAGGAAATGAATACAATATCTGTCTTGGTCCATTCACCTGCTCTAACAAAATAGTTACCACAGACTGGGTGTCTAATAAAAAAGGAAACTTATTTCTCATATTTCTAAGGCTGGAAGGTTGAGATGAGGATGTGGTATGGTCAGGTGAGAGCTTCCTTTTGGTTTGTGGACTATTTGTTGCATCCTCACAAGGCAGAAGGGGCTAGGGATCTGTCTGGGCCCTCTTTTACAAGGCACTAATCCCATTCAGATGGCTCGGCCCTCATGACATAATCACCCCCCAAAGGCCCCACCTTCTAGTACCATAATACTTGGCATTATAATGTCAACATATGACTTCTGGGAGACAGAAGTATCCAGACCATTCCACCCCAAACCTCCCACATTGACATCCTTCTCAAAAGCAAAGTTCATTCCATCCCAACAACCCCTAATGTCTTAACTCATTCCAGTATTGACTCTAAACTCCAAAGTCCTAGCTAAATATCATCTAAATCAGATATGGATGAAACTCAAAATATGATTCATCCTAAGGTAAATTTCCTGTCCAGTTGTGAAACCATGACCAAGTTATGTACTTCCAAAGTACCACCGAGGGACAGGCATAGGATAGACATTCCCATTGTAAAAGGGGGAAAAAGCAAAGAAGGATGAGGTGATGGGTCTCAAGCAAGCGCAAAACCTAGTAAAGCAGATTCAATGAGATCTTCATGGTCATGAATAATCCTCGTGCCTCCGTGATCTGCCTTCTGTACCCACTGGGGTGGCAGTATCATCCAACAGCTTGGCAGGCTGCCACTCATACCTGGCTCTCTGTCAGTACTCTGTCCACACCACAGTGCACAGCTCCAGACAGCCTACCTGCATGGCCTTCAATGGAAGCCATCTGCCCTGTTAAAACCTAGGCGTTAGCGTCCCTGATGATCTCTTAGTCCCTTTGGGGCTTTTAAAAACTTATCTTGCTGACACAAACAGATGGAAAGATACACCGTGTTCTTGGATTAGAAGAATTGATATTGTTAAAATGACCATAAATATCCATGGCAACCTACAGATTCAATGCAGTCACTGTTAAAATACCAATGGCACTTTTCATAGAACTAGAATAATTAAAAAATTTGTATGCAAACACAGAAGACCCTGAATAGCCAAAACAATCTTGAGAAAGAGGAACAGAGCTGAAGGAATCATGCTCCCTGACCTCAGACTATACTACAAAGCTTCAGTAATCAAAATACAGTACTAGCACAAAAATAAATAACAAAGACCAATGGAACAGAATAGAGAGCCCAGAAATAAACCCACACACATATGGTCAGTTAATCTATTACAAAGGAGGCAAGAATATTCAATGGAAAACAGTCTCTTCCGAAAGCAGGGGTGGGAAAACTGGACAGCTACACGTAAAAGAATGAAATCAGAACATTCACTAACACCACATACAAAAATAAACTCAAAATTGATTACAGACCTAAATGTAAGACCAGAAACCATGAAACTACTAGAGGAAGGCACAGGCAGGACCGTCTGACATAAACTGTACCAATATTTTTTAGATCTATCTCCTAAAGCAAAGGAAATAAAAATAAATGGGATCTAATTAAAATCATTTGCACAGCAAAGGAAAAGAGAACCACCTACTGAGTGGGAGCAAATATTTTACAAATGATGTTAATTGATAAGGGTTAATATTAAACATATATAAACTGCCATATAACTAAAAAAAAAACCCAATTTAAAAAATGTGTAGAAGAACTGAATAAACATTTTTCCAAAGAGAAAATGCAGATGGCCAACAAGCACATGAAAAAATGCTCAACATAGCTAGTCATCAGGGAAACCACAATGAAATATGAACCTCACAGCTGTCAGAATGGCTATCATCAAAAACACAAATAACAAATGATGGCGAGACTGTGGAGAAAAGGGAACTCTCATATACTACTGGTAGGAATGTAAATCTGTGCATCCACTACAGAAAAACAGTATGGAGGTTTCTCAGCAATTTCACTCCTGGGTATATATCTGAGAAAAAATAAAAGACCACTGGTTTTGAAAAGACACATTCTTTCCAATGTTCACAGCAACATTATTTACAGCTGGTAAGATATAGAGGCAATCAAGTGTCTATTAACAGATGAATGGGTAAAGAAAATGTGTGTGTGTGTGTGTGCATGGAGTACTACCCAGCCATAAAAGGAATGAAATTTTGTCATTTGCAACAACATGGATGAACTTGGAGGGTATTATGCTGAGTGAAATAAGTCAGAGAAAAACAAATACTGAATGACATTACTTGTATGTGAATCTAAAAAATGTGAAAATAGTGAATATAACAAAAAAGAAACAGACTCACAAATATACAGAACAAACAAGTGGTTACCAATGGGGAGAGACAAGGGAAGAGGGAGAATACAGGGATAGGGCATTAAGAGGTACAAACTATTATGCATAAAATAAGCTATAAGGATAATTCAACAACATGGGGGATATAACCAATATTTTATAATAACTGTAAATAGAGTGTAACCTTTAAAAATCGTGGATCACTATACTGTATACCTGTAACTTTGTACATCAACTATACTACAGTAAAAAACAAAAGACTCGTCAAACTTGTATTGAAGAACATTACACATTTCTCAGCTGCAGAGCTTTGTAGTATTGAAGCCATACTATAAAATTCAAGAAGTTCTGATAGCCTTCCTTTTATTCTATGTCTCCATCCCTTTCAGTTCAAGCTTGTCTTAGTCACCTCTTAATACCATCACATTGGGGGCTAGGGTTTCAACATGTGTATTCAGTGGTGGGGCATAAACATTCAGTACACAATACCACCTAAACTCCCTACTCCTCCTCCTGCTCTCATTTCCTCCTTAGGCACTTCTCATCATCTGACACATCATACATTTTACTTGCTCAGTTGGTAAAGAATCCACCTGCAATGCAGGAGACCCCGGTTTGATTCCTGGCTTGGGAGGATTCGCTGGAGAAGGGAAAAAGCTACCCACTCCAGTATTCTGGCCTGGAGAACACCATGGACTATATAGTCCATGGGGTCGCAAAGAGTCAGACAGGACTGAGTGACTTTCACATTTTACTCACCAACCAGAATATAAGCTATGATCAGAAGGATTTTTTTTCCAATTTTGTTCACTGATCTATTCCCAAGCATGAAGTCAGAGCGCAGTACATAGTTGTTAAGTAAGTAAATAAATGAATATAGGACTAACAGTCAGGCAATGTATGTTATGCTACCAACTCTTATTAACAAGTAGTATGGCTTTTGAAAAGTAATTTAATCTCTCTGGATCTTAATTGTTCTCATCAATAAAGCAGGAGTATTAAAAAACTCTAGATTAGAAAATTCTATGATTTAAAGATATGGAATCCATAATAAGAAAATAACAATTATGCTATACAATTAATTATAAAACTGCAGACTTTTTTTTGGCCTGGTTGTTAGTCATAGTAAGAAGAGTACCTATTTGGCATATCCATATCATAGGCATAAATTTTCAATCGTACCTGAGAATTTAACTTGAGAAGATCAGTCTGAGAGTCATTGGATTCTGAACTGTCAGAGGCATGGCTACTACAAAAAATAATAAATTACTTTACATAATGTTTTGGTGGTGTTTTAAAACTTCAACTGTTACTTTTACTTTATTATGTTATTGGAATGGCAGAAATAATTCTAGTTATAAAAAGGATGTTTACAAAGGTGGTGTAGATGTTTGATAGTTCTAGGCTTTAGAAGAGAGTATTAGAGGAATGATGACTGAAATTGATTGGATCATGTCAAATATAAACAAATCCATGAGTTCAAAATGATATTCTATCTGCAAACAAACTTGTGAGTCACCATTGGAGGTTGCAGGGGCACTAACTCTAAGTCTGAAAACTTATAAAGGTTAAGAATCAAACATTTGTTCTGTTTTCCCTATAGGAACTGCACTAAAATTAGTACGTTCCTTCTTCCAGTAACATTCCCTTGGCATTAAGTTTTGCACTTATTATTCACTAACTTAGAGTATTTATATGGTGTCTATAAATGTGTCAATTCTCTGTGAGTAATGACAGCATTAAAAACAATTTGAGTATGCCTTTCATATATAGTACATAGTGGATACTCAATATCATTTGAATAAATGAAGTCTTGATGAGGTCTGGCTGAAGTAATGTGCATGGGGAAAATTTTCCTCCATCTCTAGCCAGGATTTTCAGTACAGACTGACAATTACATCCTTGAATTGTTAAAACAGGCCTTTATTAACCAGGAATGGAACCCTGGTCGTGGTGGTGAGAGAGTCGAATCCTAACCACTAGACAGCATGGTAGAATAACACCGCAAATTACATTACTTTCACTATCTTGACCTACCTAGTCTCTAGATCCAATGTAATTTCTTTCAGAGAAGTATCTGAATCATCAATGACTTTTTCCAAGTTTATATGCTTCTCCATTTCTTCTAATTCTCTCAGGCACTGATAATACTAGGGGGAAATGATAGGTAAGTTAATTATAAATAGCTATTTCCTAATTAAAGTAACTGAATGTTTATAGACACCTGGAACATCAAGTACAACAAAACACTGAATGAACAGTCAGGATGTTAGAAGAAACAAACTGCTGCAGGTCCAAAGGCAGGTGATGTTATCTGGGCATCTGGAGTCTAATGTATGAGCAAATGGACTTTACTTACCTTGGTTCGGTCTGGATCACAGTAGTCCAAGAGAGAATCACAAAAGTGATATCCCATTGACTCCAAGTCTTTCGTGTTGAAATGAGTGCCTCTTTTATTACCTAAAACATCAATAAGTTTATCCACCCTTGATGGTGAATTAAACATTTTTTTCTTAGCAGGAAGGCCTAAGTTGCAAAACAGAGTATAAACAAAACACCTGATATGATTCCATATTCTGTCATTTGGATCTTCTGCACTGGGGCAGGTCATTAAACAACTATTTACCCTTGTTCCCTCTCCACTACCTGGACCAGAGGTGACATTTAAATGAACACAGATTAATCTGTGTTGCAAAGCAGAAGAAAATTCAGTCAGAAAGTTATGGACTACTTGGTTACTAGTTATAAGCACCCTAAATCATCACTTAGAGAAAAACCTGCAGAAATATTTAATGGTTTCATCATCATTAACAGTGTTATATCAATTTCAAGGTGCTAAAAAATTAGCCAGAAGTAATATGTCTGGATTTCTGGCACTTTCCTTTGAGTTGATACATTTTCTAATAAGTGAGTTACCCTAATATGAGGCATTCTAAGGATATGTTAAATGTGACTAAAAGCTTCCTTAAATGGAACTAGAGCACACGTTTATTTTACTTCAAGGAACCAATTAAAAAAAAACAAAACCAAAGCCAAGTTAACTCTGTCTTAAAAATAGCAAATCTAGTAAAGATATTTCTATTCTGATATTTTAATTATGAGCATTGCTTTTTCTTGAAATCATTACAGTCAAAGGAACTCTTCTAAAAGAAAAACCCCAAACAAGCAATTAAAGATCAGATCATGAAACAACCACTTAGGTATACTATATATGTGCTAAAACTTCCTTTTCTCAACAAAGGAAAGTGATGCGATAGAGATACATACAGTAGGCATTTGTTTATTCATCCTATTTATAGAATTGATTAGATTACTGGTATATATCTAAGTAGGAAGAAAGTGCTCACTATCCAGTTGTCAAACACTATGAATCTTACATTGAATGTGTTCCTTTGGTTTAAATCTCTGACAGTCATGAATGAGGGCCCTCAATCTTACCCAGAGTAGATCCACAAAAAGTGGCCTCCATGGTGAAGCTGTTCCTGATTCCCATTTTCCACATTACCACCCTTCCTGTTCCCTCTTTGCTCTTTTGAATATTAAACTTGCAGGATGAGAATGAAAACTGAAAAGAAGCAAATAAAAATGAGACCCACTGCTTTTCTAATCACAATGTCTGTCATAGGAAGTGGGGTTAGAAATGAAAAAGTAGGTTTGCAAAAGCATAATTCTCTCTAAAGCTAAAATAAAAGCTTCTGGAGCTGCTTTTATTTCCTGATCAGTGGAAATAGCTCATTTTAAGGATGACATATTTACATTTCTGAGAATTATAGGCTTGAATTCTGAAATAAATTTTACTTTATATATATATATATATACACACACACACACACACACATATATATATATATATATAAAAAACATGCATTCAAAACCCAGTTGACTAATTCTTGATAGTGTTGACTTTAAAAAGTTACAGGAAGGAGTCTAAACATATTTAGGAATGAAGATTAGTGTTGTAGATTTTTAGAATAAAGATGCTTTATTATCACATGAAAGATAATTTGAAAATTACCCTGATTGTTATAACATCAGTATCTACAATGAGTTTTTGTAATTACCATACGATTGAAAAAACTTAGTGTTCCATCCTGTGACTGTTAACACATGTATGTTGTTGTTTAGTCACTAGGTCTGACCCTTTTGTGACCCCACAGATTGTAGCCCACCAGGTTCCTCTGTCCATGGGATTTACCAGTGGGTTGCCATTTCCTTCTCCAGGGAATCTTCCCAACCCGGGGATCAAACTTGCATCTCCTGCGTTGGCAGGTAGGTTCTTTACCACTGAGCCACTAAGAAAGCCCTAATACATGTAAAGGTTTGTGAAAACTGTCAACAAATTGGCACTTGCCATGGGTGCCTGCCATCTACCTCTATAAGGATGAAGTCATGTGCTACAGCAGCTTCTGCCCTCCAGGACTCCCCCTGAAGGAGTTCAGGGTGGAAAGCAAGAATGAGACACTCTGCACTATGGGAAACTGGCAGGACAGGTCTTTAGATAGTTAGATACTGTCAGGAGCTGATTTTACGAGCCCAGTTCTTATATCTCCTCATATCTAGAAAAGCACTAAGATCCTTCATGGTGACGACTGTTTCTCGAGACTAGCAGAAGCTTCACAAAACCAGCAGAAACTTTCTACAAATATGTGCTTGACTGCATGCACTTCCTGTTTACCAAAATCACACATATATGTATCCTTTCCCCCTACCTCTTTGGAACAGTTTCTTAGAGCTATCTGAAGTGCTGTCTCCCAGGCTACAGTCTTCATAGTGCCCCAAATAAAACTCACTCGCAACTTTCACGTTGTGCATTTTTTTTAGTTGATAAAACACCTCCACAGATCAGAATATAGAACAATTCCATCACCTCTTAAAAACTCCCTTGTGCCATCCATTTGCAGTCACAAGTCTTCTGCTTATTTTGGACCTATGGTAAATGGTTTTGTTTTAAATTTTGGTTTCCAGTTGTTCACTGTGAGTATACAGAACTGCAGCTGGCTTCTGTGGATGGACCCTGTATCCTATGACACTGCTAAACTCACTCAGTTACAGTTTTTGTGGATTGCATGGATTTTATGTGAAGACAATCACATCTGCCTTTCCTTTCTAGTCTGCCTTTTATTTCTTTTTTTTCCCTTACTGCATTTGTTAGAACCTCCAGTATAAGGATGAATTGAAGGGGTAAGAGTGGATATCCTTGCCTTGTTCCCTGACCTTAAGAGAAAAACAATCAAGTCTTTTATCATCAAGTGTGGTGGTAGGCTAGTGAGCATTTTTCCCTTCATATTTCAAATTATTGGTTATTAAACATTTCACATCATTGCTTTCTATGGTCAACTGTATAAACCAGTCAAAAAAACTAAATAAAAAAGCAGTTTACTGAATAAGTCTATCCATTCAACTGTCCTGCATGGACAATAGGTAGTAAAGGAAAAGTCAAAATCTTAAAGGTGCTTACTTTATCTGGACAATTTTTGCTCAGCATAAGTGGAAAGATTCGTTGCTGTAAGTATAATGCTTTACATCTATCACTACCATCACAGCCATACATGAATATGTTCTCTTTCTTGCTATGGCCATGAAGGTCACAATACAAAATAACCTCTCGTTTCTCCATCAATCTACCAAGAAGAAAAAAAGAACAAGTTATTGCATTTTATCACTACATTTTTCTTCTGTGGTTGTAATTATGAATTAATAAGTCTAACATCCAAATAAACAGCATTTCTTATATCCTAGTTTTCTTTTCTTCTGCATATTAATATATAATTTTTTAAACACCTACAATAAGCTCCTATTAATTGTATATAAAATGTGAATGCTTTAGCCTTCTACTATAAAGACAAAATTTACCTTATTTCCAAGAATTTCTCCAACAGGATTTCTCTGCTTTTTGGTTGTTTTTTTGTTGTACACTGAAAACAACTCACTCCTACCTTTGCCCATTAGCTCTTAGATTCTTTCTAAAAATACCTTCCTTCTTCATCTTTGTAAATGCAAATACTACCCCTTATCCATCAACACTGACCTCAGGTCACACTTCCTCTCTAACTAGTGAGGCTCCCCACCAAATTTTTCTTTTCTTTGAACTCCTGTAGTATTTAATATTGGTACCGTTTACTTGATACTTACCTAAACAAATTTTTAGATTTTCCATAGTTAATCTCGTTATAGAAAGGGAATGCTTCAAAATTTCTAAAACAGTGCAATGCATAAAACAGTACCCAAATATGTATTAAAATTTGTGCCTGATGACTCAATGCTGAAGCCAGTTAACATTTACCCTTTGAGTAATGTGAATAAATACCATTTTGAGAAAAATGGTACCAAAGTTTGAATTGATTATATTTCTAATAAATAACTTACAGAAATCATTTCTCAAGAGCACAGTTCTTTTAGCCTGTATAATTTAGGCATTCAGTGAATATTAAAGTAATAAAAAATAAGTCCCTCAAAACTGGTTGATGAAATTAACTAGTAGGCTTTCAAAAGGTGAAAAAGTGGTGGTATTAAAGTGGTAGGATTATGGGCATTTTTGCCTTGATTTTCATATTTCCAAACTTCATAAGGCTACTTAAATAACTGAAATTACATACACTGTTTGTTATATCTGGAAGGATAAATACAAATGTTAACAATCTGTACTAATATGAAATGTACTACTTTTATAATATTAAATCTTAAAATCAAAATAGTCAAAGTGTAGCTTTTATTCAAAACAGTACTTTTTAAAATTATAGTGAAATTCCAAGCTGAAATCTGATATATATATTAGTTCATTGCCCTTTTTTATTTGATGACCAATAAATTCTAACTGATAACATAAGACTGACATAAAGCCTTCAAATGATCATTGCAAGTTTTTAGTACTAGATTATAAAACTATACATTTTAAAATCATTTCCCTAGTTTTAATGAACATCTGGTTTCTTTTAAGTGAGTCAAAAGAAACTCTAAGTAATTAAATCCCAAAGAAATATTAATTACTACTTTTGAAGTGAAACAAGGTAACAGGGTCTCTCATCTTACACTGAATCCCTTTAGAAACAGTTCAGATTTTTTTCTTACCCACAGTTAAGTATCCTATACTAAAATCTATTATTTTCAAATACTTTAAATATATCTAATCTTAGGCATACTTTCAGCTGCTCACCTATCCACACATATGTGACTGTCTTTTATTCCATTTACTGCCTGTGATTAATGCCATTAAGGTAGTTCTTTTTCTTGCAAGTCTTTCCGAAATTTAATGAATGGATTCCTGCCTAAAGCTTCTTGTGAGACAATTTAAGAAGAACTAAGATAAACATCTTTCACAGAGACAAGCCAAGGGGCTTTGGTTGTAATCCATCTTGTGTTGGGCCAGGCACCCTTAATGTCAAAGAGCATTAAGGAGACATTATAAATACTCAAATGGGCTCCAAAAGTTCCCTTTCTATTAAAAATAAACTTTAAATTCTGGAATAAATTCAGATTTACATAAAATTGCCAAAAATAGTTGAGAGAGTCCATATGGCTACCCCTTGGTCCATTTTCCCCTAATGTTAACATAACCACATAACCATGAAATGTTGTCAAAAACTAGGGAACATTTGGATTTCACGAATTTCCCCAATAATGTCCTTTTTCTGTCCCAGGATCCAATATAAGATACCACATTGCATTTACTCAGCTCTTTTATCTGTCATCCCCAGGAAACTAAGTCACTCATGGGTTATTCTTTATCACTTAAATATTTCCCAGGTAACTTCAGAGAATCCTGAAGTCCACATCTGTGAGGGGTATAAAACCAGGGTTTTCACTCCTTTTTGTGGGAATCTGCATTTCACTCTCCATGTGTCTAAGATGAAAGGATTAACTGAAAGTTGAGGCTGAACTCAGACAACTAGAGTCGCGCTGGGAGCTTCGGAAGCCTGTCAGCTCCTCTAAGGGACTGGAGGTATCCCTGAGATGCTCCTTCTTGAAACAGGGCTCTGACACTTGCACTAGTAGCCCTGGGGACAGAGCTGGGTGAGGATACAAACACTGTAACAGTACTTATCAGTGCAACATTTGAACAACCCTAAAAAGTTTACAAAGAGTTTTTACATCTATATCTAATTCATTAACTCCTTTTCTTTTTACATTTAAGGAAACAATGAATACATTTAGAACTTACAATATTCCAGTAATACTGGACACTTTATTCTGAGCACTTTAGTAATAATCTCATTTAATCCTCCTGTTTGTGAGGTAAGTACTACTATTCCCACTTTACAAATAGATGAGGAAATGGAGGTTTGGGTTTGTTTTTAAACTGCTCAAGATCACACAGTTACCAAATGACAGAGCAGGGATTCCCATTTGATGTGTTTTCATTTCAGTCTCCACATTCTTAACCAAAAAAGTTAAGAGGCTTTGGACTTGGAATGGGTATTGTTTCACTCCAATAAATCTTTCTACTCTAGCAATGCCTGTTTCTGATTGTTATTACTTGAATCTATTAAAGAATTCACCCAGTAATCCAACAAGTCTTTAAATATTACATGCATTTTACTGTTCTGATTCTTTAGAAAATTTAAAGCTGTTCATTTTTTTCTAGGGGCAAACAAGACTATTCATGAAAGCTTAAGTAGGTATGCAAACTTATCATCATCCTAAGAGACTCATCACAGAGCAATGTGTGGTCAATGCAGTACTCAAGACTCTAGATGTAATTAATTTTCTAGATGTAATTAATGAGGGATTCTCAAGGATTCCAAAAGAAACATCATTAGCTTTAGGAAGAAACCAAATTTAGGACAGGCAAATTTAAGTTTCACTAAGCTATTAAAATGCTGTTATTTAAAAGAAAGCTAGTGAATGTAGTGGCATAATGCCAGAAAGGTATAGAAGCAGAGTTGGGAAGAATGAGGGAAAAAATTAACCAGCTAAAGTTAAACTATCTTAAGGAAAGTTAAGAGTAAAGTAAGTGGGATTGTGGGAGCAAAATTCTTACTATCAAGTTTACTAAATAAGCAGAGGGTAATTTGAGGCTTATTTTACCTCCGGATCATGTTCCGGGTATACCAGACAGAAGGAAATGATTCCTTCAGGAGAGATGTATAGTTACGGTTTAAATCCCGTCCAGCTAAGGAACAACGATAATTTCCTACAATCACACCATCTGGATTCAGCATGGGTACCACCTTGAAGACGAACGTGTCCCGAAGCAACTTTGCATCACTTGAGTTTCCTAAAATATAATCTAGAAAGCCTTTCATGATCCAAGAGCTGTTGGTTTCTCCGGGATGTACCCTTGCAGTCAGAATCACGGCCTTCCGCTTTCTTGACTCACTGTTCTTCAAGGGGGTAGTAATCGTTAAAATATACACCATGTTCCTAGCAATTGTGTGGCACAAGACACGTATTTTACAAAACTTTGACCGTACTGGGTCATTATTGATGCCAGACAGGTATTCTTGCAGGTTTGTGTAAGTGTACGGATAGCAGTGAGCAAAGTAGCAGGTATCTTTACTGTGTGGAAATTGAAATGTCCATGTAAGTGAAAAATGATGGTGCCTATCTTGCCCCTGGTTGTTTCTATAATACTTGATTTGGTCTCCTATTCTCTGCCAGCCAATATTATGAGCGCTGGCCTCTTTCTCAGAATAAAACAGTGGGCGCATACCCCGATTATAAAGACTAGCAGGCTTGGTGAAATTGATAATAGTGAATCTGTAGACTATTCCTGCTTGAGTATTAGTGACTTGGAAATAGTACCACTGGGTGTGTTTATTTGTGAACAGGTCAGGTCGCACAGTCAGCTGGTATTCATATTCTGCCCTAATACACAGAAAAAGGAAGAGGGGGCGAGACATAAAAATGTAAAAATGACATTCAACTTTAAATAATAAAAGTAATAATAAATATACAAATAATAACCTACCTATTCATGGAAAGCTTTTTATTTGGGAAACAGTGTTTATTAAGTAGTATCTAACACCAAGTTATTGCAAAAGATCGATGTTTTGAAATTTTCTCTTTTAATTGGATGTGAAACTGATTCTATGCTAATTCTGAAGCCTTTTTATCCCTCTGCAATTCAAGAGAGCACATTAAAAAAATGGGCATTTGACAAAAAATTATGTATTTCAACCCAGTTATGTTTCCTATAAGTGATTAAAGAGTTCTTAAGTTTTTAAGAATTAAAGTCGTGTCTTTTTTTTTTTTTTTTTTTACTTCAGACATTTGTTTTATATTAGATTCTAACTCTAGAGATCTGAAATACATATCACTAACAAAGGTTAAAAACATATATAAATTACTATGAGCATAGGAATTATAAAATTTTAAACTCTTTGAGAGGACAGGAACTATATTTGATAACTATTTGCATTCCCCATACTTAATCACTGAAGATACTTAAATAAAAGCAAATATAACTTCATTAGTACATTACTTATATATACAACAATTTTACCTGGTTAGTTGTGACTTTTTTCTTTACCAAGTAACTTCCTATTCTATGAGCATTACACACTTATTATGTGTGTATATGTGTTTGTGTGAATTGGTGAAATGAATGTTGCAAAACCTGAAGAGCTATTGAATCTAGGTGATAAGTATATGTAGAATCATAAAATTAAAAAAAAAAAAAAGAATATCCTTGAATTGTATGCATATTCCCAAGCATGTTTTATAGAACACTCATCTGAAGACCTATTCCATTAAAAAGTTGGAGAAGCAGTGTTCATGTGTGTTTAACAGTTCATACTGGCATACTAAAAATGTACACTACAGAAACCTGCTGAATTTTAATTCATAGCTCTCAAAATTGTTTGAATCCAGAACCTTCCATACCTACCCTCTTACGATAATCTCTAATTAGCATCTACACTTCAAGGAATTATAGTTCAGCAATGGATACTAAAACTATTGTACCTAATACAGGAAATAGTTGATAGTCTAATTCCTCAAATAAAAATAATTAAAACCTACACTTTGACTACCTTCTGTAGATTACCACTCTCAAACCTTGCTTCAAACATCAAAGTATCGTCACAGTTATCCACAGGCTGCTTCAAGGGTGTCCGGTTGCCCCCAACTCGGGAATACACAAAACACGGCTCTTTGTAGGCTGATGAGAGACCATAAAGATGTTCAAGCCATATCTAAAGTCTATAGGCTATTCTGCATAGAGTTTGAAGCTACAGTATAACTGAAGTGTCACTAGGGGTTATACATTTTACTGACATATAGGTTTATGTGGAAATAAGAAAGCCTGAGTACTTAGATTAGAGAAGCAATGCCTAAAATAAGTTCATGTATTTCTCACAGTAGAAATACATGAATTCTACTTCTGGTTATAATGAAGTAATTGTCCCTGAAACTGTCTTTTCACTGTAAATGACTATAAAACTGGACCAAAAAAAAAAAAAAATACGAATTAACTATTTCCATGCATTCAGACAACACAAAGATTAGAACTACATTAGATTTCTTCTTGGGAGTATTTTTTACCTCTTAGAAAGATGACACTTAAGGATAGCATAACAGTCTTGGTGAGCTGAGGAGGCACAACTGCTGCCTAGGGCTGCTGAAATTAGCACCCTCGGTACTAGAAGAAGAAGCTACATAGAGGGCGGGCTTCGGGAGTCCACATGGTGGCTGCCTGGCTGCAGACATGGCTGTACAAGCACAGGTAAGGCTGAGGAGACAGGACAGAGTGCTCCTGAGACAGCAGAGGATAAACATCCTGGCATAGACTGAAACTCCACCTTATCCAAATAGAAAGGCTTCACTGAGCACGGCAGGCGTTCAACTGTGACTCTAGAAATGCTGAACATTAGGCATAAAAACCACATTTAGGAGAAGGGTCATGACCTAGAATGAAGGACAAAATAAAAACAGATCTGTTTTTATAGAGAAAGTAAACCAATTCTAAAAGAAGCAAAATGATTTGTCAGCAATTTAGCTGCCTACCAGAAAAAAATTCAATGCAATTTAAAAAAAGAAAACTCCAAAACATGTCTTTCACAATTTCCCACATGTGATTAAAAAAAATTATGAAGCATACAGAGAATGAGGAAATGTGATCCAATAAATATTTATATATTTAACAGACCCAAAGATAACTCAGATGGTACGATTAACAGAGAAAGACTCTGAATTTATGTTAAAAGGAAAAGATAATGAATAAACAGATCATCTAATTTAAAAAGGAAACTATAAAAAGAATGAAAATTCTAAAAATAAAAAGTATAATAACAGAAATGAAAGATTTACCAGACGGGTTTAAGAGAAATTGAATATTGCAAAAAAAAAAAAAAAAAAAAAAGACTCAGTGAACTTACAAACAAATGAATACAATTATCCAAACTCAAGACCAGAGATAAAAAAAAGAACAAAGATCCAGTGAATGTGGGACATAACTAGAAATCTACCACATTTATACTTGAAATTCCAAAGGACAGAAAAGAAAATATCATGGAGAAATTGTGTGAAGAAATAATGGTTGAAAATTTTTCAAATTTGGATAGACAGAACTAATAAACTATGGATCCAAGATGTTCAGCAAACTCCAAGCAGGATAAATGCAACGATAACCAAATCTAGGCAAATCACAGACAGAAGACATAGCATATATAATGTGGAACAATGATATAAATTATGTCTGACTTTTTCTTAAAGAAAACAGAAGTCATGAGATAATGGAACAATATCTTTAAAGAAATAAAAATATTTAAAAGAAAAAATGTGAACCCCAAATTCTTTATGTCCAGTTGTTTGGGGACTTCCTTCTCCTACAGCTACAGGTCTCGACACCAGTCTGCTCTTTCCCTTTCGTGTCGAGGAGAAACAGTGATTCTGTTTCTGTTGACAACTCAGGGTTGTCTCACCATCCCTTATTAGTCTCCCTTGATTCTGTCCACCCTTTTATAGGATATCTTTTCATTAAAATTTCTTAAATTAAGTTTGCCATGCAATTCCTGACAAGACCTTGACTGACTCACCTCAGCTACTTTAATTTTATATTATATCTCATTTAAGTTATGTGTGGAAGTTATAAGGTAGGTTAGCTGGCTAAATATTTGAAATCAAATTGAAAAAATCAGAGGTGCTTTTCTCACCTTAGTTGTTTAAAAATGCATGAATATATGATTTCTGTAATCATTTCTGTAATCTGTAATATATGATTGCTTACTATATAGGAAGCAATCCCTGTGAATTCCTCTATTTTGCCAACTCTTTAAATAAAATACATGTTCCCTGGAAGTTATCTTTAATATATACTCTAAGATATACAAATGTGATGGTGAAACTGTACAGGAGTCCCATACTTCCTGACATTAGGGTTTCAGGAGCAGCAGTTTAGAATACAGGTTGAGACTTCTATGTTTGATTATTAGTACACCTGACCATAAAGCAGAGATTTTTACATTACTGGAACTCTCAAAGTGCCAATTATTAATCCTGAGTGTTAAGAACACTTTCCTGAGATATAATCTTGGATAGTATTTGTGATGTGGGATGTTTTTTTGGCAATCCCAAGCCATGCATCAAACTGGCGTGAAATGAAAATAAACCATTTGAAAGACTGCATGAATGTGATCTATAGACAGACAGGTGCAGAGCACTCTGCTAGATATATCTTTGAAAACTAATGTAAAGTTTAATTCCATCTCAATAAAACTCTTCATTCTCATGGTCAACATGATGCTTCATTTTAAAATAACTGTGGGGACTTCCCTGGTGGTCCAGTGGTTAATATTTCACCTTTCAATGCAGAGGATGTAAGTTTGATCCCTGGTCAGGGAGCTAAGACCCCACATGCCTCTTGGCCAGAAACCAAAACATAAAACAGAAGTAATATTATAGCAAATTCAATAAAGACTTCTAAAAAAAAAATGGTCCACATTAAAAAAAAATCCTTTAAAAAAAATAAAATAACTGTGCATAAACTGCAGTATGCACCTTCAAGAATACAATTAGCACTGAATCAACATCTGGATCAATATTAACCAAACATGGTTATGGAGTCAGGGATTTCCTGGTAATTGGCAATTTCCCCTATACACAGCAGAACAAATACAACTAATAGATTAGCCCAGACACCAAATTATTATATTTTATCACAACATGTCTCATTATGTACCCACCATCTTCGGCTAGATAAACCACAGTTTCTTCCTTGGAGTTTGCATAAAGGGGTTCCATCTCCAGGCCCGTGGGGATGTACATTGGCTCAGGATTCAAAGGGGTCCAATCTGGAGAAAAACCATTATTTGAATATGACTTCAAAATAAAGCAGTAAGATTTTATTGTATATTTTCAAATTATTCATTGGTAGATCTAGGCTCAAATCCAGCAAAGCTGGATTTCTCATTGAAAGTAATAATGAGCATGGTCACACTTTAACAAAACCCATAACATCTTATTCACAACTTGTGCTCATGTCTGACTTTTTGTGAAACCCATGGACCAGTCTCCTCTGTCCATGGGGTTTTCCAGGCAAGAATACTGGAGTGGGTGGCCATTTCCTACTCCAATCTGCACCTTGGTTCTAAGTCATTATATAGTTCATGATTATTTTGTGTCACCACAGATATAATGCTAAAGATTCTATTACTCCTGGGTGCATGATGCCTCTCTAACCTATCTTTGGGAAACTTACTCACCTTTTTATTCTCCCTTCCCCTGCATCTTCAGTCTCTTGCTTCCTCATGGTTGCCCCCTAAGCTTGCACGCATGGTTCAAGTTTCTTTTGTCTCCCCACTGGAAGGCAGTCCTTGGAGCCACATCTTTTCCTTTACCTATACCAGCTTTCCTGCTCTTCATTATTTTTAGGGCCAGATTTTTGACCATGATCTACCTGGTTGGGAAAAAATGACTTCACGGTCCAACCACTCCTGTTGTTCCCACTTTTTAGCAGACAAGAATTTGGTGATGACTCATTCTACTTATACTACTTATTATTGGCTGCTGTGTGTCAGACTGTGCTTCGCTCTTGGAATAGAAATGCTCCAGTAGAGGGAGCCAGCCTCTATGATCCCAAATACATTTGCTGAAACAAAAAGAACTTGGTGATGAGAAACAAGTGTTACTGGACAAATACGTTTTTGGTGTTATATGTACAACTGTTTTAGCAGCAGAAGTGTATTTGACATGATGAATAAGGGTCAAGTCTAGCTACAGAAAAAGCACAGAGCAGAATATCAATGCAAATATTCAACAGTGTACTTTGCAGGGTTAACAACAACACACAACACAACTGATAAAAAACAATAAAACAAATTAAAATTTAGAAGTGAGACTCTCATTAGTTGAAAACAATCAACTCAAACCAAAATTAACAATGAACTGATAATACAGCACCTGTTTTGAAATTTTGGGGTATTTTAGCTCTTTGCTTTTTTTTTTTTAACCATCTTGATACAAAAAGCTGTACAGTCTGGCCTTTAAATAGTACAGTAATCTCATCTTCATGCAATTTGAGGATACCTTTTCTCACTTAGGTTACAAAGTTGTTTCATTTCCTTCTCCCTCTTCTTAAAAGGTTCACAGAGGAATTAACCTGATGTCTGTGTACAAATGGAATATGACTTGCCATCCCTGTAAACTTCGAGACTACTTTAGAAAACCTATTGACAGGCTGTATTCCTGTAACTGTGGTGTTTTATTAATATAAATTCTTTGGCTATTGATTATAAAAGGTGTTCCTCTCCCAAGATTAATTTATGTTCCACTTTCCAATGCTGAATAAAAGGTTCAGAATAAGTGATGGGCTATATCTGGCCCATGGGCTATAGTTTATTACTACAGAGCCTGGACTCTAAGCCTTAGCTTTTCCTACATAAGAAATCTCCCCAAATCTTAGTTATCTCAGCTTGGTGATTCTTTTGGTATGGGTTAGGTCCAGTCATGTATCTTGATCAGCTGCAGGTTTAGCTGGAGGCTGGCTGATCTAGGATAACCTCAGCTCATCTCTGCTTCACTCTCATTATCCAGAAAGCTAGCAAGGAATCGTTCCATGGTGGCTGAACAGGGTTTAAGAGAAAGCAAAAGTGTACAGGCTCTTGATGCCTAGATCAACACTGGCATGCTTTCTTTTCTGCCACACTCAATCTGGCTAAAGCAAGTCACAAGGCTATCTCAGATTCTAGGGATAGGGCAAGAGTATACCTCTTCATGGAAGGAGACACAAAGTGGTATTTCAAAGGGTGAGGATACTTGGATCCACATGGAGAATCATGGCTACTTTTTAAATTGAGAAAAATTTACATATTATATATGATACACTCATAAAACAGTACAGTTTAATGAGTTTTAAAAGTATATAATCATGTAAACACACCTATCAAAATATAGAACATTTTTTTTTATCATCTTAGAAAGTTTCCTCTTGCCCTTTCAAGTCAACCCCTACCACTGGTTTCTGTGACTGTAAACCAGTCTGCCTATTCTACAACTTCATATAATTGGAATCATATATAGTCATCTGTTTCGGGCCTCTTTAACTCAGTATAATGTTTTTGGAATTCATCTATGTTATGTTTACCAGGTTTTATTTTCCTTTTTATTGTTGATACGTATGCCACTGTATGGCTATACCATAGTTTGGGTATCCATTCTTCTACTTCTGAAGTGGTTCCAGTTTTTTACTTTTGTGAATAAATATGAAAATTAAAATTATATGCAACTATTTTTGAAGACATATATTTTAATTTCTCTAAATACCGAGGAGTAGAACTGTTGGTCACAGAGTAGATGCATATATATTTTTTGTTGTTTTTGTTAAAAAAAAAAACCTACCACCAAACCTTTTGTATTAGAATTTCAGTTCTACATTCTATTATTTGGAGTTGTCAGCCTTATTAAAAAAAAAAACAAAAACTGTTGCCATCCCAGACGTAAAGTTGTTATCTCAGTGTGATTTTAATTTTTATTTCCTATGTTGAACATTTTCCCGTATGTTCCTTAGCCATTATATGTCGTGCTTTAAGAAAAGTTTGCTCAAAAAAAAAAAAAAAAAGAAAAGTTTGCTCAAGTCTTTTCCCCATTTTTAACTGTTTTTTTTAAAAATATTTATTCATATATTCTGCATACAAGTCCTTTGTCAGATATACATTGGGAATGTTTTCTTACAGACTGTGGCTTGCCTTTTCATTTTATTCACTGTGTCTTTTGATAAGAATTTTTAATACCAATGAAGTCAAGTTTATTAATATTTTCATTGCTTCCTTTTTCTTTCTGGAGTCTCCCTACAGTATTGTTGCCTTATTCTCTGGTTATGAAGATACTGTCTGGTTTTCTTTTAGGACTTTAAAATGTTAACTTTCATGTTTAGGTCTACAATCTATTTTGAATTAAATTTTAGTGTATTAAGTGAGATAGAGGTCAAGGTTTATTGTTTTCTACATGGATCCCAAGTCATTACAGCACAAATTATTGAAAAGAATTTTTCTTTATTCCCACTGGATGGTTTTGGTTCTCTGTCAACAATCACTTGGTCTCTTTCTGGATTCTATTCTGTTGCACTGATGTATTTCTTTTTTTGCCAATTATTTGTGCTCACTTTTCAAATCTACCAAAACATACTACCATCTATAGCTCACATAACCAGAAACAAACCAAATGTTTAAACAAATTGTTTATTAGGAATTATACTTATGAAAAGTACAGAAACAAAGAAATATAGCTCAGTGATTTATCACAAAGCAGATACCACTCAGGTCAAGAAATACTATATTGCAGGTATCACAGGTGCCCCACTCATGTCCCCTTCTAATCACCACCTTTAAAGGTAACCATTAGCCTTCTAGTATAATCACTTCCTATTTTCCTTTATAATTTTCAACTTAAGTATTCACATATATACCTATATATAATATCTAGTTTATATTTACAAAAATATACACATGAAACTATAGTTTTGTTTTGCCTACTTTTGAACTTTACATAAACTGAACTACATAGAATATATTCTGTGCTTTTAAACATATATTTGTGAAATCAGTCATGGTATGTGGCTGTAATTTGTTCATTTTAATTGCTATAAAATATGTAACTATAAAAATGTTATAATTTATTTATCAGCTTCTACTTGTAATGGACATTGGGGCTCTGTTGGTTTGGGGGTATTATGAACAACAGTGCTACAAACAGCGAGCATATGTGCCCACATTTCTCTTGGGTATATATCTGGGAGTAAGGATTCTAGATCATAGGGCATGTGTAGCTTCAATTTTAGTAGACCATACAAAGCTGTAATCCAAAGTAGTTATACCACCTTACATACCCATTAGCAGGTTATGAAGGCTGTAGCTGCTCCACATTCTCACCAATGTTTAGTACAAGTTAAAACCTGGTCTCTCATGATTTTTAAGAAACAGTATACTCAGCCTTGTTAATAATCGGAAATGCACATTAAAACCACAATGAGACACCTCCTCATAGTAAGGTTCAGGGATAAGTAAACATATCCATTTGGATATCTTTTTTAATAATGTGCCTGTTCAAATCTCTTGCCTGTTTTCCAACTGGGTTGTCTTTTCCTTATTATTTGTAGAAGGGTTTTTGTATATTCTAGATGTGACCTCTTTGACAGGTATATATTGCAGACTGCAAATATAAAATCCCAATCTATAACTTGCTTTGATTTTTTTTTTATAATGTAC
Organism: Odocoileus virginianus; assembly: GCF_023699985.2. NCBI lineage: Eukaryota > Metazoa > Chordata > Mammalia > Artiodactyla > Cervidae > Odocoileus > Odocoileus virginianus. The sequence continues at coordinate 19,404,070 of NC_069674.1, forward strand.
TGAAGTTCTTGACTTTGCTATAGTCAAAATTTTCAAAACTTTCCCTTATGGTTATCATGTTTTATTCCTTTTTATTAATATGTTCCATTAATAAAATGTGTTCCATTTTATTCTTTGCCAATTTCAGTATCATGAAGATATTATCCTGTATTGTTTTCTGGAAGTTTTGTTGTTTTTAAATGTAGATGTACATTTACATCTACAACCAACCTGTAGGAGTGAAGTGGGTTTTCATTTTTTAAATACTGAAATCCAGTTATTCTAGCACTATTCATTGAAAAGACTACTTTTCAATTAGTCTTCTGAAATTTCACTTTTATTATAAATCAGGTGTTCATTTGATCACTTTCCAAAAAACACTGTACACTTCGGCTATCACTCTCCAATCTCCTAGTCTTCAAGCCTCTAAGCAACCATTAATCTACTTTCTGTATATATTTGCCTATTCTGGACTGATCAGTTAAATGGAATCATACAATGTTTGTCCTTTTGTGTCTGGCTTCTTAATGTTTTCAAGGTGAATCCCTGTTGCAGCATGTATGAGCACCTCATTCCTTTTTACATACAATTAATAGTCCATGTGGGTATACCACACTTAGTTTAGCCTTTCATCCACTGATGGACATCTGGGTTGTTTCCACCTTGGGCTATTACGAGTCATGTTGGCATAGTAACACTCATGTACTTTTTTGGGGGCATGTTTTCATTTCTCGTAGGTATATAACAGGAATAGAACTGTTGGGTCAAATGGGAACCCTAATACACTTTGGAAAGAAGTGCCCAACTTTCCCAAAGTAGCTGTAAGATTTGAGGGTTCTGATTTCCCATCAACTTTGTCATCTGATTTTTTATTCTAGTCAGCCTAGTGAGTATAAAATGGTATCTCATTGTAATATTAATTTGCACTGCCCTAGTGACTAAAGATGATGAACATCTTTTCATGTGTTTACTGGCCATGTGTTCTTCTTTAGAGAAATGTTTATTCAGATCCCTTGGCACTTTTAAACTGGGTTGTCTTTTACTGTGAGTTATAAGAGTTCTGTATGTTCTTTACAGGTCCTTTATAAGATATAATTGTTTGCAAATATTCTCTTTCATTCTTTAGGTTGTATTTTCTTGTTTTTGATAGTTTCCTTTGTAGAATGAAAGTTTTAAGTTTTGATAAAATCCAGTTTATTTATTTTTCTTGTTTCTGTTGCTTATACTTTTGGTCTTTTAACTAAGAATCCATTGCCAAATCCAAGATCATAAAGATTTAGCTCTATATTTTTTTTCTAAAAGCTTTATAATTTTGGCTGTTACATTTAGGTCTTCATCCATTTGGAATTAATTTTTTTTATACGGTGTGAGGTAAGGATCAAACTTATTCACACTGCAAATGTGTGTATATGAATGACAAAAGCAGATATCCTTGTCTTGTCTTTGATCTTATAGGGAAAAGCATCCAGTCTCTATTCTGTTTCACTAATCTATCTATACATATATCCGTTCACTAATACCACAAGGCTGTGACCGCTGTAGCTACATAAAAGGTCTTGAAATTGGGTAAGCTGATTGCTCCCACTTTATGCTTCCTTTCAAATTATTTTAACTATTCTAGTTATTTTAACTATCCATATAAATATGTCTTTATCTTCAAAAAGTCTTGACAGGAATTGCCTGGAAACTATATATTAATTTGGGAAGAACTGACACCTTTACTAGATTGGGTTTTCCAATCAATGATCATGGAGTTTTATTGACATCTCCTTTGATGCCTTTCATTAGCATTGTGTAGTTTTAAGCATACAAGTCTTAAAGGTGTTTTGTTAAATTCACACCTAAGTATTTAAAATTTCCAAGTGATTGCAATGACATTGTTGTATACTGTGGTAGGGATTTGGATTACACAGACATATGCATTTGTTAAAATTCACAGACGATATACTGAGATTTGTACATTTCATTGAATGTAGAATTTAGCTCAAAATAAAAAAAGAATCACAAAGACTGAACTTTAGAGGTGAAATGTAAGAATGGCTACAACTTACTCTGAAATAAATGGAATGAGATGTCCCTCTTCTTGCTCCAGGCCCATAACTTATGGGTTTCTATTAACTTTATCAGGCACCTGGGTCTTATTTCAGGACCATCTCACCTAAAATCACCCACTCTTTCCTCTTAAATAAGATATCTCAGTGGACTAAGGACTAATAAGCCCATGTTTCACACATATCTGTTATTTCATGTATTTGGTATTTTTTAACTTTTAAGGGACAGTATGACTCAGCTATTTCTGAGGCCTTGACACAGTCAAAAAAAAAAAACTGTAGCTGGACTTTAATTGAATATTATTTACCAGCATCATCAACCATAAGGTATTAGGTTTATTCAGTCAATGGTTATAGGACATAAAGATAATTGCAGACAAACATACATGTATATGCACATACACATACATACATATGAACATGTGAATAGGTAATGGATCTGTTTAACAAACCGCCCTTACACCCTACTAAATCCCATGCTCTAAAAAAAAAAAAAAAATCCCATGCTCTATATGCCCATAATGCCCTCCCAAACCCCCCAAACAAGGCAAAAGTATATAAATACATAGAACCTGGCCATCTACCCAATAACAAAGACAACTTAATACCCAAGATTGTTGCTGTTATTCACTTAGTCGTGTCCGACTCTTTGCAACCCCGTGGACTGTAGCATACCAGGTTTCCCTGTCCTTCACTATCTCCTGGAATTTGCTCAAACTCATGTCCACTGAGATTAGACAGACCAAGAAAATAAACCCCAATCATATCAATAAACTACTTAGATATTCACCATTTATATAGACAGACATCTCCTAGACCCCTAGACAACCATTTCAGTCAAAATTTTAACACTAAATCTAACATAAATCACACAAAACAACAATATACATGTTATTTCAGTATATTACAACATGTTAATGTCGCTTAAAGCCTGAAAGTGAGGCACTGAAATTGCCTAGATGAGTTCACTAACTCAATAACATATAGGTTTGGTCCCAGTCTTTCTATTAGTTTTAATAAAATTACACAATGCAGACATCAAGCACACTAACATTAGTAGCTCATAACAGCTTGCTTAACCACACCCCTACAGGAAGCAGCAGTGATAAAAATTAAGCTAGAAACAAAAGTTCAACTAAGTTATACTAACAGGGTTGGTAAATCTCATGCCAGCCACTGTGGTCATAATGATTAACCCAAATCAACAGAAATATGGTGTAAAGCATATTAAAGAGTAACATAAAATAGTTTTAATTAAGCCATAAAAAGTTGTAACTAAAATAAAAAGAGACTATGAAAGTGACTTTATTATTTCCTGATTACACAACAGCTAAGACCCAAATTGGGATTAGATACCCCACTATGCTTAGTCCTAAACCCAAATAATTACAGGAAAAAAATTATATGCTAGAGTACCAATTGCAGCAACTCAAAACTCAAATGACTAGGTGGCACTTCTCACTCCTCTAGAAGAGCCTGTTCTATAACCGAGACCCGATAAACCTCACCAACCCTTGCTAATGCAGACTACATACCACTATCTTCAGCAAACCCTAAAAAGGAGGAAAAGTAAGCATAATTGTTATACATAAAAAACATTAGGCCAAGGTGTAACTTATGGAATTGGAAGAAATGGGCTACATTTTCTACTTCAAGAATTTATGTTCACCAAATGAACATTTTTTATGAAAGCGAAAAACCAAAGGAGGATTTAACTAGTAAATTAAGAATAGAGTGCTTAGAGCGAATAAGGCCATGAAGCATGCCCACACCAACCATCACCCTCCTCAAGCACTGTAATAATTCCCTATAATCTAACAGCAAATATTGATCATACGAGAGGAGAAAAGTCATAACAAAGAAAGCTTATTGGAAAGTGTGCTTGGATTAAATCAAAGCATAGCTTAAATAACGCACCCAGTTTACACCTAGGCCATTTCATAATTTATGAATACTTTGAGTTAAATCTAGCCCAATACCCTTCTCTATTCCACTAGTATAAGCAAACTAAAATATTCATTCAACATTCAAAGTATAGGAGATAGAAACTTAATATCTTCTGGCACTATAGAGAAAATATTGTTAGGGAGTGATGAAAGAAGCCTAAAAAGTAACAAAAAACGAAGTTTACCCCTTGTACCTTTCACACAATGATTTAACCAACAAACATTTAACAAAGAGAACTTAAATTAAATATCCCAAAACCAGATGAGCTACTTATGAACAGTTTATTAGAACCAACTCATCTATGCAGCAAAGTAGTGAGAAGATTCTAACGAGCCTGGTGATAGCTGGTTGTCCAGGAAAAGAATTTTAGTTCAACTTTAAAAATTACTAAAAATCTTTTATAAGTTTTAATGTATTTTTAAATGTTAGTCTAAAAAAGATATAGCTTTTTAGAAATGTGTACAACCTTATCTAGAGAGTAAAAATAAGCAACACCATAGCTGGTTCAAAAACAGCCAGCAATTAAGAAAGTATTAAAGCTCAAAAATAATTTTACATTAATATCAGTAACAAGTGAATCAACTCCTAGATTTATATTGGACTAATCTATGAACTAATAGAGGCAACAATGTTAATATGAATAACAAGAAGTATTTTTCCTTGTACATGTTTTATCGGTAACTAAAAATATACTGATAATTAACAGTAAATAAATATTAATACACCTCAACATTAAACTACTTATCAAACACACACTGTTAATCCAATACAGGCAGGCACCCAAGGTGAGATTTTTAAAAAGTAAAAGGAACTTGGCAAACACAAACCCTGCCTGTTGACTAAACATCACCTCTAGCATAACCAGTATTAGAGGCACTGCCTGCCCAGTGACAACCATTAACATCCTGACCAAGCCAAAGTAGCATAATCATTTGTTCTCTAAATAAGGACTTGTTTGAATGGCCACAGGAGGGTTTTACTGTCTCTTAGTTTCAATCAGTGAAACTGACCTTACTGTGAAGAAACAGGAATAACAAAACAAGATGAGAAGGTCTTATGGAGCTTTATCAACTACAACTTAGTCTAAATAACTAAATAGTCTAAATAACTAAACCACCAAGAGATAACAAAAATTTATATGGGTGAACAATTTTGGTTGGGGTGACCCTGGAGAACAAAATAGCCTCTGAGGGTTTAAAGTCTAGACTTACCAGTCAAAACACATTATCACTTACTGATGCAAAAAACTGACCATCAGAACAAGTCAGCATAGGGATAACAGCATAATCCTATTCCAGAGTTCATATCGACCTTGATGTTTACAGCCAGGACTGATATAACTAGTATAAACAATACTAGGGTTCACAACCTTGATGTTGGATCAGGACACCCCAATGGTGTAACCACCATTAAAGGTTCATTTGTTCAACAACTAAAATCCTACATGATCTGAGTTTAGTTCAGTCGCTCAGTCGTGTCCGACTCTGCAACCCCATGGAGTGCAGCACGCCAGGCTTCCCTGTCCATCACCAACTCCCAGAGCTTGCTCAAACTCATGTCCACTGAGTCAATGATGCCATCCAACCATCTCATCCTCTGTCATCTCTGAGTTCAGACTGAAGTAATCCAGGTTGGTTTCTATCTATTATATACTTCTTCCAGTATGAAAGAACAAGAGAAATAAGCTCCACTTTAAAAACTATGCTAAAACTGGTTAATGATACAGTCTCAATTTAACAGATAGAAAACATCTACCCAAGACCAGGGTTTGTTAAGATGGCAAAACCCAGAAATTGCATAAAACTTAAACCTTTATAGCCAGAGATTCAAATCTTCTCCCTAACAAAATGTTTATAATTAATATCTTAACACTTGTTATTATCCTCTTCTTTCAGTCATAGCATTCCTAACATTAATTGAATGAAAAATTTTAGGTTATATGCAACTGAAAAGGGTCAAATATCACAGGACCATATGGTCTATTACAACCCACTGCTGAACAGTCATTTTATTCATTAAGGAACCACTATGACCAGCTGCACCCTCCATTTCCATATTCATCATCTGTACCAATCCTAGCCCTAACTCTAACCCTAATCATGTGAATCCTCCTAGCTATACCCTACCCCCTCATTAATATAAGTCTAGGAGTATTATTTATAGTTATATCAAATCTAGCTGTAAATTCCACCTTATGAGCTGGATGGGATTCCAACTCAAAATACTTACTAATTGGAGCCTGGTGAGCAGCAGCACAATTTCATATGAAGTAACACTAGTAATTATTCTTTTATAGGTTCTCTTAATAAATAGATCTTTCATCCTTAAAACCCTCATCACAAGAACATTTACAAATAATCTTCCCATCATGAACCCTAGCTATATGATTTTATTTCCACTCTAGCAGAAACTAACTGAGCCTTTCTTGACTTAACAGAAAACTCTGAACTTGTATCAGGTTTCAATGTAGAATATGCAGCAGGTCCATTTGTTGTATTTTTCTTAAGCAGACATTATCAGAATAAACATTTTCACAATAATCCTGTTGCTAGGAGCACTCCATAGCCCTATATACCAGATCTACACACAACCAACTTCATTATCAAAACAATCAAAACTATCACTAACAATCTTTTCCTATGAATTTGGAAGAAAAAATTCATACTACTAATACTTGCTGCTGTTGTTCAGTTGCTAAGTTGTGTCCAATTCTTTGCAAACCCGTGAACTGCAGCACAACAGGCTTCCTTGTCCTTCAATATCTCCCAGAATTTGCTCTTAACTCATGTCCATTGAGTTCGTGATGTCATCTAACGCTAGTCCAAAGCATATGACACGTCTCATTACCCATTATAATATCAGGCTTCTACAGTACCAAGCATCCCTCCATAAACATAAGAAATATGTCTGATAAAAGTCACTTTGATAAGAGTAAACAGAGGTTTAAATTCTCTTACTTTTAGAATCATAGGAATTGAACCTACCCTTAAGAATTCAAAATTCTTTCTGCTACCATATAATACCATATTCTATAGGAAAGTCAGCTAAATGAGCCATTAAGCCCACCCCTAAAATGTTGGTTTATACCCTTCCTGTACTAATAAATCCCATCACATTATCATCATCTTAAAACCATTACCTCAGGAACCATAACAACCAGATCCTATGGACTATTAATCTGAATTGCTTTTCAAATATACTAGCCATTCAGTTGCTCAGTCGTGTCTGACTCTTTGTGACCCCATGGATTGCAGCAAGTCAGGCTTCCCTGTCCATCACCAACTCCTGGACCTTATTCAAACTCATGTGCACTGAGTCAGTGATGCCATCCAACCATCTCATCCTCTGTCATCCCCTTCTCCTCCTGCCTTCAATCTTTCCCAGATAGTTGGTAAGAAGTTGCTGTATAACACAGGGAGCCTAGCCTGGCACTCTGTGAAAAAACAACCAAAAAAAGTGTTAAGAGAAACACGAGAATTTCAAAACCCAGAAGTCATAGAAAAAACAGTAGACATATTGATTATATAAAAATTAAAAATTTCTGAATGATAAAGTGACAAACTAAGAAGAAAAGAATGCCAGGTCTATGACATAGTAAGCCAACCCACTCCAGTATTCTTGCCTGGACGTAGGAGCCTGGCGGGCTGCCGTCTATGGGGTCGCACAGAGTCAGTCGGACATGACTGAAATGACTTAGCATAAGCAGGAGCAAGCCAACCTCCTGAATATGTAGGCAGCATTTACAGACCAAGAAGAAAAGGAAAAGTACAACCAATAACAAAATGGGCAAAGTATTTTTATCAAACAGTTCACATAAAAAGTCAGTAAATATACTTATTGTTCATTTGTTTGTCTATTTAAATTCTTAGCCCATCCTTTATTCTGGTTATTAGTTTTTCTCTTAGTGAGCTACAGAAATTCTTTTATATTTTAGAGATTTTGTGATGTGAAAGTCACTCAGTTGTGTCCGAATCTTTGCATGGAATTCTCCAGGCCAGAATACTGGAGTGGGTAGCCTCCTTCTCAACCCAGGGATCGAACCCAGGTCTCCCGCATTGCAGGCAGATTCTTTACCAGTTGAGCCACAAGGGATTAACCCTTATCAAATATGCTTTGCAAATGTTTTTCCTTATTCCACAAGCTGCCTTTTCACTATTTTGATTATTTCCTTTGTGTGCATAAGCTTTTTGGTTTGATGTATATTTCCATTTGTCTTTTTTTACTTTTGTTGCCTGTGTTTTTCCTGTCATACCCATGATATCACTGCCAAGAACAATGTCATGAAGCTTCCCCCTTGTTTTTTTCTAGCTGTTTTATAGTTTCAGACCTTAAGTTTGTCTTTAGTCTGTTTTAAGTTGATTTTTTATAAGATAAAGTCCCAATTTCATTCCTTTGCATGTTGACATCCAATTTTCTCAACATTTTTAAACAGACTATCTCTCCCCCATTGTGGATTCTTGGCACTTTTGTCAAATATCAGTTGGCACCTATGCATGGATTTATTTCTGAAGTCTAAATCCGCCTGCCAATGCAGGAGACGCGAGTTTGATCCCTAGGTGGGGAAAGTCCCCTGGAGGAAGGAAATGGCAATCCACTCCAGTATTCCTGCCTGGGAAATCCAATGGACAGATGAGCCTGACAGGCTACAGTCCATGGGGTCACAAAGAGTTGAACATGACCTAGTGACTAAACAATTCTGTTCCATAGGCCTATGTTTGTGTCCTTATGCCAGTGACATACTGTTTTGGTTACTGTAGTTTTTTGGTAATATATTTTGAAATCAGAATGTGTGATGTCTCCAGCTTTGTTCTTTCTCAATACTGATATGACAATTTGTGGCCTTTTGTGGTTCCATCTGAATTTAGAGTTGTTTATTATTTCTATTAAAAAAATACCATTGTAAAATTTTGATAAAGATTGCATTGTCAACATCAAAAATCTTTAGAGAATTGTAAATCAAAGCCACAGTGAGACATCATCTTATACGTGTATGGAGAAATGAAGTATTTTCTGCCATATCAATACACAAGGATGTCACAGCGAGGAACTAAGGATGTGAGTAATCAAATTGTAGGATGCCCTAAATAGCTGAGATGCATATGAAAGGAATGATTTCAATAAGCCCAGAGTTAGAAAATGATTTCAATATGAAAATGATTTTAATAAGCCCACACATAGAATTTCAATAAGAAAATTATTTCATTAAGCCCATACATAGAAAAGCGCTAAATTTCTTGAGATAATCTAGTTTTCCTTAATTAACAATAATCTTTTGACGTTCAGACTACCTGCCCCTTGCTGCAAACTTCTATATAACCAGACTCCTCCCCCTGCCTCCCTGGAACAGCTGTCTCAAGGTTACTAGAGATGCTGTCTCCCGAGCTTGAAGTCCTAAAAAATTCCCACCAAATAAAACATAACTCTCACCTTCTAGGTTGTGACTACTTTTTAAAGTTGACAATGGCTATTATCCAAAAGCCAAAAGATAGTGTTGACAAGGATGTAGAAAAAATGGAATTGAATTGAAAAGTAAGTATAAATATAGACTAGATTTCAAAGATTTCACATTAAAAAATGTAAAATATTTTAAATATATTTTGAATAAATAAAATATATTTTGAAGTTGATTTCACTTTATCTTTTTAAATGTAACTACTGAAAAATTAAAAATTATATACATGGTTTGTGTTATATTTCTGCTGGAACATACTATTTAATACCAAGAGTGTTTTTACTGAAGTCAAGTTTAGCACAGTAAGTCTGCCAATGTTTGAATCCCCAAAACTTGCTAAGAACATACCAATATGTTCGATTTTTTCATCAATGACCTCACAGTGGTATGGCCACCGTGTTGGGCTCAGCGGACCAGAAGAAGAGACACCATATAAATCTCGTGGTTCACGAAGACGTGGCACCCATCTCCCTAGCTGATATTCCAATAGTATCTGTGTAGTCCCGGGGAAAAATGGGTCACTAATAGAGTCAGCTGAAAAAGGATTCAAATACAATCATGAGTGATAAGAAGAAAAACCCCAATTCCTATAATTATTTTGCATAGTCTATTTTTTTCTAATAACATTAATTTAAGAATACTTGTGGATATTGTTATAAAATGTTGTATTTCATGGCATTTAAAAAAATAAAAGATTAATGAAATTTTAAAATAATTTTCAGAATAGCTAGAAAATAGCTGTTGACCTTATATACTATTAATTTATGCTAAATTCTCACTGCTACTCTAAAGATACTTGTTTCTTACGATTTTTTTAGCAAACTATGGCTAAGCCTTCTTAAACTTAATCAAACTGAGGCTGCAACATTTGTCTAATGCATTAAAAGACACACACTGACCTTAACTCCTGACCACCTACTGGAACTATATTCTCAGAGCTTACTAGTGAACTCTGAGATACAACTTCTCAATTCTCATTCCAGGGTCACTATGTGATATAACCCCAGGAACATATTTGCATAAAGTACAATTTTGTTGTTCCAAGTAGGTAATGCAGTGGCCATCTTTTTATGGGATAATCATGGACCATCAATTTGATGTTGATAGCCATCCCTCTTTAAGCTCTGTTCCCTTTTTTTTTTATGATGTTATACTTCCTAGTTTTCTTTTTCCACATACTTGGTTCTCCATTTTATCTCACTGACTCCTTTGCTCTTTCACCTCTGAAATGTGGGTTTTTAGATTTAATTCTTGGCTATTTTTTGTACGGTAGTAGATATACCAATGGCAACCCACTCCAGTATTCTTGCCTGGAGAATCCCAGGGACAGAGGAGCCTGGTGGGCTGCCGTCTATGGGGTTGCACAGAGTCGGACACGACTGAAGCGACTTAGCAGCAGCAGCAGCAGATTTAACAACTGGACTAGGAGTCAGACAAACTGAGTTCTATTCTACCACTCTGTTTTTATATGATTTTGGTTGGCCAATGCAGCCTCTTTGAACATAAATCTTACTATATGCAAATAAGGGATAATATTACCTTCCCTTGCTATTTCTCAGGACTTTTACTTGGATCCATTTATCCAACAGCTATTAATCATCTAGCATTCCATTATGTGAATAGACAACATTTTGTCTAATTTACAGTATGACTCAAAAATGACAAGGTAGCTATTTATGAGTTAGAAAATAAAATTAGATTTGTACCTCTTACTATTTTGTAAATTCATATAGAAATTAAATACAAAAATCCAAACAAGTAGGTAAAAGGACTTAGAGGAAATTTAGATTATATTCATGATCTTGGTGTAGAGAAGGTCTTTGTAGCTTAAACAGATATAAAAGTAAAGAGCCATAAATAAGTAACAATAAACTTAACATCATAATAATTCTAAGTAACAGAAACAACATAAACAAAGTTAACAAAGCATCATTATAAATGGGTAATTCATAATAAGGCAGAATATAAATAGTCAAGCATAGGAAACAATTCTCAATTTCTGTAGCAATCAAGAAAATCTTAGCTAAAATAGTGAGTTACCATCTTTCTTCCAACAGACAGGCAAAATTTTAAAGAGGAAAATGTGGGGGAAGAAGTCTGCAAAATAGTACTATAAATTTTCTATGAGTATGGGTATAGGTATGTATACAAATGAAAAGAAAAAAGTCTAGAACAATGGTTATCTCAAAAAGGAAGATCTGTTTCAGGAAGGTGGTGAAAATGATAAAAAAAAATAAAAAATAAAAACCTTATCTTCAATTTCAGAATATCTCTGATATGTGAATATTTAGAAGAAATATTTTAATGTATATTTGAAAGTACTCTAAAACAGTGTAAAAATTTTAAAAATCAAGTATATATCAAGATAGTCATATACATGTACATTTGCAAATGAATGACTTTATTATAGAAACTCTTCACACAGGCATATTTCATTTTACAAAAGGATGTATTTCCAAAACATAATGTTTAGGAAAATTAAAATTTGATCATGCTGTAGTTGCATTTAAAGAACTAATTATTTAAAGAAATGTCAAGGTGGACTTTCCTGGCATTCCAGCGGTTAAGACTATGCTCCTAATGCAGGGGGCATGGTTTGGATCCCTGGTCAGGGAACTAAGATCCTGTATGCCACCACACAGCATGGGCAAAAAAAAAAGCAATGTCAAGGTAAATTATTATGTTAAGTGAAGTCCTCTATAATGACCACTTTCATTTAATTTATATAAAAATCAAGCAAACCTTAAAAGTTTGAACTTCAGGGGAAGATCAAGATGACAAACTAGTACCATGAGGTACTCACCCCTCCCAACAAATACATTTAAAAAAACCTCCACGTGGCACAATTCTCAGAGAAAACTAACTGCAAACTGGCAGAAGGTCTCCTGTACAACTAAAGCAGCAAGAAAGACCTTCATGTAACCTGGTAAGACAGATAAAAAGGGCACCAAGTCAGGTAGGACTTGTGCCTCTGAGAGGGATCTGTAAGGAAGAGAAGGTTGCATGGGCAGAACCTTACCCTGGGGAGGGAGCAGACAGACAATCAGGGCATCCCAGTCCTGGGTCCTGCACAAGGAGACAAACCCCCTTGCCTGCTGGGAAATCCACTGAGACAGAGAAAAGGGCTGGAGGAACCTAGACTCTACCTGTGAGGGGTGCACATGAGTTGGCTGACAGGGTGGAGAGACCCTTGCACTGGCAGCTGCTGCCTTGCTGCACTTCCCAAACCGAAGGGGTGAGCACCCTGTCCCCACTCACTCCATACTACATTCTGGCATCAGATAAGAGCAAAGATTTCATCTAACTACACAGAATCAGACCAGGGTACCTGGGTGTGATGCAGGCAGAGCTGTGAAGACCACTGTTAGTGTGTTCACACCAGGCAGTGCCACAACAATGTGTGAAGCAGCTAAGTGCTAAACCCTGGGTACGCAGGCCGTGGTCAAGAATATGCCACAATCTGTTTCCCAGTGACTGCGCTCGGGCTCCGTCCACCCCACACTGCAGCTCAGCACCAGATGAGGGGCAGACAGGTCCAGGGAGAAGTGTGCCAGAGAGGCAGCCCAGGTCACAAGGTAGCCGCACAGCCACCTCAATTCCTGCAGCCACAATGTCCACGTCCTCAGCCCCAGTCTACTCCACACCACAGCCCTGTACTAGATCTGGGTGAAACACAATGGACAAAGGGATGTGACCTTGAGCTGCTTCTGAGAGGAACTGCGGATGCCTACACAAGCGAGGCACAGGTGCACTGTAACCACAAGAGCACACTTGCTTCAGCAATCACCTCTTCTGGGAAGGGGCATACACTCAAGGGTAATGGAGCCTTATCCAACCCAATGCTCAAGACTTCTACTCCAAAAACTGGGGAGCAGACAGAACCCAACTAGGCAATGACAACCACAGAGAAAGAGGAAACCCTAGCTTACACAAGCCCAGCCTCTAAACACTACGAAACCAATTACACCTCTTCACTTATCAAGGGGTCAAGTGACCAAGCTCCAAGTTCAAAAAAGAAGTTATAAAAATGCTAAAGAAATTAAGAAAGATTATCATTAGAAATGCAAATCACTGTAACAAGGAACTAGACTATGAAGATGAACCAATTAAAATTAGCTAATTCAGCTGCCAAGATAAAAGCCAATCCAGAAGCAATGAATAGCAGACTAAGTGCCACTGAAGAATGAACAAGTGATCTGGGAGGTGGAATAATGGAAATTACCCAGTCAGAACAGGAGCATGTGTGTGTCAGTCACTCAGTAGTATCCAGCTCTTTGTGACCCCCTGGTCTGTCTCTGGAAATCTCTAGGCAAGAATACTGGAGTGGGTTGCCATTCTCTTCTTCAGGAGATCTTTCTGATCCAGGGATCAAACCCAGGTCTCCTGCATTGAAGGCACATTCTTTACCATTTGGTCTAGAATGGCAGACAGAAAGACCAAAAAAAAAAAAAAAAAAAGCAACATACGAGACTTAATGGGATAATATAAACAGTGCCAACCTATGCATAAAAGGGGCTCCAGAAAGAGAAGAGAGAAGAGAGGGGATCAAAAATATATTTGAAGAAATTATGGCTGAGACTTCCTGAAATCTAAAGGAGGAAACAGATATTCAAGTACAGGAAGCACCAAGGGTCCCAAACAAGATGAACACAAACAGATCCATATCGAGACATATTATAATTAAAGCAGCAAAAGTTAAAGACAGACGATTCTACAGGCAGGAAGGGAAAACCAGTCAGTTACAAGGGAACCTCCATAAGCTTAATTTCTCTGCAGAAACTGTGCAGGTCAGAAGGGAGTGGCATGATACAGCCAAAGTCCTGAAAGAGAAAATCCCGTAACCTGGGATACTCCACCCCGCAAGATTATCATTTAGAATAGATGGAGAGGGAGAGAATTTCTCAGACAAGCAAAAACTAAGAGTACAGCAACACTAAGTCTAAACTAAAAGGAATACTGAAAGGCCTTCTCTGATAGAAAAAAAGCAAGTGTCTATAGGACAGGGAAAATCACAACAGGAAAGGCAAATATACAAAAGGACTGAAGATCACTAAAATAAGCCAGTACATAAACTAAAAACAATCCAAAAAATCCTGTAAAACCTATTATAATTATAATTAATGCTAAAAGGATAAGCATGAGGATATAAAATATAACATCAAAATCATAAAATGCTGGCAGGAGAGTATAAAAATTTAGCTCCTTTAGACTGTGTTTAAACTTGTATGGGGATTTCCTGGTGGCTCAGATGGTAGAGTCTGCCTACAATATGGGAGACTTGAGTTCGATCCCTGGGTCAGGAAGATCCCCTGGAGAAGTAAATGACAACCTGCCTGGAAAATCCCATGAACGGAGGAGCCTGGCGGGCTATAGTCCATAGGATTGCAGAGTCGGACATGACTGAAGCAACTTGCTTTCTTCTTTCTTTCTTTAAACTTGTATGACTATCAGCTTAACATGACATTCCAAAACCTATGGGATGCAGCAAAAGCTGTTCTAAGAGGGAAGTTTACAGCAATACAGTCTTACTTCAGAAAACAATAAAAATCTCAAAGAACCTAACCTTACACCTAAAGCAACTAGAGAAACAAGAACAAACAAAACCCAATGTTAGTAGAAGAAATCATAAAGATCAGAGCAGAAATAAATGGATCAGAGACACAGAAAACAACAGAAAAGGTCAACGAAACTAAAAGCTAGATCTTTGAAAAGATAAACAAAATTGATAAATCTTTAGCCAGACTAATCAATAAAAAAAGGAGGGCTCAAATCAATAAAATTAGAAATGAAAAAGGAGATGTTACAACAGACACTACAGAAATACAAAGGTACATAAGAGACTACTACAAACAACTATATGCCAATACAACAGACAACCTAGAAGAAAGTGACAAAATTCTTAGAAAGGTACAATCTTCCAAGACTGAACTGGGAAGAAACAGAAACTATAAATAGACCAATAGCAAGTACTGAAATTGAAATAGCGATTAAAAAACTTCCAATAAACAAAAGTCCAGGAGCAGATGACTTCCACTATCTTTAGGCAAATTCTATCAAACATTTAGAAAAGTTAACACCTATCCTTCTGAAACTCTTCCAAAAAATTCCAGAGGAAGGAACACTCCCAAGCTCATTCTATGAGGCCACCATCACTCTGATACCAAGACCAGACATAGATACCACACCCACACACCCACACACACCCCTCACATACAAAATTACAGGCCAATGTTAATGATGAACACAGGTGCAAAAATCTTCAACAAAATACTAGCAATCCAAACCCAACAATATATTAAAAGGATTATACACCATGATTTATACCAGGGATGCAAAAATTCTTCAATATCTGCAATTCTTCACAGTGAAATAATGCAGTGATACATCACATCAACAAATTGAACAATAAAAATTATCATCTCAATAGAAGCAGAAAAAGTGTCCGACAAAATTTAACAGCCATTTATGATTTAAAAAAAAACTCTCCAGAAAGTGGGCATAGACTGAACTTATCTCAACATAATAAAGGCCTCTGTAACAAACCCACAGCTAATATCATTCTCAAGGGTGAAAAGCT
Organism: Odocoileus virginianus; assembly: GCF_023699985.2. Taxonomy (NCBI): domain Eukaryota; kingdom Metazoa; phylum Chordata; class Mammalia; order Artiodactyla; family Cervidae; genus Odocoileus; species Odocoileus virginianus. The sequence goes on from NC_069674.1 coordinate 19,420,076, forward strand.
AAAGGCATTCCCTCTAAGATCAGGCACAAGGCAAGGATGTTCAGTGCTGCCACTTTTATTCAACATAGTTTTGGGAGTCCTAGTCATGGCAATCTAAGAAGAAAATACATAAATAAATAAAAAGGAGTCCAAATTGGGAAAGAAGTAGTAAGACCATCACTGTTTGCAGATAACATGATGCTATACATATGAAATCCTAAAGATGCTACCAGAAAAGTACTAGAGCTCAATGAATTTGGTAAAGTTGCAGTATACAAAATCAACACACAGAAATATCTTGTGGAAATTCCTATACAATGAGAGATCAGAAAGAGAAATTAACAAAACAATCCCATTTATCATCACATCAAAAATAATAACCTACGAAAGGAGACAAAAGACCTGTACTCTGAAAATTATTAATATAAGACACTTATGAAAGAAATAGAAGATGACACAAGCAGATGGAAAGATATATGATGTTTTTGGATCAGAAGGATCAATATTGTCAAAATGACTATACTACCCAAGGCAATCTACAGATTCAGTGCAATCCCTATCAAATTACCAATGGAGTTTTTCACAGAACTAGAAAAAAACTTTTTTCAGTTTGTATGAAAACACAAAAAACCCCAAATAGCCACAGCAATCCTGAGAAAGAAAAATGGAGGTAGAGGAATCAGGCTCCCTGACTTCAGACTATACTACAAATCAGTATGGTACTGGCACAAAACGCTGATGCTGGGAAAGACTGAAGGCAATAGGAGAAGGGGACAAGAGAGGATGAGATGGTTAGATACCATCACTGACTCAATGGACATGAAATATGAGCAAACGGGGAGACAGTGGAGGACAGAGGAGCCTGGCATGCTACAGTCTATGAGGTCACAAAGCTTCAGACACGACTTAGCGACTGAACAACTGGCACAAAAGTAAACATGTACATCAATGGAAAAAGACAGAAAACCCAGAAATAAGCCCCTACCCTTATGGTCAATTAATCTATGACAAAGGAGGCAAGAATATACAATAAAGAAAAGACAATCTCTTCAATAAGTGGTGCTGGGAAAACCGGACAGTTACATGTAAAAGAATGAAATTAGAAAGTTCTCTAACACCATACACAAAAATAAATTCAAAATGGATCTTCCTGACCCAGGGATTGAACCTGGGTCTCCTGCACTGCAGTCAGATTCTTTATGGTCTGGGCTGCCAAGGAAGCCCATAATTTATGTGATTATATGCTAAAGAGAGATATCAGAATTACAGAAACTCCCTTCATTATTTGCTTACTCGTCTAAGAGAGCAGGGATGAGCTGCTTCTTTATTCTGTAGTAAACATGGGACTGTTTTCATTTCTTGACTCTTTTCTGTTAATCTCTGTCAGCTTTTGGATCATAGGAAACTATGTTCAGGCCTCTGAGACTGGGCCTACCCTGACCCAAGGAGCAGGGTTGGTGGGCTGAAGAGGGCATGATGCAGGCATTTACTTCCTCTTTCCTATGCCCTAATCACTCAGACATGGCTTCAGTTTAAGCTTCAAGCCTTTATTCTACACCACAAACAATTCCCCATAAATTAAAACACATCAATCTCTTTTTTTTTTCATTTATTTTTATTAGTTGGAGGCTAATTACTTTACAGCATTGCAGTGGTTTTTGTCATACATTGAATTAGCCATGGATTTACATGTATTCCCCATCCCGGTCCCCCCTCCCACCTCCCTCTCCACCCCATCCCTCTGGGTCCTCCCAGTGCACCAGGCCTGAGCACTTGTCTCATGCATCCAACCTGGGCTGGTGATCTGTTTCACCCTAGATATACATGTTTCGATGCTGTTCTCTTGAAACATCCCACCCCCGGGTTCTCCCATAGAGTCCACAAGTCTGTTCTATACATCTGAGTCTCTTTTTCTTTTTTTGCATATAGGGTTATCGTTACCATCTTTCTAAATTCCATATATATGTGTTAGTATACTGTAATGGTCTTTATCTTTCTGGCTTACTTCGCTCTGTATAATGGGCTCCAGTTTCACCCATCTCATTAGAACTGATTCAAATGAATTCTTTTTAACGGCTGAGTAATATTCCATGGTGTATATGTACCACAGCTTCCTCATCCATTCATCTGCTGATGGGCATCTAGGTTGCTTCCATGTCCTGGCAATTATAAACAGTGCTGCGATGAACATTGGGGTGCACGTGTCTCTTTCAGATCTGGTTTCCTTGGTGTATATGCCTAGAAGTGGTATTGCTGGGTCATATGGCAGTTCTATTTCCAGTTTTTTAAGAAATCTCCACACTGTTTTCCATAGCGGCTGTACTAGTTTGCATTCCCACCAACAGTGTAAGAGGGTTCCCTTTTCTCCACACCCTCTCCAGCATTTATTGCTTGTAGACTTTTGGATAGCAGCCATCCTGACTGGCGTGTAATGGTACCTCATTGTGGTTTTGATTTGCATTTCTCTGATAATGAGTGATGTTGAGCATCTTTTCATGAAACACATCAATCTCTTTGCAGACAGTGTCTCTTGAGTCCGGGCCAGTCTTCCCCAGGAGGTGGAGGGATACCCATATTTCTAGGGGTATCCTAGGTTTCTATCAGAAAGGCCTGCTCAGCATCTTGCATTCTGGCAACGGAGAGCTTCAGCCTCCAGCCTCAGTTCAGCTGATCAGTTGTGTCTGACTCTTTGTGACCCCATGGACTACAGCACACCAGGCTTCCCTGTCCTTCACCAACTCACGGAGCTTGCTCAAATTCATGTCCATTGAGTCAGTGATGCCATCCAACCACCTCATCCTCTGTCATAACCTTCTCCTCCTGCCTTCAATCTTTCCCAGCATCAGTCTTTTTCCAGTGAGTCAGCTCTTCGCATCAGGTGGCCAACGTATTGGAGTTTCAGCTTCAGCATCAGTCCTTCCAATGAATATTCAGGACCGATTTCCTTTAGGATTGACTGGTTGGATCTCCTTGCAGGCCAATGGACTCTCAAGAGTCTTCTCCAACACCACAGTTCAACAGTATCAATTCTTCAGCACTCAGCTTTCTTTACAGTCCAACACTCACATCCATACATGACTACTGGAAAAACCATAGCTTTGACTAGATGGATCTTTGTTGGCAAAGTAATGTCTCTGCTTTTTAATATGCTGTCTAGATTGGTCATAACTTTCCTTCTAAGGAGCAAGCGTCATTTAATTTCATGGCTACAGTCACTATCTGCAGTGATTTTGGAGCCCCCAAAAATAAAGTCAGCCACTGTTTCCACATCTATTTGCCATGAAGTGATGGGACCAGATGCCATGATCTTACTTTTCTGAATGTTGAGTTTTAAGCCAACTTTGTCACTCTCCTCTTTCACTTTCATCAAGAGGCTCTTTAGTTCTTCTTCACTTTCTGCCGTAAGTGTGGTGCCATCTGCATATCTGAGGTTATTGATATTTCTCCCGGCAATCTTGACTCCATCTTGTGCTTCATCCAGCCCAGCATTTCGCATGATGTACTCTGCATATAAGTTAAATAAGCAAAGTGACAATATATAGCCTTGAAGTACTCCTTTCCCGATTGGGAACCAGTCTGTTGTTCCATGTCCAGTTCTAACTGTTGCTTCTTGATCTGCATACAGGCTCCTCAAGAGGCAGGTCAGATGGTCTGGTATTTCCATCTCTTTAAGAATCTTTCCTTAGTTTGTTGTTATCCACACAGTCAAAGGCTTTGGTGTAGTCAATAAAGCAGAAGTAGATGTTTTTCTGGAACTCTCTTGCTTTTTCTACGATCCAGTGGATGTTGGAAAATTGATCTCTGGTTCCTCTGCTTTTTCTAAAACCAGCTTGAATATCTGGAAGTTCATGGTTCACATACTGTTGGAGCCTCACTTGGAGAATTTTAAGCATTACTTTGCTAGCGTGTAAGATAAGTGCAATTGTGCGGTAGTTTGAACATTCTTTGGCATTGCCTTTCTTTGGGATTGGAGTGAAAACTGACCGTTTCCAGCCCTTTGGCCACTGCTGAGTTTTCCAAATTTGCTGGCATATTGAGTGGAGCACTTTTACAGCATCATCTTTTAGGATTTGAATTAGCTCAACTGGAATTCCCTCACCTCCACTAGCTTTGTTTGTGGTGATACTTCCTAAGGCCCACTTGACTTCACATTCCAGGATGTCTGGCTCTAGGTGAGTGATCACACCATCATAGTTATCTGGGTCATGAAGATCTTTTTTGTATATTTCTTCTGTGTATTTTTGTCAGCTGTTCTTAATATCTTCTGCTTCTGTTAGGTCCATACCATTTCTGTCCTTTACTGTGACCATCTCTGCATGAAATGTTCCCTTGGTATCACTAATTTTCTTGAAGAGATAAAAAACTAAAAATAGAACTACCATATGATCAAGCATCCCTTCACGGATCACAGCCTTGTCCTGACGAAGGAGCTTGAATAACTCAAAGAAGGCACAAGCCATGTCGTTGCAGAGTCACCCAATACAGATGGGTCATAGTGGAGAGTTCTGACAAAAATGTGGTCCACTAGAGGACAGAATGACAAACCATTCCACCCACTATTCTTGCCTGGAGAAACCCACAGACAGTATGAAAAGGCAAAAAGATACAGCCCTGGAAGGTGAGCTTGTCAGGTTGAGAGGTGTCCAATATACTACTGGGGAAGAGCAGAGGGCAATTACTAATAGCTCCAGAAAGAATGAAGCAGCAGGCCAAAGCAGAAACAACACTTAGCTGTGGATGTGTCTGATGGTGAAAGTAAAGTCCTATGCTGTAAAGAACAATATTGCATAGGAATCTGGAATATTAGGTCCACAAATCAAGATAAATTGAACATGGTGAAGAAGGAGATGGCAAGAGTGAACATCAACATCTTAGGAATCAGTACACTAAAATGGATGGGAATGAGCGAACTTAATTCAGGTGACCATTATGTCTACTACTGTGGGCAAGAATCCCTTAGAAGAAATGGAGAATAGTAAGGAGAGATAAGGCAGCCTTAAATAAACACTGCAAGAAAGTAAAGGACAACAATAGAATGGGGAAGACTTAGAGAGCTCTTCAAGAAAACCAGAGATATCAAGGGAACATTTCATGCAAGGACAGCACAATAAATGACAGAAATGGCAAGCACCTAACAGAAGCAGAGGGTATTAAGAAGAGGTGGCAAGAATATACAGAAGAACTATACAAAAAAAGTCTTAATGACCCAGATAACCATGATGGTGTGGTCACTCACTCACCTAGAGCCAGACATCCTGGAATGTGATGTCTAGTGGGCCTTAGGAAGCATTACCATGAACAAAGCTAGTGGAGGTGATGGAATTCCAGCTAAGCTATTTAAAATCCTAAAAGATGATGCTGTTAAAGAGCTGCATTCAATATGTTAGCATTTTTAGAAAACTTAGCAGTGGCCAAAGGGCTGGAAAAGGTCAGTTTTCAATTCCAAAGAAGGGCAGTATCAAAGAATGTTCAAACTACCACACAATAGTGCTCATTTCACATGCTAGTAAGATTATGCTCAAGGCTTCAGCAGTACACGAACTGAGAACTTCCAGATGTATAAGTTGGGTTTCGAAGAGGCAGGGGAAGCAGAGATCAAACTGCCAACATTCACTGGATCATAAAGAAAGCAAGGGAATTCCATAAAAGCATCTACTTCCACTTCATTGACTACACTAAAGCCATTGACTGTGTAGATAACAACAAACTGGAAAATTCTTAAAGAGATGGGAATACCAGATCACCTTACTTGTTTCATGAGAAATCTGTATGAGGGTCAAGAAGCAACAGCTAGAACCTTACATAGAATGACTGATGGGTTCAAAATTGGGAAAGGAGTATGATAAGGCTGTATATTATCACCCTATTTATTTAACTTATATGTGCCAGTGGTACAGAACCTGCCTGCCAATGCAGAAGACTGTAAGAGATGTGACTTTCATCCCTGGGTCAAGAAGATATTCTGGAAAAGAGCATGGCAACCCATTCCAGCATTCTTGCATGGAGAATCCCATGGATAGAAGAACCTGGTGGGCTACAGTCCACAAGGTTGCAAAGAGTTAGATATGACTGAAGTGACTTAGCACACATGATTTAGCATGCATACATGCAGAGTACATCATGCAAAATGCCAGGTTGGATGAATCACAAGCTGGAATCAAGAATGACAGAAAAAATATTAACAACCTCAGATATGCAGATGATACTACTTTAATAGCAGAAAGGGCAGAGGAACTAAAGAGCCTCTTGGTAAGGGTGAAAGAGAGAGTGAAAAAGCTGGCTTAAAACTCAACATTCAGAAAACTAAGATCATGGCATCCAGTCTCATCACTTCATGGCAAATTGATAGGGGAAAAGTGGAAACAGTGACAGATTTTATTTTCTTGGGCTCCAAGGTCACTGCAGATGGTGACTATAGCCATGAAATTAAGACTTGCTCCTTGGAAGGAAAGCTATGACAAAACTAGACAGCATATTAAAAAGCAAAGACATCACTTTGCCCTCAAAGGTCCGTCTAGTCAAAGCTATGGTTTTTGCAGTAGTCAATATGGATGTGAGAGTTGGACCATAAAGAAAGCTGAGCGTCAAAGAACTGATGCTTTTAAACTGTATTAGAGAAGAGTTTTGAGAATCCATTCAACTGCAAGGAGATCAAGCCAGTCAATCCTAAAGGAAATCAACCCTGCATATTCATTGGAAGGACTGAAGCTGAAGCTGAAGGGCCAATACTTTGGTTACCTGATGCAGAGTCAACCCATTGGAAAAGACTTTGATGCTGGAAAAGATTGAATGCAAAAGAAGTGGGTGGCAGAGGATGACATGGTTAGATAGCATCATCAACTCAATGGACATGAATTTGAGCAAACTCTGGGAGGTAGTGAAGGACAAGGAAGCCTGGCGGGCTTTAGTTGATGGGGTCACAAATAGTTGGACTTAGTAACTGAACAACAACAACATCATGATCTGGCAATCCCACTCCTGGGCATATATGCAGAGAAGACCATAATTCAAAAAGATAACGCACCTGAATGTTCATTTCAGTACTATTTACAATAGCCAAGACATGGAAGCAACCTAAACGTCCATCGACAGAGGAATGGATAAGCTGTGGTACATATATACAATGGAATATCACTCAGCTATAAAAAAGAAAAAAAATAATGTCATTTGTAGCAACATGGATGGGCCTAGATATTATTATACTAAGTGAAGTAAGTCAGACAAAGACAAATATCATATGTATCACCAATATGTGTAATCTAATTTTAAAAAATGAAACAAATGTATTTATGAAACAGAAATAGACTGATAGATTTTCAAAACAAACATGGTAATCACAGGGGAAGGGATAAATCACTGGGGGAGGGATAAATAAGAAACTTGTGGTTACATACAGACAGCACCATATATAAGATAGGTAACCAGCAAGGACCTACTGTACAACACAAGGAATTCTACTCAGTATTCTGTAATAAACTTTATGAGAAAAGGATCTGAAAAAGAAATGAATATACATATATGTATTACTGAATCACTTTGTTGCACACCTGATACTAACACAACACTGTAAATCAACTATATTCCAATAAAACTTAAAAACAAACAAAAAGAACCCCAAACAATCTAGTCAAAAAATGAACAGAAGACTTAAATAGATATTTTTCCAAAGAAGACACAGAGATGACCAACAGGCACAGGAAAAGATGGTCACCACTGGTAATATTAGAGAAATGTAAATCAAAAGTACAAGGAGGTTATCACCTAACACAGGTCAGAATGACTATCAAAAAATCTGCAGAGAGTAAAGCTGGAGAGGGTGTGGAGAAAAGGGAACACTTATACACTCTTGGTAGGGATGTAAATTGGTACAGTCACTATGGAAAACAGTATGGAAGTTTCTTAAAAAGCTAAAAATAGAACTACCATATGATCCAGCAATCCCATTCCTGGGATTTATATCCAGAAATAACTAAAACTCTAATTCAAAAAGAGACATGCATCCCAATGTTCATAGCAGCACTATTTACAATAGCCTAGACTTGGAAGCTACCCAAGTCCCCATCAATAGATGACTGATTTAAGATGTATTGTATATAGATACATATATATAATAAAATATTACTCAGCCATAAAAATGAATGGGATATGGCCATTTGCAACAATATGGACCTTGAAAATACATGGATGGACCTTGAGAACATTATACCTGTATGTATGTAAGCTCAAGTTCCTTATTTATCCCTCCCCCACAACATTTCTCCTGTGGTAAACATGTTTGTTTTCAAAAATCTATCAATCTATTTCTGTTTTGTAAATAAGTTCATTTGTGTCATTTTTAAAAATACCTGTGAAGTAAGTTAGACAGAGGAAGACAAATTTCAATATGGTTTATATGAGGAATTTAAAAAACAATACAAACGAATCTATATACAAAACAGAAACAGATTTATAGACACAGAAAACATATTTATGGTTATCACAGGGGAAAGGAAGGGGGAGGGATAAATTAGGAGTATGGGATTAACAACCTACTATACATAAAATAGATAAAAACAAGGCTTTACTGAATAACACAGGCAATTACATTATCTTCTAATAACCTATAATGGAAAATAAAGTGAAAAACTATATATATTATATATATATAACTGAGTCACTTTTCTGTATACCTGAAACAGAATATTGTAAATCTCCTGTACTGCAATTTTTAAAAAGTGTTTAAACTCCAAAATACTCATAAAAATACATCTCTCCTTACCAATAACAGAATAATAATTCCTGTGTTATTCAGACTTTTTTTCTAGCTTTCTCTCATTTTTCATCTACTTAAGGTCTTATCAGAAAGAGAAGGGAGAATATATGAATAATTTCAAACCTGTTAAAAGTGCACACTGATGGATGTCTTCATTTACAAACTTCATAAAGGTATCCTCATCCTAAAATGAGAATTTTTTATTTTAAAAACAGCTTGCCAATCCAGAAATATTTTACATCTTAATGCTTAGAACTGAGTGTGTCTTTAATCTTTAATAAATGAAAAAATTAAAGGATTATTATCAGCTGTTCTCAAAGCACCCAACACTTTGAATATCCTGAAACAAAGTTTTCAGCTTTTATTTCTCTTCTTCCACAAGGCAAGGCCATGTTAATGACTGTAGAGAACAAATAGTTTAAAGATTCTTGGTAAACCTGGCAAAACAACTTAAATTCAATATAAAATTAACTGGAAAATGGAAGAAAGACAAGAAACCCAGAAAATCGCAAACTTAATGGGTTATACCTCATTTGGGGAGTTTATTTTGGGACCTTAAATTACATAGATAATTTATACTTTACTAAAATGTGAAGGGAATTTCTTAGAAATATGTGCTGGGACCAGAAGAATATTTTAACTACTGCTAAACTATTTTGTTTAGAAAGAGAAACTACTGTTTCTCCCCTCCCCGATTTCTTCTTCCATGTACTTTTGCTACAACACTGCCACATGAAACCTATTATGGTGACACACAGTAAGTTTAGAAATAGGAGGTCCCACTATTAAGATAACTCAGAGAAGTTTTATCTAAAATACTTCCTCAAAAAAACCCCAATATAGACTCTCTTTTTACATAGGGCATACTGCACACAGTAACAGCTTTGCTTTCAATCAATTTCCCAACTTCAGTGACAAGTGATTTAAGTATCCAATTGGTTGTTAGTCAGCTGAATGTATAACATTTTTACTGGGAATTTGTATTTTATAATAAGTTTTAAGTAGGATAAAGTTGAGAAAAACATACTGATTCATCTTCATCACTGATTGTTCTGTCTGAATAGTCTTCCTTTTCTGAATCCTCTGACATCTCTTCCAATATTTGGCTCGAAATTTCTTTTATTATGTAGGTCGGCTGTAAAACAATTTGTAAGGGACTTGTTTGGTAGTTTTCTTTTTAAGCACACATTAAACGTTTACCCCCAAATATATTCAATTTTATTAATAGTGACAAAAGGTTTCTCTATAAAGTAAATTAGGACACAGCTAATTAAACCTTTAATTTCAAAGATTTAAAGACATTTTCTATTTTTATTAGAGACAAAAATCACAAAAGAAAAAAAAAGTAAATAACTTAATTGAAAAAGGAATTTCCAGGGTACACAGCCAAATCATTTACATCCTCTATTTACAATTAAATACCATACACCGATAGAAAGTTCAGAATGAGCCTGAGGCATTTAAAAAAATCATGAATCAAAGAAAATTTACAGTTACAGATTCAGGCATTGAGTTTCAACAATATAGTTAATATTTTTTCTGCGTAATTTTCATTTGACCAACGGTTCAAATGAAATTAGGCTTTTATTCTCTGTATTTTGATTGATATTCTGTAGATACTGTCTGTTCTAAATATTCGGTCGTAAGTCTTACTGGAATTTCAATCATCAGAAGGCTGTACGGATAACCATAATCCTCCCTATGCGAGTATCCTCTTAAACGGTAAAGACAATGAAATAATAGAAGTCGCTTGTCAAGAGTCTACTATTTTTGAGAGACTAAAGGAATTTACTAATTTTGAAACTACTGATTTACGCTCTTTTCTACAAAAAGGGTTTTAGAGCGTGGACTATATAAAGACTCTTTCTACAAAGTGTTTTAGAGCGTGGACTATATAAAGCCCAAGCTCCATAGCGAAAAACTACGAATACAACAGAAAAGTCTTGTCTTATGGGTGATACCTTCAGTGGTAAGAGACTAAAGGTTCCGTTTGGGGACCACAACTCCAATTTTAGAAAACCAGACTGGTATAAATCTTGGTTCTGTCTTTTTACGTGAAAATTTGAGGCGCACCAACCTGCTGCAGGGTAAAACCTAAGCGGCAGGGACGTCACAGACACAGGCGGATCTAAGGGGCGCTCCCTCCGCGCGCGTCTTCTACCTCAGAAACGACACAGCCGGCACCGCCCCGCCCAGGCGTGCGGGGGCCGTCCGCGGGCAGGAACAACTTCCTAGGCGGGAAGGACAGTGAAGCCACAATTCCCGGGGCGGGGGGGAAGGGGGGCAAGTGTTCCTCCCACACTCACTTCGCGACCCAGCAGTGGCGGGAAGGGCACATTTTCTCGGGCGCGCTCTTTCCCCTTAGAGACTGTTCCCCTTGGCACTTCCTTGTCCCGTCTCGGCCACCTCCCCCTCGCCCCGAGTCTCCCGGCCAGGTCAGTCGTCCCGCGGCCCGGCAAGGCGCCTCTTTGGTGCCGGGAGCCGCAGCTCTGCCCCAGGCACCACCAGCACCAACAAGGGATAAAACCCTACCGCAGTTGAGCAGCCCCCGCCACGCCCTTCACCTCGCGGCGCGCCGCACTCGTTACCAGGGCAACGGGTCACCCTCGCGAGACCTCGGGCAGACCTAGCTAGGCTGCGTTTCAGCTGAAATAAAGGGAAAGCTGTACTCTTGGATGGCAGCACCGACTCAATGGACTTAAGTTTGAGTAAGCTCTGGGAGTTGGTGATGGACAGGGGGGCCTGGCCGTGCTGCAGTCCATGGGATCGCGGGGAGTCGGACACGACTGAGGGGCTGAACTGAACTGAAAGGGAAAGCGCTAAAGATGGCGGGAGCTAGGGAGAGACGCACAGATGTCGAAGTGCCGCTGGCTGCCGGAAGGTGGCTAGCTAGAAATTATAGGGGCGGAGGAAGGACAGGTATTTGCTCCCACGGTGCTGCACCTCAGCTGTCTGTCGTTTCCCTTCTCCGAGGAGACAGTGGAGCAGACTGGTTAAGACTTGTGCTTTGTTGAACTTTATTTGTAGCCACACTGAGTTGCGTTTTGCACAGTTGTGTGGCCAATAATCTTTATTGGATTTGGAAAATGAGACTTTTCTTTTTAAATGTTTGGTAGAAGAGTCAGAGATACACCAGGGTGAAGTCTCGAGATTTTTATCAGCTCAGAGATTCTTTAAGAATAATAATCATGGTTCAGTATAATCATGGTTCAGTGATAAAGAATCCGCCCGCCAATACAGGAGATGCAGGTTCAATCCCTGGGTCTGGAAGAAGCCCTGGCGAAGGAAATGGCAACCCACTCCAGTATTCCTGCTTGGAGAATCCCATGGACAAAGGAGGCTGGCGGGCTACAGTCCACGGGGTCTGAAATGGGTCAGACACGAGGTAGTGACTAAACAGTGATAACAACGTACGGAGGACATTATGCAAATTACATTTACATGTACTGTTTCATCTAATTAAATATGATTTTCCCATAATAAACTTAGTCATTATTCCTGTATATTCAGTCTTGATTTTTCCCTGGCCTTTAGCTTACTGGATAGTTTATTTGGAATAGTTTTCCAAATAGAGCTAAAAAAAAAAAATGTTTGGTGCCGGCATGAGACATTATGTGTCATGAGATTTGTAGTATTGTAGAAATGGAGATGATGGACCATAGCAAGTTTCACAGTAGAATAAAGAGCAAAACAATAGTTTAAACATGGAAATAGATTAATAGTCTCTGGTTAAATTTTGTCAGTTTCCAAAAAATAACATAATTTTTTGAGGTCGGAGGTTTGAAAGATTGGCCCTTCCAGAAAAAGAAATAGAGCACATTATTAGATCACACTTTCTTGGAAAGTAATAACCTTTATAATTGTACCTGGTTTTATGTCATCAGTTCAATTCAGTCACTCAGTCGTGTCCGACTCTTTGCAACCCCATGAACCGCAGCACGCCAGGCCTCCCTGTCCATCACCAACTCCCAGAGTTCACCCAAACCCATGTCCATTGAGTTGGTAATGCCATCCAATCATCTTATCCTCTGTCGTCCCCTTCTCCTCCTGCCCCTCAGTCTTTCCCAGCATCAGGGTCTTTTCAAATGAGTCAGCTCTTTGCATCAGGTGGCCAAAGTGTCGGAGGTCATACATGTTACTAAAGATGACATACATACAATTTTTATATATGGAATCTATTTTGTGTTGGATTTTAGAGTCAAGATTGCAAGCCATAGTATCAGACACACAAAGTGAAACTCCAAGAAACGATCTAACCAGGTTACACAAGAAATGAATGGCAGAGCTGGAACTTAGGTTGCAAGATCTTTAGTTCAAATGTTTGCACAATTGTATTCCAAGTGATCCTACAGAGAAAAATTTTAGTGCGTAATAAAAATTAAAAAATTTTGAAAATTGTTTTTACTCATTCTTTCATTAATTCAACAAGTATTTATTCAATCCCTACTATTTGCCAGGGACTGTTCCCCCGTGGAAGGCTTTTGCAGGAAATAAAACAGATATACCTTGTGAAAATTATGTCCTACTGGGAGAAGACAGACCAATCAGTTCAGTCATTCAGTCGTGTCTGACCCTTTGCGACCCCATGGACTGCAGCACGCCAGGCCTCCCTGTCCATCACCAACTCTCAGAGTTACTCAAACTCATGTCCATTGAGTTGGTGATGCCATCCAACCATCTCATCCTCTGTCATCTCCTTCTGCTCCTGCCTTCAATCTTTCCTAGCATCAGGGTCTTTTCCAATGAGCTGGCACTTCACATCAGGTGGCCAAAGTATTAGAACTTCAGTTTCAGCATCAGTCCTTCCAATGAACATCCAGGACCGATTTGCTTTAGGATGGACTGGTTGGATCTCCTTGCAGTTCAAGGAACTCTTGAAGAGTCTTCACCATCACAGTTCAAAAGTGTCAATTCTTTGGCACTCAGCTTTCTTTATAGTCCAACTCACATCCATACATGACTACTGGAAAAACCATAGCCTTGACTAGATGGACCTTTGTTGGCAAAGTAATGTCTCTGCTTTTTAATATGCTATCTAGGTTGGTCATAACTTTCCTTCCAAGGAGCAAGCATCATTTAATTTCATGGCTGCAGTCACCATCTGCAGTGATTTGGGAGCCCCCCAAAATAAAGTCTGCCCCTGTTTCCACTGTTTCCCCATCTATTTGCCATGAAGTGATGGAACCAGATGCTATGATCTTAGTTTTCTGAATGTTGAGTCTTAAGCCAACTTTTTCCCTCTCCTCTTTCACTTTCATCAAGCAGTTCTTTAGTTCTTCACTTTCTGCCACTTTCTGTTTAAAAAAAAAAAGCACCTAGGTGATAACAATTGGCGTGGAGAGAAATATAATGGAAAATTAAAGCGCATAGGGAGTACTCTGGTGCGTGGGCTTCAGTAGGTGTGGCTCTCTTGATGAGCAGTCCAGGAAAGTATCTGAACAGACTTTTGAGCAGAGACCTGAAGCAAGGAAAGGGATGAGCCACGGGGATGTCTGGGGGAGACCTTAGCAGGCAGAACAGTCAGCAAGCACATCGGCTCTGAGAGGAGACCATGTTATGAATTATACTAGGCAGTTCTGTTTAGCCCAGGCATCCCCCACCTATGGAATCTAATGCATGATGATCTAAGGTGGAGCTCATATTATAATAACAGAAATAAAGTCAAGTGAAAGTTGTTCAGTTGTGTCTGAATCTTTGTGACCCCATGGACTGTAGCCCACCAGGCTCCTCTGTCCATGGAATTGTCCAGGCAAGAATACGGGAGTGGGTAGCCGTTCCCTTCTCCAGGGGATCTTTCCAACCCAGGGATTGAACCCATGTCTCCCACATTGCAGGAAGATTCTTCACCATTTGAGCCAAAAGTGCACAATAAATATAATGTGCCTGAATTATCCCCAAATCACCCCCTATCCCTGGTCTGTGGAAAAACTGTCTTTCACAAAACTAGTTCCTGGTGACAAAAAGGTAGGGGACTGCTGGTTTAGCTGGAGTGACTACATTTTAAGGAAAGAGGTTTCATTAGGATCTCTTTTTTCCCCAGATAAATTTAAAATGATTTCCTTAAGCACCTGTTGCTTTTTTTTTTTTTTAAGAAAAACTTACTCTTCTATTCTAGACCGTAGAATATAGTGAAAATGAAATTCTTTGCCTTCAAGTTAAAGTGGACCTTCAACCCAAAGGTCATTTATGGCAGATTGAACTTTTGTTCCCCTTGTCTATGATTTATCAGAGGTTAAGGGAAATGCTCCACATGGAGCAGCTTCTGCTTCCTAGGAAGTCAGCTTTACCTGTGCAGTAAGTTTTCCTCCTCCAGTTTTTGGATGGATTCATCTCCTCTAAGCCTGCAGTATAAAAGGAAGAGTAAGAAAAGAAAAACCAAAGCAGTACTCCAAAAGGCACAGTCATTGGCGTGGCAATCAGGAGGTAAGGTCACTTTAGCAACATATGGCCAAATGTAAATTGTGTTAGGAATTGATTTATTCTGTGTGGTTATGCCATTTTCAGCAGAGACTTAAATGAGAAGATGAGGTGAGTAGGGTGATAAGTTATTTATGACATCACAGAAGTCAGTGGTTATGTGACTTAGAGGCCTTGTCATCATTTGGCTGAGGAAGCCCTACGGATCCTGGGAACACCTGGGGTTATCTGATATTTGATATTCAGTACATGTTACGCTTCCATTTCAAACTTGATTCAGTGCCCTTCTCCTCATTACCTCCCAAATCTGTCCCTAGCTCTAGTGACTTAGAAAGTGAGAGGAAAGTGATGTGTTACTATTTACACTCATCCCCTCTTTCTTCTAAGTGCTAGTTCCTTGTTGTGTGAGGATGATTCAGGGCTGGGGGGAAAGGGCAGAATATCTCATCACTGGGCCAAGTTGCAGGATGCCTTGTTGGTCTTCAGTGCTATTATTAACAATCTCAGCAAGAGGAGCATGGTGGCCCCAGCTTGCCCCTTGAAAAGGGGCTGCCTTCAAGGTATGCTTCTAGGAAATAGCAATCTCTTGTGAGGAATCATGGGGAACAGAGGTTAGAATCTTGATTATTTACTACTTCGTAATGAATTTGGCTTGGATAAGGATCCAAATTTCTGTTTCCATTTACTTTTCTTCCAGCACTTGCTTCTATTAGTACTTGGCAAAGGTATTTTGTAGAAAATAAATGTGTTTTACTGAAATAATAATGCTTATTTTGGCAAACTGTTTTCTCATTAGGAAGTCAAAGCTAATAGCAATTGCATTTATCCATGGATACCAGTCTAAGTGAACGTTTATCCAAAATTAAAGATACACAAATGTTGATAGTAAAGGTGTAGAGAAAGTTATATCATATATCAAATACACACACACCACACACACACAAAGGCTGAAAAGAAAAGAGTGGAGAACTGACTGTATAGCACAGGCAACTCTACTCAATGCTCTGCCGTAACCTAAATGGGAAAGAAATCCAAGGAAGAGGGAATGCATGTACACATGTGGCTGATTCACTTTGCTTCCTAGCAGAAACTAACACAACATAGTAAAGCTACTCCAATAAAAAAAATTGAAAAATAAGAGAGACCAAAACCTAAAACTAATCATTGAGGCAGCGAAGTTAAAAATAAAAAAGTGAAAGGGTAGAAATAAAGTTAGCAGTTGCCAAGTCATGTTGCTCAGTCGTGTCTGACTCTTTCTGACCCCATAGACTGTAGCCCACCAGGCTCCTCTGTTCATGAGATTCTCCAGGCAAGAAAATTGGAGTAGATTGCCATTTCCTACTCCAGGGGATCTTCCTGACCCGGGGATTGAACTGTATCTCCTGTGTTGCCTGCATTGGCAGGCAGATTCTTTACCACTGAGCCACCTTCAAGTGCTAACCAAAAGAAAGACATGGTAGCAATGTTAAGAATAGAAAAAATAAACTTTAAGGCAAAAATCTTTGCTATAATTAGAGAGTCACTTCATAATTGTGGTGCTACCAGTAAAGAGCCTGCCTGCCAATGCAGGAGACTTAAGAGACACAGTTCAATCAATCCCTAGGTCAGGAAGTTTCCCATGGAGGAGGGCATGGCAACCCATTCCAGTATTCTTCCCTGGAGAATTCCATGGACAGAAGAGCCTGGTGGGCTACAATCCATTGGGTCGCAAAGAGTTGGACTGAAGCAACATAGTAGGCACACGCACTTCATAAAACTAAAATAATTCAATTCCCTTGGAAAATGATTCTAGATTTCTGTATGCACCAAAACCATGAGCTTAAAATATGAAAGCAAAATTAACATATTCACAAGTAGAAATAGACAAATCCATAATAATAGAGGGAGATTTTCACATTCCTTATTCAGTCATAGCTAGAAGAAAGGAACAAAACATTAGTAAGGATATAGAACATTTGGACAACATGATTAATAAGCTTGAACACAAATAGACACAGCACTCAAATCAAGACCTTATTAGGCCATCTCCTTACTCCTGTGGAAGAAGATATGCTTAGGGTCATGAGATCTTATCTATCTTTCTACTTGGAATACACATGCAAGCAAGAGTAGAAAAAACTCCATAATACAGACCTGTTTCTACATCACACACAAGACCACAACATCTTTGAGCTCAAACCCTGAATAGGCACACTGTAGGACTAATTTTGACCCATCCCTAATCCTATCAGTTTGGTACTAATACTACAGGCTGTATGCTTTTCATTGTTTAACTTTGCGATAGACTTTGATGATAACTATCTCATTGTCTAAACTTAGAGCCCTTCTTATTAGGATGGAGATGTCAAAAGTACTAGTTGTTTTTAAGTTACAGTAGTTAACTCTTTGTCAGTCTTATGAACAGGACTGAGGGGACTGTTCAGAGCCTCTGGTCACACAATTTAAAACCTTTATGAGGGGACTTCCCTGGTGGTGCAGTGGTTAAGAATCCACCTTCCAATGCTGGGGACACAGGTTCAATCCATGGTGGGGGAAACTAAGATCCCACAGGCTGGGGCAAATGAGCCCACATGTGCTAGAGTCCGTGCTCGGCAATGAGAAGCCTGAATGCCACAACTGCAGAAAGTTCATGCACAGCAATGAAGACCCAGCACAGTCAAAATAATAAAAATAAATAAGTAAAACCTTTGTAAGATGAGCCTCAGATTTCAAGTAGTGCTACTTAAATATATAAAACTGCTATGAAAAAATATCTTTGGATTTAAATATAATCACCAGTGGCTTGTGAATAGTATTTTATAGACAAACAGTATATATTAAATGGGTATTTCTACTATAAAAGACACTGCCTTTGAGAAAACAATACTGCCACTGTAGGAGCAAGAACTTGTGACAACGCGGGGAATGAGAAGGAGGAGGAAGGAACATTTGATTTTTTTTTTAAGAAAAAGTTTTTAATCCCTCTTTTCAAACTTTCCATATATGTTTGATCAGTTGTCCCAATCAGAGCAATTCTTAATGTTCTGTTGAAAAACTGCTTGTAATAAGAAGTATCTAAAAATATGAAATGGCTTTCTTCTTTAAAAAATGAATCCAAGACTCAATCTAAAATACACACTTTGCTATGCCATCATCTTTATTACATCAGATAGAACTCTTGTAATCAATATAGTACATAAAACAAGTGAGGCAAAGACATTTGGAGGAATTCCATTTATTGTGGATGCATTTTCACAATATGTATTTATTGCAGCGATCAATTATCAGTGAAAAATATCGTGTTTATAAAATTTTTAGGAATGGCAGATTCACAGAACATGCTAGTCACCTTGCAGGTTTATCTCTTAAAAAGATAACAAAGAGAATTGTAATCAAACAAGTAAACAAGGAATTTCTTTTTCAAAAAATTAAATTCAAACCGAACAAAAATCTACCCTAAAAGTTATTCCATCCAAATACTGGAATAAAAGTCAGGATCAATCGATATATTCTCTTCTTAACTTTAGACTTTCTAGAAAAAATATATAACAGTGATCAGGAGAAGCTCTTATTAAAAAGTACAACAAAGAAACTTTATCTTGCCGTAGGCCATAATTCAAACTTTGATCCATTTCACTCCAGTGGTGGGAGTCAGTGCTAACTCAGGCACTGCATGTGAATTCTAGTTCATCGTATCATAGACTCATGTCTACTCTGTCATGGGTGGGTGATTTGTGCAATATTGCTGGCTTTACTTTCTTTGGCCCAGGTGTGCTAAAAGCTAGAGGCCTCAACAACTCTATTGACTTACGAGGAAAAGAGCCTCTGGAAGGCGCTAGTCACTCCTCATGCCAGCCCTACCCTGGCAAGCTCCCCCAGGGAACATTGTGGATTAGAAAAGGGTCATTTTTTTTTTTGAGGCTCCCTCATTGTAGTAGGAATTGAGACTAAGATAACTTTGGTAAGTCATGAGGTATAGGTTTATAGAACTACACTATGTGTATAGCTCTATGCTAGAACATATTGCCATGACACTGGAGTACTCTGATCTGTTGTGAAGAATAGATGAATGCATATGAGCTAAAAGAAGATCTGATATCGGATTGTGTGTGTACAAATGATGAGTTGATAGACTCTTGGAGAAAAAGGTAAGACTAAGAAAAATTACATATATTTTTTTGAAAGCTCAGCACATTATCAACTTATGGTAAGTACCAATGACTAATAAAGGTAGAAAAGTTTAATTAAAAAGATGTTAAAGAGGGAAGTAGGTCATGACTCCTAAATAGTGGCTTTTGCTTACTTTTCTGCTTCCAGAGATTAGTCAAAGTTGGTCTTAGTACACTTATTCATGGAATTCCAAGCTGTACAATTTTGTCACTAAGATTCTTGTCTTTAAGTTTTAGAGAAGGAAGAGAACTTAGATAGCATTTAAGCCAACCTATTGTGAACTTGATTCTTAAGAGTGAAGTTCTGAGCAAGCTTTAAGTTTGGTATATTTGGTACAATTCACACTGGACTTCAAGATTGCTTTTAATTATAAACTAAATAATATGTTTTATAGAAAATGTCAATGCAGTTTGACACTTTGAATCTCTCTTTCTTATAGGTTATCCAGCATTGAAAACATATCGATACCTATTCTGCCATGTTTCTATTGGCAAATATGAAATATTAATATAAACTGTGATTTTTAGTTTTTAAAAAGCAGTGATATTGGCTAGTTACAGGGACATACTGCTAAATATAATAGCCTAGCACATAAAAAAGCTTTCTACCATTAGTGTGTTTGTATACGTGTATGCACATACATACATGATCAGGGTCATCTAAAATGTGGTTTACTATCACTACCAAAGAAATCCACAAAGCAACCAACCTAAAGAAATCAGTACCACTGTCAGCTAACATCATAATCCAATTTAGATATTCATCAGCATGAGAAAAGTAATACCTTAACAGTACATCTTTCTATTTTGAAGACAAACATTATTGCAGTATCTCAAGTCTGAAGTGGGTTACTTTCACAAAGTGTTATAATTGCCTATAAGATAATTTCTTCCATGCTTTATTCTAAAGTGCAGAAATGACATGACTTCTGTATTTTTTTTTTAAACCACTAGGTTTCATTTTTCTGGATACTGCACATTCCTCAGGCAATTTCCAACTCGGATCTTCTTTTGTTGACTTTCAATGTGGCTGGTATCACTGTTCGGACACAGAGTTAGGATGATCAGTAGAAAAGTCTCTATTTCACAGCATGGGTTTCTTTAGAAACAGGCTCCTGTGCAAAGGCAGTACTTTTACCATGAACATCTCTAGACTGTGATTATTAAATATAGTGATAATATACATGGGTTTACTGGGATAATGAAAAACAAAACAAAAGGAAATGAACCCAATTTAGTAAATCAACATAAATATAAAACAGAGCAAATTAGCCCTCTTCAACTGAGCTGGTCCAGCATCTTGAGCGGCTACTTTGGGTTCTTTCTTGAACTGTCTCAAACCTGCTAAGAGAAGAAAGCTTTAAAAAGGCAGGCCATGGTGTTTCAGCTAGACATTTTGTGTCAGAATAAAAAAAAAAATCATAATATGGCAGGAATAAATGTTTATGAAAGGGAGGATTATTGTTGGCATTTCATTTAAATATGCTCCTCTTCTTTCAGACTATCCTTTCTTCTGGTTTTTTTTTTTTTTTTTTTTTTTGCTTTCCTCTTCTTTTCTTCTTTATATTCCCTTTTCCATATCTTGATCTGGAGCCTTGCTCAGGGCATTCAGGGTCAGAGAGGTTTGCTGTCGTTTTTTTTTTAAACTCTACTGTAAGGGCCAGGACTCTATGATATGCATCCCAAAATAGGCAGGCATGACTGAATGGTTCAGTCTAGGCCACATCAAGGCATGATGGTAAAGCAGACTATGCTTATCTTCAGTTCCCTCTGCTTTTTTAATTTCCTACTTCCTATTCGTACACCTCTACCCTAGAAACTTGTCTGATCCATGGTCTTATTGTACACCATTTCTTTTCTTCTGCTAGCTGATAAAAACCTTTGCTGAGGTATTCACAAATGTTGAGTTGTTGTGAATCTGCAATTTCAAATAGATTCATTTCAAAGGAATTACTGCATGACACTAGTGAGTTTGATGTTTTGGACCAAAGGAGCTGTCTACTTAGCTACCTCATAAACTCAGCTCTGGGCCTGCTGTGTTATTATAATGGCTTAGACCAACAAAAGCGCTTCTTCTTTTTTAAAAGAACAACTGAAAAATGACTCCTTTCCCTTTTGTGAATTGCAGTGATTCTTCAGGTGCTTTTGAGATTTTCTTCAATCCTAAGTTGCTTAAAAAGTGCTTCTGTGTATGGAGTTCTACCCTGGCCCATAAGCAGACTTTCCTAATTTTACTATTACTCCCTGATTTTCCTCTTTTCAATTTTCCCCCTACCAAGAGAGGAGACCAGAATTATTACTTGAAATAAAATGCTACAACAAGGGGTCCTATTTTTAGTTTGTGCATCATTTAGGTATTGTCCAGAGTCCCCTTTATGAAGAATGAGCAGAAGACCAAAAAAAGACAAATCCAAACATCCTTAGCCACTAGTTTTCATAGGGTAGCAAATTTTGCTAACTTTTGAATGTTATTTTAGTTTTTTGTCATAACAGCCTTGAGTCCTGGGCTGCTGGCAATGCGACCCCTTAGAATGGCTCCAGAAAGCAGCTTTCAAACTACCCTGTAGGGAGAGAGATGTTTCTTCCCTGGGCAATCTGAAACTTCTGATCTTCAAACCTGGGCTTTGTAAGGAAGGGCAGACTGTAGTTATACCACACAGCCTTCAGCTGTCAACGCTCCTTTCTAGAATGTCCGGGAACCATCTCACGGATCTGGACTATTTACCTTGTGTAACTGACAAATCTACCATGCTGAAGGCTCCATGACCTTGCCTTTCACTGTACCATATACAAGTCTTTAGAAACTGATGGTTACTCAGGCAAGAGTCTGCAGATCAGTGCTATTTCTCATTTGACCCTGGGACCTCACACTGCAGGATACAGTAGGAAATGAACCCATGAAAAACAAATCTCCCAGTAGATTACCTTAGTGGGGGAAGTGACCTTGTCCACAGATTGCTTTTCCCAGAGGTTCCGCTTGCCAGATACATCTCCTGGCCTCAAATCCTAATGAACAGAAAGCAGAAAAATTGATACGTGGCTCTTTGTGTTTTCTGGCCAGGTCTAAATAAATCACAACATGTGTTGTTTATTTGTGTAACACACTTTATCCGAGTGATGTGACATGGTTTGAATCAAAAGGACTGATAACCATTTTTTGATTTTATATAGACCCCGACCTATGTTGTGACATGAGAATGGGCTCAAACTATCCAGCACTGAGGTCCCATTATTCACTGAGGACTTACTGTTTATTGACCTGTAAAATTGGAATATAAGCATATTTAAAATGAGATAGTCTATGTTTAACTTTCTATGTCCTTAGAAGTGAATAGCGCATAGGTTTTAAATAATTTTTGGTATGAAAGTGAAAGTCGCTCAGTTGTGTCTGACTCTTTGCGACCCCATGGAGTCCATGGAATTCTCTAGGCCAGAATACTGGAGTGGGTAGCCTTTCCCTTCTCCAGGGGATCTTCCCAACCCAGAGATCGAACCC
The DNA here is from genome assembly GCF_023699985.2 of Odocoileus virginianus. Taxonomy (NCBI): domain Eukaryota; kingdom Metazoa; phylum Chordata; class Mammalia; order Artiodactyla; family Cervidae; genus Odocoileus; species Odocoileus virginianus. The sequence goes on from NC_069674.1 coordinate 19,442,868, forward strand.
AGGTCTCCCACATTGCAGGCGGATTCTTTACCAGCTGAGCCGCAAGGGAAGCCAAGAATACTGGAGTGGGTAGCCAATCCCTTCTCCAGGGGATCTTCCTGACCCAGGAATCGAACCAGGATCTCCTGTATTGCAGGTGGATTCTTCATCTACTGAGCTATCAGGGAAGCCCAATTTTTTTGGAATACTCCAATATAAAATAAAAAGTTTTAAAAATAAAAAATACCTACAATAAATAAATAATTTTCAGGGGGTTGGAAAAGCACTTCATCCCTTGCCAATTAACTTTCTTTTTGGCCCCACAGCCCCCAGCCCTTAAGACTAATGCATATCAGCTGGACTTCCAATGGCCAACCCGGCATATCTTCACCTGAGGACTTCCTCTGGCTCCACATGCCCACTTTGCCCACTCAGGGGGCAACCTGGATGTTCAGAGTCACCCCTAAGAGCAGGCTTCAATCAGTCATCCATGAGATTTGGTGCGAGAATATTTCTTAGACTCGCTCATGCCTCAGTGAGGGTAACTCAGAAGCATGTGGTTTGTGGTGGCTTCTAGGCTTTTCCCAGTGGGGTTATGTTTAAAAGCTCATGTAGTGAGTTGCTTAATAAACCTTCTTAATTGACTACTTTCTTTTCCCACCTCACTTCCTATAGTGTTTTCCTCATGTCCCAAGTACACTACTTGCCCAGGAACCACTATTTTAGGGCAGCCCAGTCTAAGACATTTTTCTAATTGCACTTTCCTCAGACTAAAATAATTTTATATTTTCTGAGAAGCAAGTGGTAATTCAGAAGTGTATCAGGAGAAGCCAGCCCCATGAAAGTAAACATTTACTACAAACTGTACCCACAAGAGAAACTGACAGGTTGATGACATATGCAAGAACGCATGAAATCTTGGGAAGAAAACTCTAAAATATGATAACAGCTATATATCTTGGATTTTTTATTGACTACCTCATAATGAATTTGGCTTAGACAAGGATCCAAATTTCTGTTTCCATTTACTTTTCTTCTAACATTTGCTTATGTTAGTCCTTGGAAAAGGCAGTTTCTGGAAAATAAATGTGTTTTACTAAAATAGTAATGTTTATTTTGGCAAACCCTTTTCTCATTAGAAGGCAAAGCTAACAGCAATTGCATTTACCCACGGACACCAGACTAAGTGAACATATAATTTTTCATAGATAACTATTGACATTGTAATGCTGAAGATGCACTGGTTAAATAGTATCACGTAAAGCAGTTCAGATTTGCCTTAATCTTATTATTAATAAATTTCTGGATTTTCACTGTGATGTGGATTTCTGATATTCTGTTAGAGAGTTACACCTATTTAACTTGGAACCAGTAAGCAACAAATCAGGTTGTTTTTGAAGAATTCCACTGTATATTCCAATGTAGGCAGAAGCTGCCAAATTGTCTGGAAGACTGTTTAAAAAAATTGGAGACTGTAACTAGGATCATGCTAATGGTAGCTCTGGAAAGTAGCTATTACTACTTTATTTAATTAATATAAGAGAAATAGTTTTTTTTAATGTGAATACTCTTCTACTGAAGAAAATGAATTGCATCTCCCTTAAATCCTGCCTATGAATCTTTTGAGGTCACTTAAATGGTTTAGAGAGTCCATTTAAAGAAAATATTAACATCCAAGTAGCAAATTGGCATTTTAAATCAAATGGGAAATATAAATGAAATTACCTGACCGGCCTACTACGTTTTAGAGAAAGACCCACTCCAGAAGAAGAGGGAAAAATGAAGGCAGGCAAGCAGACTTCCAGTCAACCAGAGATCAAAGAATGAAGAAGAGAATTCAGCTGAGAAGGACAAAGTTGTTTTTTTTTTTTAAACAAAAAGAAAGATAAATTAGCATTTTAATCGCTGTATATAACATGTAGTTTAGACACAAAGAACAGACAAACCAGGTACAACAGACACATTCAGAATTTTACACAGTGACACTGAAGTCCTGTAAATTCTACCCACAAATAGCAATAGATGTCCCAGTGAACAATCAGGTATAGATCAGTGTTTAAATAAGCTATTAATTTTCAGAAACCCCAAATAATATTGATTTGACAAGCTTCTGGGCATTTTTAATTACATGAAAATTAATTCATAGCTAGTAGCAGAGAACGGTTTTTCTCTTTGGTAAAGTTTAGAACCAAACATGAATCTCTTTTCCTTCTTCTTGAGGTTTCACTGGGTGAGCACTATTTTGGTGAGAGAATTTCTCTCTGATTTTTCCTTAATGGCCACGTGCCACACAGCTGCAAACACAACCCTGGCTTTTCCCTCCACACACATATGCCAAGGAATAGAAACCAAGGGCTCAGGATAAATCGCTATGGCCCGCAGTTAGAGGGGTGGATTTGGGAGCCTCCTCTCTACTGTTGTCCTTAGGTAATCCTCTGACATCCTGAGCTCAGCGTCGGCCTGACCAGAATCCCCAGGCTGTCAAACTCACATGCCTGTCATGAAGAGACAAGTTAGAAACAAAAGCCAGAAGTGGCTGGTGGAAGAAAATTTTAAATTTTGTAAAAGAGGGAATTGACAAATTAAACAGTGCATGCCTCCACACCTCAAAGATGTGTTTGAATTATAATTTTAAAAGGGACAATAAAGCACAATGGCCTGGTCTACACAGATCTTAGCTGCAGGCCACCAGAGTGAAACCCCCTGGATAAGACCTAGACAACAGCCTTTCTTGACCTGACTTTCTAAGCCGCCTTCCTGGATTTAACCTTTTGTCTGCTAAGTTTTGTGCACTCACATCTACAGGATCCTTTCGGCTCTTTCCAGGAGTTTGGGCACTTTCATTTCGTTTCTGTTGGATCCTTACTGTCTGTGGTTCACACTCCTGCCTTGTTGGACTCTTAAGTTATCTCTTTTCTTGAATGATATGTTGCTGGTCTACTACTCTTGGAATGTGCACAAAGCTCAAAGTTGCTTATTAAGGATACTCAAGCTGGCCTTTTATCTATAACATCAATTATGTATCATTATCTTTCGACCTGGCCTTTATCGAGGAAGCCACACTAGTCTACAAAATCCAATGGGACATGGGGAAAAAAGAGATCATTCTGATGTATACTAATTGCCACATTCTCCTTTCCTTTTCTTCTCTAGACATAGTATAGCAGTTGCCAACGTTTTTGGCATGAGGGACCAGTTTCAAGGAAGACAATTTTTTCATGGACCAGGGGTAGGGGAGAATGGTTTCAAGATGATTCAAGTGTGTTGCATTTATTTTGTACTTTATTTCTATTATTATATTACATTGTGATATATAATGAAATAATTCTACAATTCAGCAAAATGCAGAATCAGGCAGTAATGCAAGAGATGGAAAACAGCTGTGAATAAAGATGAAACTTCACTTGCTCTCCTGCCACTCACCTCTTGCTGTGTGTGACTCAGTTCCTAACAGGCCACAGACCACTACTGGTCTGTGGTCCAGGGGTTGGGGACCCCTGCCTAGTAGACAGTCTGGCAAATTACTTCTTAAATATTAGATAAAGCAGGCAATGATTTTGTAATTTCTCTGTAATGCCTGCTTGTCCTGCCATTTTTAGGAAGTCATCAATAATCCCAGAAAATGTGGATTTTTGTGGAAACCTTGACTCAGCTATACCTATTGTAATACTAACTGAATTGAATCTTTTTAACCCTCTCATTAGGATAAATTAGATGATAGGCTTATCAGTTAAAGTGTCGATAAAAGAGTATGGGTCAGGTCCTTGACCAAATATATGAGTATAATCTGGGACTGAAATGAAACAAGGTTGCCAATACATGTAAAAAACTGACCACCTCCTTTAGCAATGTGCCATATTCATCCAAGAAGAAAGAAGAAAAACATACACCTCTTTCTTCTTATCTTGCTATCATGAGAAGTCTTAAATGGGTACACAAACTTGCTGAACTTGTATTATATGCAATGTTCTAGGGGAGAGGGTCTTTAGATTTCATTAGGTTTTCAAAGGGGTCCATAATTCAATAAGGTTGATAAACACTGGTCTGGAATCATAAAACTTTATGTAAACTGCCATTAAAAAGTAATTTCCATCCTTCATATCACCTGGGGTGCTGGGAAACTTGAGGCGCTAAAGATCATATACCTTGAGGGTATCACCCCTTGACTTGTGTGTGCTAAGTTGCTTCAGTTGTGTCTGACTCTTTTCGACCCCATGGACTGAAGCCTGCCAGATTTCTGTCCATGGGATTCTCCAGGCAAGAATACTGGAGTGGGCTGCCATGCGTCCTCCAGGGAATCTTCCGGACCCAGGGATTGAACCTGTGTCTCTTAAGTCTCCTACACTGGTAGGCGGGTTCTTTACCACTAAGACCACCTGGAAAGCCCTACTATCTCCTTATATAGGCCTCCTTTCATATATCTGAGGGCTTCCCTGATGGCCCAGAGGGTAAAGAATCTGCCTGCAATGCAGGAGACACAGGAGATATGGGTTTGATCCCTGAGTCAGGAACATCCTCTGGAGGAGGAAATGGCAACCTATTCCAGTATTCTTGCAGGAAAAATCCCATGGACAGAGTAGTCGCAGGGGCTACAGTCCAGAGTCACAAAGAGTCTGTATCTATTGGGAGAGGGAAAAAGATTTCTTTTCAGTATATTAACTTTCCAGTTGTAAACTGGGTTCACATTAGTTTTATATCTCTGTGAGGCCTTTATGTAAAGAATCTCAGGCTGAATATTAATTGATTAGAAGGAAATGTACCCAAGAAGAGTATGGAAATATTCCATTTTTTCTTTTTTCAGTTGGAAAGGTGATAAACTCTAGTGACTTTGGAGATTAAACATGGAGCCAATGGATACAATTAAATGCTCAATGGTACAGAGACCTAGGGTTTGGGAAGCTTTTCTTCTGCCTCTGGAGTGGGGTGGTTGTGACAATAGAGTCTTTCGCTACCTTGGGCACCAACAAAGCTATAAAGCCAGCTGAGCAGAGAAAGCTCACCAGTGTACAGTAGGGAGCTTCATAAGGCTTTTGATTATAATGATAAATGCAAGGCAACTACCATATACATTCAATGAAAAGGTTAAGAGAATATTTTTTAGTAAGAAAGCCATGCTTAATAAGAAGACTTTAAATTTCCAAAAATAACATTCATAACCAGTTTTGATAGTTTCTAGTCTTACCGTTGTTTTGTTTTTAATGGCTTTCCTTTGGAGGTGTTGACAAGGAAATTACAGCAATTATTTCAGCAACTACCTAATCACTGTATTTTTGTGTTAAGTTACAGAAATTAGGCAAATTAGAAAATGTGAGTTCGAGAGCCAGCATAACATTCTAAGTCCAGGGGTGCTCTTAACAGAGAGATGGCCAAGATGATTTGACATGTTCAAATTTCTAGCTTAACTCATAGAATAGAAACTAAACACGCAGACAGTTAAGAGGGTAAATCTGAACTGCCTCAGCGTTCCGGGAGGGGAGGTGATGACAGTTCCGTTTTACCTTCTGGGTAATGACAATGCAGCTGCTCGGGACTGCTCTCTCATCTGAGCCCCTCCTTGTCTGTTACTCAGCAGTCGCAGCCAAGAACATGGGCCCTGTTTTCCCAGACAAATGCCCCAACAGCCTCTTTTCTTCTGTTGCTGGAAGCTGAGCTATCCAAGACATTCAGAAAAACCTGGAGCTACTTACAGAAGGCTTGGGAGCAGGCGACTTGCTTCCCTCGGGCGTTTTGGTTAGCCATTCATTGATGCGGCTGGAGACCCCCACCTTCAAGCCAGCTGTTTCCTGTAAAGGTCAAGCATCCAATGTTAAAGGCGAGAAGAAAAAAAAAAACCTACCTGGAAATTCAAAGCAACCTCAAAATACTATTTAGTATTATTTCATACAGCACCAATCAATTACCGATCATTATATGGACTATTTTAAGGAAAATAAACCTTGAACTTGATATTGAAAGAGTATGATATCTGGTTTTCTTCCCCCTGCACCTCCCCTCCCCTGCCAATCCCAAGGTTCGTGATGAACTCCAGTTATTGTATTTAGGGCATAAATATAGAACCAGGGCATAGTATAGAACCTCAGGAACACACTCTTTCTGAGCTTGCTTTTATGCTCATTGCAAAAGAAAGTAAGAATTATACTTTCTTCACTGCTTTTGTAATTAACTATGTAATTCCTAAAAAAATAAAGAAAAGGAAAAACAAAGTGGCGGGGGGAGTGCGGAATCCAACCTCTAGAATGAAACGACAGCGATCCTTGCTCACCTTGTTTGGTGTGCCTGAAGCAGTGGGGGATGAGAACACGCTGCCTTTCTCCCACATGCTCTTCATGTTGCGGACACCTTCGGCAGGAACAGGAAGGTCCGAGGCTGCTGGCTTCGTAGGTTTTGCAGCTTTTGTTCCCTGAAGCATGTGAATTATTTTTAGGATTGGCACTGATAAGTTTGTTCTCATAAAACTATAGTGAGCCTGTCTTCCTCAACGTTATCACTCAACAAATTCATTGGGTCAACACCTTCACCAAAAATGACTCATAATTTCTATACATTTTGATAAGATCTCTATCTCCAAATAAACCATTATATCTACTTCAGAGGATCTTTTCAAAGTGAAATGTGCTTTTCATTGGCATCTCCCCACCCTCCCGCCCCACTTATTGTTATAGTGATATGCTACTTCACTTCTTCAACAGACACATCTTGAGTGCCTGCTGTGGGCAGGGTACTGTGGTAGGCCCTGGGGACATGGCGGCACTCAAGACAGCCTGGTCTGTGAGCCCCACTGGTCTGACATTAATAGGACAGATGGTAACTAGTTACTCAGTATTATTTCACGTTGCAATAAGTGCTATGAAAGATGAGTGTGGTGCTGAAAGCATGCCAAGAGACCACACAAGAGGACAGTGGTACTTAGCTTGGGGGATTCCCAGGCAGCTCAAGTGGTAAAGAATCCACCTGCACTGCAGAAGATGCAGGAGACATGGGTTTGATCCCAGGGTTGGTAAGATCCCCTGGAAGAGGGCACAGCAACCCACTCCTGTATTCTTGCCAGAAAAACCCCATGAACAGGGGAGCCTGGCAGGCTACAATCCAAAGGGCTGGAAAGAGTCAGACAAGGCCGTGCAACTGAGGATGCATTTAGTTTAGGGAGGCAAAGTAAACCACTTTGAGGATGAGACATTCAAACCCAGATCTGACGGAAGACTTCAAAGAGGTTGGTAAAGGAAAACACAAACACCATTTCATGAAGAGCTAACAGTACATGCCAAGGACCAAAGATAGGGATATGCCAAAACATCGAGAAAGACTGAGAGATCACTGCATGGAAAATATACTGGAAGGAGAAATGAACAGGTGTAAAAAAGAAAGATGCGCATCCAAGATACTTTTTCAGCAGTAGTGATGCACATACCCTAAATCATGTACTTTCTCTCCTGGTCCTGCTTTGGGGCCTGTGGTATGTGTCATCAAGGTGGGCAGCCAGGGTGAGTGGCCCCACTGCTGGACTAAGTAAAGGCTGAAGCCATAGTCCCGACTACATTAACTCTGTTAGAGTTATCACCAATTCAACCACAGAAAAAAACTATTTGCAATTTAGCTTATTTGTCTTATATTTTAGTGGCCATTTGATCTTCTGAAAACCTCCTCTTGAATGTTAGGACTTGATTATTCACTTGACAAACCATCCAGAACTCTTTCTTATACCCTCTTATCATTTGTTACAAACTATCTTATAGCTTTGGTACTTGGAAATATACACTGTTTCCAAATAGAGTAGAACTCCTAGGTCAGTTGGGAGGGGGAAAGAAAGTTGGATTAGACAGAGGCATAAAACTATGATCCTTCAAACATAAAACAATCAATTTGAAATTGACTATTAAATTCCAGCTGGCTGTCATCTTTATATTAATTTATACTACCTATTTATTTGATAATGAAAGTTCTTATAGACAAAGAAGGACTAATCATGGTTGTAAAGGACCTGTTTAAACTATATATAGGAACACCTTTTATAAGGAATTAAGAATATTGAAGATATACTTGTGAACATATAAATAATACAGTTAAGTAACAAACTCATTTATTAAAAAAATTTACACCTTCATTAAAGAATACTCAGGTGGAAAGTAGTAAATAACAATTTATTTTAAACTTTTCTATAATTTATCTTCACTACTGCTTTCTCTATAACTAATTCAAAATAGTAAAGCATCATTAACATTCTAACACTACCAGACTTGATTATTGTCCTAAGTGTTTCTCTGATTGTTTATACAATCAGAGTATAATATACAATCAGAGTATGATTTCTGCTTGACCATAACACTAGGCTACAGTCTGTGGGTTTGCACAGAGTCAGACATGACTGAGTGACTAACACTTTCACTTCAGTTATTTAACATTGAGGACGTCTCTCACCTCAATTGCACTGGTGTATTGCTCCAGTCTGCTGTCAATCTTGGAGACTACTGCTGCTTGATGAGTTGATTTGACACCACTGTTAAGTAAATAAACACACACAGACATGCATAAAAATATGAGAGAATTTTCCCATTACATATAATGGTTGATGATTCTCAATTCAACAATCAACCATGTTTACCTTTTCTGCACAGACTTATTCAAAAATTCTGCTCGCTCTTCTATCTAGGAATAGGAAAAAAAATAAAACCAGTTAATATTTTCAGCATATAAAGAGGGTTTCTCAGTCCATACTACTATCTTCCCTGAACCTGGGGAATAAAAGCACCAAAGAATATCAAAGAGTAAGAGGGTGCTGTGCACAGCACCTCTGCTAGGGAGGAAAATGACATATTAGGTATTTGATTGAGGTTTGTGAGACTTGGAGATGAAGGTAGGATCAGCAGAAGACAGAGAAATATGAAGTTCTGGAAACAAGGACTAGATAGAATGGAATAAAAATGACTCTGAAATAACATAAATCGATGGCAAAACAATCACATTCCAAGACTAACTTTTTTTTTTGCTTTCTGATGTACTTTAAATTTTTTTCATTTTTTATTGAGGTATAAATGATATAACATTAGTTTTAGGTATACAATATAATGATTTGATATTTGTATATATAAGAATGATAACCAGGAACTGTGATCTATTCACTTACTGCTTAGCCTGGTTTCCTAATTTTGATAGCTATCCAACCTATTACTGAACTTAATTTGCCCTGAATGTAGAAGACCGATGTGGGGCTGAGTGAAACTAGGGCATAGCTCATCAGGAATGGCTGAGGATTCTCATGAAAACCCTAGTAGTCAAGAAATAAGCCTAGAGAAACTGCTCTGAGTTTATTGATTGATTCAGTATTTTTAAAGACTTTTTTTTAAGCTAGAAATTTTGCTACAACTAAAGCTGCTAAATCAAACACTGTATTTTACTAAAACTGCATCACTCAAACCGAAATATTCTTAAGCCAGCAAATATTTGTTGACTCCTCATGATGCCCAACTCCAGGCTAAAAATAGCCTCTGCCATGCGTCCTCTGTCATCAGCAAATAGTAACACCTTCTCTGCATATGACTGTACGTGCAAAGTTCACAGGTCCATTTTCTGTCCTGTTCAGGAATCTACTAGATTACAGTTACCCTAGACTGGTGCATATCAACAACCTCAAATAAGATTATATGATTCTAATGGCAGAAAGCAAACAGGAACTAAAGAGCCTCTTGATGAGGTTGAAAGAGGACAGTGAAAAAGTTCGCTTAAAACTCAGCATTCAAAAAACTAAGATTGTGGCATCTGGTCCCATCACTTCAAGGCACATAGATGGGGAAAATGTGGAAACAGTGACAGATTTTATTTTCTTAGGCTCCAAAATCTCTTAAGATGGTGACTACAGCCTTGAAATTAAAAGATGCTTGCTCCTTGGAAGGAAAGCTATGACAAACCTAGACAGTGTATTAAAATGAAGAGACATCACTTTGCTCACAAAGGTCCATATAGTCAAAGCTATGGTTTTTCCAGTAGTTATGTAGAGATGTGAGCTTTGGACAATAGAGAAAGCTGAGTGCCAAAGAATTCATGCTTTCAAATTGTGGTGCTGGAGAAGACTCTTGAGAGTCCCTTGGACAGCAAGGAGGTCAAACCACTCAATCCTAAAGGAAATCAACCCTGAATATTCTTTGGAAGTATTGCTGAAGCTGAAGCTCCAATACTTTGGCTACTTGATGCAAAGAGCTTGCTCGTTGGAAAAGCCCCTGATGCTGGGAAAGATTGAGGGCAGGAGGAGAAGGAGGCAACAGAGGATGTGATGGTTGGATAGTATTACTGATTCAATGGACATGAGTTTGAGCAAACTCCGGGAGACAGTAAAGGACAGGGAAGCCTGGCGTGCTGCAGCCCATGGGGTTGCAAAGAATTGGACATGACTTATCCACTGAACAACAACAAGAATACTGGAGCAGTTGACCTTCCCCTACAATCGTCGAAATGTCAGTGGCTTTTCTAGACTGTTGGCCTAGGACTCAGAGATTATTAATAAATAACCTTAAGCTTTTTGGAAAACATGCTTCACTCCTAATGTCAGTTGAACAATAGTTTTATAGATGTTAGTGAGGGCAATTCATCCTTTCCAGTGATTTCTTACAAAGATAAAATCAAACTCATTAAAAATAAAACTTTATGCAAAAATGTGCTATAGGTATCCCTGAGTTTATGAGGAGTAAAGGGTCTCAAACCCTTATTTTTCTGATTTTAACATGAACTTAGAAGTGCATTTCTGGAGGAAAAGTTCCCAGCTAAACTTTTTCTGAATGAGATAAAATACATTAGAACCACACAATGTACTGGCACTTATAATATTATTCACTCATTTTTCCATCTAACCTTTCTCCCTGTCAACCTGTCTGTCAAACAACCAACAAACCAATAAATTATGAGTACCTTTTATATAAAATAAAACACCAATGATGTATAAGACAGGACTCCAATTCTGTAAGGAGTCAGTAGGGGAGACTAGCAGAACACATAAATTAAAATTTTAAAATTCAGTGGTAGATAAACAGCAAAGTCCTACTGTCAAGCACAGAGAACTATACCCAGTCTCCTGGGACAAACCATAATGGAAAAGAATATTAAAAAAGAATGTATATATGTGTAAAACTGAGTCACTCTGTTATACAGAAGAGACTGGCACAACATTGCAAATCAACTGTACTTCAACAAAAATAAAAATTTTTTAAATTATTAAAAAACTAAATGGTAGGTACCATATGAAAGATTAAAAAATCAGAGAGTTGGAGAAAGTTTTTCAGATGTTCTGGTATTTGAGCTGATCTTTATAGTTTACAGTTTACACAGCTTTATAAATGAGTTCATGAAAGCGAGGGTGGGGAGTCGGTGCGTTGGAGGGGAGAGGACATTTGTAGTAGAGCAGACACATATACAAAGATTTGGGGAACCAAGAAGCAAGCAGAGCAGTGGGACTGAAGAATGGAGAACCGCTCAATGTGGGGGAAGGACAATGGACAGGGGAGACAGCAGGCCTGTTCTCTGTAGCACCTCTAGCATCGTTCTGACCTGGGGATCATCTTGTTAACGTTGGCCATCACATTTATTCACATTATGGTTCTCGGACTCTAACGTCTCCTTTTGTATCTACAGTATTCAATACAGCTTGATTTCATCATCACATTTTGTCAGGACTTAGTGATGTATTTTTGCTGGCAAATGCCTGCACTTAGTGACTCTGGGTAATGTAACAATTTCTACTAAATTTGTAAATTACTCGTTCTGTGTCAGGAGTTTAAAGAGAGAAACTGGTTCTTCTATAAACCAAGAGGTGGCAGTGTGGTCCTAATAAAACGGGAAAATCACACACATTTCAGCAAACTGGTGCACTCCTTAATTCCACACTTCTTCCACCACGAGTATATGAAAATAATAATAATAAAAACAAAATTCTAAATTTAATTTACTTAAAACTTATTCTCTGTATGTCTTATGTAAGAAGGATCATTCACTGCCAGCATAATTTAACTATGAGAAATCAGGTTCTGAGCTTCTCAGACGAGGAACGTAAGCCATGAGAAATCAATAAAATACACCAGTGGATAATATCTTGTGGTCAAATATCAAACGTTTCTCCTTCCACTGGCATTCGACAATGTTAGCTTGTGACCGTTTATAAAAGCTGCAGGGCCAAGAGTGTCAACAGTTGCAGGAATTTCAATTGTAGGAGATGAAGTTATGAAACAAGAGCCATAGCAGGTTCTTCAAGGCACATACTATGGAGAAAAACACTAGACTGCCTACTCTTGAAAGCACATCTCTGTTACACAGAAATTAAAAATTTTTTATACATCAATTCTGATGGCTCACACATGCCTCTCTATTAGAATGTTGTTGTTCAGTTGCTCAGTCGTGTCTGACTCTTTGCAGCTGCAGCATGCCAGGCCTGTCCTTCTCTACCAGAATAAGTAGATAAATGGCTTTGTGGGAACTCTGGAGTCTGGTTGATGGAAACACTAGAGAAGCTAAGTTGGGAACCTTGGCAGAGAGATGTTTGAAAAAAGAGGATGGGTTGCCATTTCTTTTAAAAAAGTAGAAATCAGAAGTTTCGATAACTACAACTTTTCTCATGTTCCCACACAGTTCAAGGAAAGCTTAGCTCAGGTGGCAGTTAAAGGAAGGTTGAAAGAGAGAGGGCACTTTTTTTTTTCTGATTATCAATGAGCCAGGAACAAAAGGACCCAGTCAGAAGGGAATCTAGTGGCTTTGCAGAGATGGTCTAAAGTGAGCAGGGTTTGCATCTTTCTGCTCTTTCTCCTTCAGCAGGGGGATGCAAATGGAGTTTTGCCCATGTTCTCCACCCACCCATAAACTAAGAACATTTTACATTGTTAAACGGTTTGGAAAAAGTCAAAAGAATGTTTTGTAACATAGGAAAACTTAATGAAATTCAAATTTCAGATCCATAAATGAAGCTCACTTACTCCACACAGCCTCTCTCCTCCTTCTGCTCCACCCAGAGACCTCACTGAGCTGGTAGTCTGCACTTGGTTACCCTTGTAATTCTTGAGTTTTCCTGAGGTGGTCAACTATATGAGTGCCCTACGGACAGTGACCTTGCTTTGTGCTTCCCTCCTTCATAGTTCATAGCACATATTAGATTTGTTATAAATATCAAATAAGAAAATTCCCCTGTGGCTTAGTTTCAATTCCCCCTGAAGCAGCCCTTGAGATGAGGTTGAAGTATAAGGACTTTATTTGGGAGGGGTTAGAACCATGGTATGGAGAAGGCAATGGCGCCCCACTCCAGTACTCTTGCCTGGAAAATCCCATGGACTGAGGAGCCTGATGGGCTGCAGTCCATGGGATCTCTAACAGTCAGACACGACTGAGCGACTTCACTTTCACTTTTCACTTTCTTGCACTGGAGAAGGAAATGGCAACCCACTCCAGTGTTCTTGCCTGGAGAATCCCAGGGATGGCAGAGCCTGGTGGGCTGCCATCTATGGGTTCGCACAGAGTCGGACACAACTGAAGCGACTTAGCAGCAGCAGCAGAACCATGGTAGACTGGGACCCAGATCATCCTCAAGACTAAAGGAAATGATCTAGGAATAAAACATACTGGTTTCCATGTGAAACAAGTAATAAGTGTAAGTGTAAATAACTAACTTTTGATCAAAACGTGCACAGGCTGATAGACACACACACACACACACACACACACATTATCCAGCTGCAGCCTGGCTATGATTCTATACTGGCTTTACCTGTTGTCAATGCTTTGTAACCTGTTGTCAGGGCTTTGAAACCTAGCTAGGATGACAGAAAATAAAAACTGCTCAAAGTTCCAATCTCTAAAGATTCATTCATCCTTGTATTTATTCAATAAGCACTTACTACATCAGTGACTATCTTCACTGTGCCAGGGACTCAAAACATGCTAACTGTATAAGCAAAAATACACATTTGAGTCTATGCTCTTGTCCCTCCATCTCAACCATCCCATCATCTCCCTGACTCAGCTCCTTCCTGCTCATTCTCTCAGCAGCACTTCTGTCTTCCTTTATTAGGAGCTATGCCCACTGAAGGGAGTAGTCAGACCAAACTCATCCTGGCAAGGGAGCCTATCTGAGTCACATTTCATCTCCTTTGATGATAACGGCTTTGAAATTTGACCTGTACCATCCCCAGCTGTCCTGCTCTTAATAATGACAAAGAAAAATAATGAAATTAGAAGGAAAAAGCAGCTTCAACCTTTAAAATATATTTGCCTATTTTATAAAGTTTCAATGTTTCTGCTTTTAATTGCTCACATTAATAAGGTACACAGAGTGTGGGTCAATGAAATCCAGAGGTAATCACCATAGGTCATTTTAATCAAAGATCTAATAAACAAAAGACACAAAGTACTCCACTTGATTTCTCTCCTATCTATATCTTGAAAATGAAAAAAAAAGCTATGAAATTGCTGACAGAGGGAGCAAAAAGATAAATGGAACAAAAAGTTTGAATAATCAATAACTAAATCAGGGGCTGAAATCATGTTTCTATCATATTTTAATAAACACAAGAAGGTTTTCTGGGGAAAAATACCTTGAGAGATGAACCTTTAGGAGTGAAACATTTGAAGGGCTTCTTGTCCTCTGATAAACCATCTTCCGGCATCTTCTGGCGCTTCTCAGCAGCTTCCGCCCTTCGCCTTTCAATCTCTTCCTTTAGCCTCCTCTTCTCTTCCTAAGAAAGAACAAATAACAAGGACGCTAATATCAGCTTCAAGCCAAAAGGAAAGAGTGCTGTAGGGGAATGGTCAGTCCTAGAAGAAAAAGAGCCGGGTTCTAGAAAAGATGCTATCCCTTCCTCAAGAGTGGAATCAGAGGTTAAGCCTGAGCACTTGAGTCCAGCTGCTGATGTGCACTCTGGCACTGTCCCGTCTAAACTGTGACCTTGGCCACGTTACTTATCTACCCCATGCCTCAGTTTCCTCATTTGTAAAATGGGGATAATAATAGTATCCACTGACTAGGGATTTAACACAGACTAAATGAGAAGCTGAAGCTCCAATACTTTGGCCACCTCATGCAAAGAGCTGACTCGTTGGAAAAGACCCTGATGCTGGGAGGGACTGGGGGCAGGAGGAGAAGGGGACAACAGAGGATGAGATGGCTGGATGGCATCACCGACTCGATGGACATGAGTTTGAGTAAACTCTGGGAGTTGGTGATGGACAGGGAGGCCTGGCGTGCTGCAATTCATGGGGTCGCAAACAGTTGGACACGACTGAGCAACTGAATTGAACTGAACTGAAATGAGAAAGTTCAGCTCTTTTCCTGCTTCCGCGGAGCTGCGCGGAGGCGGAGGTTCGGGTGCATTCAAGATTCGGCTCCACCCGTAACCCACCGCCATGGCCGAGGAAGGCATTGCTGCTGGAGGTGTAATGGACGTTAATACTGCTCTGCAAGAGGTGCTGAAGACCGCCCTCATCCACGATGGCTTAGCACGTGGAATTCGCGAAGCCGCGAAAGCTTTAGACAAGCGCCAGGCCCATCTGTGTGTGCTTGCATCCAACTGTGATGAGCCCATGTATGTCAAGTTGGTGGAGGCCCTTTGTGCTGAGCATCAGATCAACCTGATTAAAGTTGATGACAACAAGAAACTAGGGGAATGGGTAGGACTCTGTAAAATTGACAGAGAGGGAAAACCCCGTAAAGTGGTTGGTTGCAGTTGTGTGGTAGTTAAGGACTATGGCAAAGAATCTCAGGCCAAGGATGTCATCGAGGAGTACTTCAAATGCAAGAAATGATGAAATAAAAAACTGAGCTCTTGAAAAAAAAAAAAAAAAGAGAAAGTTCAGGTAGAAGGCTTAGACTCATGTTCAGCAGGATGATCATCATAGTCATCACCACCTCGTCAAGTCATCAAACACTGGCTTTCCATTTTGTGTATGTAAAATAAGTTATCACTTCTACTTCCTAGGAGAGACATGAAGACAAATGAGATGATTCATATGCTAAGGTATACAAATGTACAGTAGTACATTTACTAAATTGTACAAGAGATGGTTTCATGGTTGTTCCTACGTTAGCTCCTTAGCTGAGTAGATTATTTCTAGATAGTCTGACAAATCTGAAACGGTGTAGATACTGCACTCTAGTGGTGAAATCACAGATGTTTACCATCCCTCTCATCAACTCCTCCCACCCACCCCAGGTGCCTTCATTCCTGGCCTAGAACATTGTCTTCTCATCAGGCTGCACATCCTCTAGGAACAGTTTTCTGACAGATTTATGTAGTCTTTGTAGTTTTCAAACTGGATGTTCTCAAGCAGGAACTGGACGTTCATGTATCAGAGGATGCTGCAGAAAGATCATGTGTATTGTGGACTGAATATTTGTGCCCCCCCACCCCCCACCCCCCCCCCCCCCCCACGCTGAAATCCTAACCCCCAGGGTGATGGCATTAGGAGGTGGGGATTTAGGGACCATGAGAATGGAACCTAAAAGAGGCTCCAGGGAACTCTCTCACCCCTTCTGTCCTGTGAGGACACAGCAAGAAGACTGCTATCTGTGAACTGAGGTCACACCAGACACAGAGTTTGCTGGCATTTCGATCTTGGACTTCGTAGCCTCAGAACTGTGAGACAAACATTTCCTGGATGTCTCATCAGCCACCCAGTCTGTGGCAATTTGTTATAGCGGCCGCCACTAAGACACGGTGCTTGGTAGGAGGTTAGACCAAATCATCTCTGAGGTCCAATCCAGGTCTCAGAGGGCATGTTTCTCCTCTGCCTTCATGGATACTTTGCTCCTCTAGAGAAAAGCAATAACAATAACAGGACTGAAAACTATGAGTTCCTGAGTGTGCATTAAGTATCAGGCACCCTGAATGCCATGCTTTAATCACCACAACAATCCTGAAAGTAGATATTTCACAGATAAAGAAAATAGGCCTCACGGTCTAGTGACCCTCCCAAGGTCCCAGCTTGCTAGTGGCAGAGGGTCTGATTCTAAAACAATCAATCATTCCAATTACTTTCTAACCAAAGGTCATAGGCTCAAGAAGAGCTGGAGCTGAAAGAGATCTTGGAGTAATGTATCCAAACTTTCCACACAGTTTGGGGAATGTTTGTATAGGATCCATGTCAGAAAGTCATCTAAAGTCTTTTTGCATATTTTAAATGATGGGAGATCACAATTTCTGGACATTTGTGTGGAAAGCTCTACGTGGAGTTGGAGAAGCTGGGTCCCAGTAGCAAATCTATCACTTATTAGTCAAGTGACTTCACATAGGTCAAACTACTTGATTCCCATTTCTTTGTCCATAAAATGAGGATAATAATGTACCTCAGGATACAAGGAAAAACGCTCTTTGTGAACTACTGCAATGCTTATAGTAGCTGGTTAAGCACTTTTTCAGTTTTCAAAATTTGCCTTCTTGTAACTTTATCTGTCATTTTCAGTTCTGCTTAAGAAGATGGAACAGAAGAAGATGCAAAACAGAAAAAGAGACTCAGATGTATAGAACAGACTTGTGGACTCTGGGAGGAGGCGAGGGTGGGATGTTTCAAGAGAACAGCATCAAAACATGTATATTATCTAGGGTGAAACAGATCACCAGCCCAGGTTGGATGCATGAGACAAGTGCTCGGACTTGGTGCACTGGGAAGACCCAGAGGGATCAGGCGGAGAGAGAGGTGGGAGGGGGGACCGGGATGGGGAATACATGTAAATCCATGGCTGATTCATGTCAATGTATGACAAAAACCACTGCAATGATGTAAAGTAATTAGCCTCCAACTAATAAAAATAAATGGAAAAAAAATGTATTAAAAAGCTCTATTTTCAAAAGTAAAAAAAAGAAGATGGACAAATTTATCTGCTGATAATCACTGGGCTCCCGCTACATGCCCGGCGCTGGGCTGGGTCCTGGGTGTACAGCAGTGAAAAAAGCAGGTACTGTCCCCGCCTGTGAAAATCTAGTTACTCACTCTTCCACTTAAAACACCCCCAAAACGATTTTTGGGAAACTCTTCTCTATACAACCTCTTCAAATATCAAAAAACAACCACCATGTGACTCTTGGTTCTTGTAACTGATCTGCAGACTTTTTCATCCTTCTCTGCTCTCGCCGTCTTTACTGAGAGACACTTACAGGGACATGCGTTAAGACAAAGACAAGTGGGACCTGGGGAACATGACAAAGCCTCTCAGTGCCTCGGTTTCCTGATCTGTAAAATGGGGATGAGAAGGCTACCTATATCAGAGAGCTCTTAGGAGAACTGAATAAATGAATGTGTATAAAGGTTTTAGAACCACGCCTAGCACACAGCAAGCCGCAGCTGCCGCTCAGCCGCTAAGTCGTCTCGGACTCTTTGTGACCCTAAGGACTGCAGCACACCCGGCTTCCAAGTCCTTCACTATCTGCCGGAGTTCGCTCAGATTCATGCATTTGTAAGAATTCACGTTCCAAAGGGCCGCAGCAGTTCACCAGGGAAGAAGCTATTTTCCAGGGTCAGAATGTTCACGGGGAGACGCGCACTCGTGGGCTTGCGTAAGGGAAGGCGCTAGGCCAGCGCGCTGCGCCCCGCCTTACCTCCTCTCTCACTTTTCGCTCCGCTTCCTCCTGCTTCTTCCTCTGCTCCTCCTCCTCCAGGACTTTCCTCCGCTCCTCCCTCTTCTTCTTCAGCTCCTCCAGCTCCAAGGCCGCCTCCTGCTGCTTCTGCTTGAGCTTCTCGAACTCCTCGCTCTCCGTCTCCCCGCGGCGGCGGCGCAGCTCCTCCAGCCGCTTGCCGGCTTCCACCTGGGAGGCGCCTTCAGCCTCCTTGGCCTCGCTGACCCTCCCGCCAGCGCGGCTGCAAAGGAGTGGGACACTCGTCTGCCTTGCAGCCTACCCTCACCGCCCCTGGAAGCAGGGGAGGTCGGTCTGCAGGCCTTGCATTCCACACGGAAATCTCCACTGCCCTCACGGACAGCGGATCCTCACGGCTAAGTTGGGGTCCACCTGGAATTCCCAGGTCTGTATCTGAGTCCCCTCCCTGCCACTTACCCTGGGTTTCCTAGGTTGTACAATGGGAGCAAACAGGCATTGTTGGTGGGGCTGTAAATTGGTACAACCACTAGGGAAAACAGTATGGAGGTGCCTCAAAAAATTAAAAGTAGAACTGCCATATGATGCAGGAATTCCACTTCTGGGTATTTATCCAAAGACAATGAAAACACTAACTCAAAAAGACACATGTAACACCCATGGTCATGCAGCATCATTTACAATAGCCAAGATATGGAAACAGCCTAAGTGCCCACTGATGGATGAACGTATTACAAAAATGTAAAAGTACGTACAATGGAATATTGCTGAGCTACAAAAATGGAAGAAATCTTATATAAATACTCATTAACAGATAGTGAGGGCATTCTTAACTATATCTGAACATAGGTGGCCCAATTCTGACACTTTTGTAACAGATGAATTATCATGGTCTAGTATCATTTATTCCATGCAGAGAATAACACTGGTGTTTCTAGATATGAAGCAAGAAGAGGAACAGAAAAGGAGTTCAGGATTACATAGTTATTGATACTGATTTTTTGTGTGCATCTCATGCTTTTAAGATAGTGAGATAGTTCTGAATAAACTATGTCCTTTAGTACTATGCTTTTCAAGCTGCATTTTGTAAAATCAATTTAGTGGACTGTAATTAGCATTTAAAAGAACCAACCAGAAAACATCAGAGGGTATTGCATGGAACAAGGGAAATGACTTTTTCTTGACATTCTTGTTTCAGTTATAAATACATATGTGGATGTGTACCAGGATATGATGTAAAATTTATATCTTACTAGGAGTTGAGGTTAAAAAGTTAAAAAAAATATTCTAGGTTCTTGATAGCTAAAGATCAACTCTTATTTTTAACTCAGTCAAGGTTAGGGGACCCCTTAAGACTTGATAGTGCCCTTTCAAAGTCTTAAATGTCCATAGGCCTGTGACTCCAGAGAGGAACCCTCTCCCCTTCAGATAGTCTCTCCATCTTCAGGGAGTTGGTTCTTCCTGAGAGTTGGCGTTAGTGTTTGGTAGGACTGCTAACACGTGCCTATAGAAACTTTTCTGGACTCCACTAGGTGTCGCTCAATCTTCATTTTCAGCATTCGGATGCCCATCATTGGGGAATGGTTAAATGATTCATGACCCATCCACCCAGTAGAATACTCTAACATTAACTGTAGGCTTATACTCACTGGTGTAGAAAGCTAGCAAAAAGATACACTGTTATGCTCAGTGAAAGAATCACTTTAAAACAGAGATTTATAATTATACACATATATACATCTATGTCTGTTTTGAATGTATACACATAAAGGGTGTCTGGGGAAAATGTTACTGGTGGTTTCCTTAGGTGATAGGTGCTTAACTTGCTCCTGAATTGAGATTTTCATGTCATATTTTAGAGAAAACATCTAGCTATAAGAAAATGGGTCTATCAAAGGGGAAAGTAATTAAATCAACAAAAGGAGCTATGCTCAAAACAGGAACAAGAATTTTGGCCACATCACATCTGCTCAGATGTGTTGGATGGCCTGAGTGTTGCTGCTAAGTCACTTCAGTCATGTCCAACTCTGTGCGACCCCATAGATGGCAGCCCACCAGGCTCCCCCGTCCCTGGGATTCTCCAGGCAAGAACACTGGAGTGGGTTGCCATTTCCTTCTGCAATGCATGCAAGTGAAGTCGCTCAGTCGTGTCTGACTCTTAGCGACCCCATGGACTGCAGCCTACCAGGCTCCTCCGTCCATGGGGTTTTCCAGGCAACCGCCTGAGCATTAGGGTGCACTAATATGGAAATTTCTTCCAGAAGGTTCTTTCCTCTTTCTGTGGCTTCGTTAGGTGAAAGTCGAGATGAATATAGACCTTTCACTATGAACACAGCTAGTTTTCAGTTAGGCTAATAGGTACTAATCTAAATAGAGGCTCTCACTACTCCCCAGCTCCTCACTCTATAACTATATGGGGCAAAGTGAGGTGTCTCTGCTTCTATAGGCATCAATTTCTAATTGAAACTACAACTAACATATGTAGGCAGCTAAATTAAAAACTAATAATATGGTAGCAGTTTGTTTCATTTTTTCCTGTCAAAAGATAGCAAAATTAAAGCAAGAGTCCCAATTATGGGTTCTCAATCCTTAGTCTGTTGCCGTCCCTTGTGACTTATCTTTTTGAGTTACCCAGTTTTCTGGATTCCCAAACAACGGGCATGTTAATTGTCAATTTGAGTTTTGAATGGACAACAGGTTTACAAGCTTGCTAATTGTTAACCAAACTTCTTTCTACTGACAGATTTTTAAAGTTATTTCTCTTAATAAAATTGTACTTGTGCCTACAGTACATATTTTAAATCATCAAGTAATTGTTATTGCTGTTCAGTTGCTAAGGTGTGTCTGACAATTGTAACCCCATGGACTGCAGCACGCCAGGCTCCCCATCCTTCACCATCTCTGGGAGTTTGCTCAGACACATGTCCATTGAATTGATGATGCCATCCAACTATCTCATCCTCTGTCACCCCCTTCTTCTCTTGCCCTTAATCTTTCTCAGGATCAGGGTCTTATCTAAGTAATTAAACAATAATATTTTTAGGTAATATTCTTTGAACACTTTTCATGAACTTGACACTGTTCTAGGGCTCTAACGCCTTAAAGGACTGGCACTTCAGCAAGCTCTACACTCAGCTTACCAGCCTGAATCAGCTTGATTTCTAGATTTTCTATGAATTCCTAATAAACTTAATTTTTACATCTACTTTCTTGCCAATCCCAAGTAACATCGATAGGTTCTACCCTTCTCACTCTTTCACACTTTATTTAGGCTTTGAATACACATCTTTTCTTCCATGTGCTTTCAGCTCTCTTTTGTAAAACCGTGACTAGATTTCTTCTCAAATTTTTGTGTAGAAAAATTGTGTGCATAACAACTATATTTACCTAAAACTTTAGCATCTTAAAGCAGCTAGAAATGTCCATCTCTCATAGTTCTGCTTGCTCTTGAGTGTCACCCATGCTTTGGTGTAAGGAGTCGTCTGACTTCTATACAACACCTGCTTGGAACTTTCTTATTTGAAGTGTTCCAAAAAACAGGGTCTACAGGCAAGGTGGTCACCAATGAACAACCCTCTGGGAATCCACATTATAGGGACCCCAGACTCTTTTCCAGAACGTTTGGCACAGCAGCCAGTGACATAACAGAGACTGCAATTTGGCACCAGCAGTTGGAGTGAGTGTGTGCAGGAATGGGGCACGGAGAGTCAGGTAGCCAGGCATCCATGGCAGGCTTCTACAAAGCTGGTGGGGGTGGGGGGAATCTCCACATTTAACCTAGAAGTGAGGATTTGCCTGCATATACTTGATCCCTGGGTCAGGAAGATCCCCTGGAGGAGGGCATGGCAACCCACTCCAGTATTCTTGCCTGGAGAATTCCATGAACAGAGGAGCCTGGTGAACTACAGTCCATGGGGTTGCAAAGAATCAGACAGGACTGAAGCGACTTAGCATGCACACACTTGTCTATCTGGCCTAAACTTAATTGCCCAGGTCTATTCAGTGTGATGGGAGAGGGGATGAAAAAGGGGAATCTGAAGCTCTGCAAGAGGATTTTCCAAACTGGAACATTAGTTGCATGCCCTCTTCCTCCCTCTTAGATTCCCCAAGGCAAAATAACATCAAAGGTTCTCAAAGTCCTGGGTAAAGAGAGGTAACTTATTTAGTTTAACCTAATGTTTGCAAAGTATCTGGCCACGGGGCAATCTTCCTTTTCTGCAACAATTTATTTACAATGTTTAGAAAATAGATTCTCAAAATGGTATTGAGAAGTTTCTTTTATGAAGTCCGCTGGACCTTACAGATAATGAATCAATGAGATGAACTCCAGTGAAAATGTTTTCTAATAAGCTGATCTTATGTGAACGTATTAGGTCAGTGAACAAAAAACATGGATACCAAGCAGGATTGATCTGCCTTGTCAAATAATGGGAAAAGCAGATCAAACCTTGTCTGAGCAGGGCCAGCTGTTCTCCTGTTAGCGATTGATAGCCTGATCTGCTGACGGCGTATCTCTAAGACAATGGCCAGTGACCTCACAACAAAAGTATGTTGCCTGTTAGCACGTTTCTGTCTGGAGTCACAGGTTAGGGAGACTGACTTTTTTTCCCCCACACATGAGCACAGTCACTGTTAACTAGCCACTATGTCTTACCTGAAAGTATTCTCGGTGTGTTTAAGTTTGTGGGTCATGAATTCTCCATTCTGAGACTTCACTTCTGTAAACCCCTTCTTTGCATCCAAGAAGCTCTTAACGTCTTTGCTTTCTTTGTCCTTTTTAGTCTTCTCATCTTTGAGCTAACCAATGGTACATATCAGGAAGAAACATAACGATAAAAATCTTATTAGGTTTCGGTTGGTATCACCAAATAAAACCCAACATTGTTAGGAAGCCAGAAAACTGAGAAGTAAAACAAACCACTGGAGAATGATGTGGTAGACCTGGAATCAGAGGAAATTCCTGGAGCATGAGCTATGGTCCTCCAGCTTCTGAGCAAAGACCCTGACCACAATTTTAGGAGGTCAGGATCATCCCTTATTTCACTGAGGTTTTATTTTCAAAAGTGACGGAGGTGTTACCATTTGGAAACCATTATGTTCTGGAAACTCCACATGAGAGGGGTTGTTTTCAGTTCCCACTGGGAAGAGCAATTATTAGTGTGGCCTTGATGGGAGAATGGCCAAGTTGCTTGGACAGATTTCTTCTTGGATGAAGGGTGCTTCTTTGAGAAGGACTTGAATGTGTTGAGGAGGAAATAAGAAACCTACTGAGTTAGCCAGATCTGTCAAGTCAGTCTTGGCAGATTTCAGAGGAAGACCACCCTAGTATTTTAATCAAATGAATAACTAGGGTCTTCAGGACAGAAGACATAATAACCCTACCTTTAGAGGGATGACGCAGAGACCTGTGGGGCCATGTTTGTAGTCATCTAAAGCATTAAAGATAGAATGCAAAGGAAAAATTCCGGGGCTGACCTTAACTTCCACTGAAGGTGATAATTTAGTCTCTGAAAGTGGCTTTGCGATTGTTGTGGGAGACAGAGGAAGGTGGTAGGTATTAGCTCTAATTTTTGTGTGCATGTGTAGGCTTTGTGTTACAAGTTCCTCACAGTGAGACAGATTATTTCAAAGTATACTGAATTTGCATAGCTTTTTTTGGGGGGGGGAGTAAAAGAGTTCAAATTACCTTTATCATCTCACCTATTCTTAAAAAATGAGTGTGAGAACAGGTGAGGTTCATTACTGCTCATTTGAAGACAAACAGTGAGAAAGCACTAACATTCTAAAGAGACCAAAGGAGGAGGGTTTGGGTGTAAGAACTCAGGGCTCCAGGGGCTGCCAAGAATGGTCCCTCGCCTTCCTCATCACTCACCTCCTTGCAGTTGTTATGCTTCCGATACCTAACTCCCGCCAAAGTGCACGTTTTACTAAGAAAAGGTTTTTTTTTTTTTGCTCTTTACTAATGAGTCTTCAGTAGTCCTTTGCATGATTCCTTTTGCCGAGTATTATTTGATTAAATTACTATCGATGGACTATTCACTACCACGGTGCCCTAGCTAGTTAAGACTTTTCATCTTTTTCCAAGTGGCATATATCTAGGACATCCCTTGGACTTGCTGAAGAGGGAGGCTGTTATTTTGCTATTCTTTCTGAAAGCTTTGTCTGAAAGTCAGGAAATCTGAGTTTTAGTTTTAGTGTTGTCAACAATCTAACTGTTACTTTAAGTCACCTAACATCTCTGGAATGCTGGCTCCGTGTGCATGAAAAGAGAGGGTTGGGCTAGATGATCCCTTCCTAATCCTTCATCCTGTGCCTTCCCTCTTGGCTCCAGATTTGTGCTGATAGGCTCAGAGAAGAGACGGAAGCTCCTGGTCTGTCCTGTAGCTTTAATTCGACTGTCCTTGCCTGGTGGTAAATCAGTATTTATTGGGAAGGCAGGAGCAAGCAAGGTCTCTTTTCATTCTGACCTACCATTGTTGGGAATAGCCCCAGAAACTATGGATGGGAGTTTATATCCTAGTTAAGCAGTATCTGGGGATACACATTTAAGGGTGAGGTGGTCCCCTTGCAGTGAACCCATGAAAGAAATTGTGAGTCACACCTCACAGTTTGTGGAGCAGTATACAAAGAGAAGCTCATTTCTCCTATTTTGGAATCAGAGATATTTCCAGTCTCCCAAAATGCATTATCTAATTTATTGACCAAAAATGTGTGTAAAATAGATTTGTAAAACAATACGTGTCTAACAGAAGAAACATCCCTTTTTTTCAAGTTCTGCCTGTATTGGCAAAGCTGTGGTAGATGGTATGCTTATATTCTCTTTGGAAGACTTAAAAAAATTCCCAAAGAAATAATGATAATTTAATGCTGACTGCAAATTATTTTTTCTTTCTGGGAAATGAATAAATAAATTCCGTAACACTTTAAGAAGTACAGTGGGTTGGCTTCTATAGCAGATTCAACCTAAGCTAATGGGATATTCTGAGCCCACTGGGAAAAACATTAGAGCCTCCAGATCAAAATGTTACCAAGAAGACAATCTGTGCTGATGGATTAATACAGGGCCATGTATCCTGAGTAGGAAATGGCAATCTGCTCCAGCATTCTCACCCGGATAGAGGACCCTGGTGGGCTAGTCCATGCGTGCTAAGTTACTTCAGTCGTGTCTGCCCCTGTTGCAGTAGCCCGCCAAGCTCCTCCATCCATGGGATTATCCCTGTCGAGAATACTGGAGTGGATTGCCATGCCCTACTCCAGGGGATCTTCCCAACCCAGGGATTGAACCCACGTCTCTTGCATCTCCTGCATCAACAGGCAGGTTGTTTACCACTAGTGTCATCTGGGAAGCCTGGGCTACAATCCATGGGGTCACAAAGAGTCGGACACAACTGGGAACAGCACAGCAAAAAAAAAAGTGATCAGTGGGATAACACATGGGTGTTATGTGTGTAGGGGTAGGAATTCCAGTGACATACTCTTGTGCCAGAGAGACGCTCAAAAAGTTGTGAACAAGTCTAAAAGGACTGAGGCACCAGTTTCTCTGTTGTACTGCTTTCTGTCATTTGATTCCAGAAGAATGGTAAGAACTGGTGCAAGTTACACTTTTTCAGACTAAGTAGAACATACTTTTGTTAGATTCAGAAGCCTCAATTCCTTTTCCAAGCCCAGTGTCTATCACATGAATGGCCCTGTCCATGGACAACATGGACTTCCCTGGGGAGCTGAGGCTCTGCCCAGACCCACAGAGTCAGAGTCTGTGTTTCATAAGATCCCAGGTGACCAGCATGCACCCTAATGTTTAGTGAGAGGCTCTGGCCTACGTGATATGAATATTAGTTTCATTATTATATGAACAGCTCTGCTGGAAACTGTTTTCCTATTAGAGGCCAGAACAAAAAAAACGAGCTCTGGGGTGAAGAACTAAAGGGAGGCATTTTATGTTCAATATCCTAGGATAAACCATAATGGGAAAGAATGTATATTAAAAAAAGAATATATGTATATGTATAAAGGGCTTCCCAGGTGACTTAGTGGGTAAAGAATCTGCCTGCCAATACATGAGACACAAAGGACGTAGGTTCGATTCCTGGGTTGGGAAGATTACCCTGGAGTAGGAAATGGCAACCCACTCCAGTATTCTTGCCTGGCAAATCACATGGGCAGAGGAGCACGGTGGGCTCCAGTCCATGGGGTCGCAGAGAGTCAGACACAACTGAGCAAGAACTCACACACACACGCAATGTGTATAACGGAATCACTTGCTCAGCAGCATAAACAAAACATTGTACTTCAACTATCCTTCAGTAAAAAATAAAAAATTAAAAGAAGGGATTTTATAGCTGGGGAAGATACAAAGTTAAGTTTCAGGGTGACTGGTCATCTGTGATTCACTGCCACAAACAGCTAAACTGCAGTGGGAGAAAGAAGGTTTTGTGTAAGGGACTGGAGTGACTTCTGGAAATGTAGCTCACCTGATGCTTGTGTTTCCTTTTCTTGCAAATCCCATGAAAGGAAAGACTTTTGTTGAGAGTAGAGAACAAAAAGGGGGGTGGGGGGTAGAAGGAGGGTGTTTAACATGGCCACATCACGTAAACTATGATCTAAAGTTATCTAAGTCGAGCAGCTACGCAAACAGGTGGAGAGGGGGAAAACCTAGTTGTTCAACTAGTAATTTATGTATGCAATGTTAGAACAGGAATGGCAGTTGTTTTTTTCTTTTTTCCAAAGCTTGGGTTAGGGAGCTAATCTGTTCTTGTGTCAAAAAGAGGCCAAGTTTTGGGACACTGGAATGTGCTGGAGGGCAGACTGAAAAAGGGGCAGGACTGAAATCATCCACCACACAGCCATTGTTGAACTGGGGGCCTTATCTGAAAAGAGGCTAAAGAATGATGGGATGACTGCTGCTGAGCTCCTTCTAGTTCACAGACACAAAACGTGGACACAGAATGCCTTGGTCATTAAAAACAATCCACATCTTACTGAACTGAATGAAATGGAGAATTCATACAGTCATTCCCGCCTCTCCTGCTCCACAGAAACAGAATCACTGAGTTATGATTTCCTGCCCTCTTCCTCCTGTACTTAAAGATATTCCCCCCCAAGAAGTTTCTGTATAGCAGAGGGAGCTGAGCTCTGCACTCTCTGATGACCTAGATGGGTGGGGTGGGTGGTGGGAGGGAGACCTGAGAGGGAGGGGATGTAAGTATACACATAGCTGATTTCATGCTGTTGCACAGCAGAAAGCAATGCAGTTCTGTAAAGCAATTATACTCCAATTAAAAAACAAGTTAAAGATATTCCCCCACACAAAATGCTAGCTTCAGAGATGAAGCTAAATAATAATATATGCGGGATATATAAATATATAGGTGGGAAGCGAAATAAATAATATATGTGGGATATTTCTTGGGTTTAGTCCCAAAGTAATGTTCATTTTTTGTAAATGAATTTGTAGTTGTTTTTCTGTTACAGAATGGGAACAGTTGTTTCCCAACATGTTCAACAAATTTCTCAGCAGCCTCATTAGAGCCAAATTTAGTTTTCTAGTTTTTAGCATTCATGTTCACGTTCGGTTTTTACTCCCAAGCCACCACAAGTTCTACTAGAAAATGGGAGGAACATATACCAAAAACAAAATAAATATCACATGAACTAGAGTTCTTTTTACATGAATCTTAGGAAAAAAAGGTTTAAGAAAATAATCATTCTCCTACTAAATCTCATCTGTTTGCTAAATATAGATTTGTCTGTGTCTTATTCTGTGCTATAATGGGCAGAGAAATGTAGCAAGAGTCCATCTCAGTTGGAGCTCAATAACTACAATTCAGTCCCACAGGCAGAGTAATTCAAATCTTATGTTTGATAATTTAGTTTTACCACGATCAAGTACTTTGAACTTATTAAATACTATCATCATTTTTAGGACTGCTTGGAGCTAACATAAGCATGATGGTTAAAACAAGATCAGACTTTCTTTCTTTTTCCTCTTTTTTTAAGCTGAGCTATGTGGTGTGCAGGGATCAAACCTGTGCCCCCTGCATTGGGAGCAAAGAGTCTTAACCACTGGATGGCCACGGAAGTCCTGAGGTCAGGCTTTCTGATGTGGCATTTTGATTATGCTGGGACATAATGACACGCTCTCTGCAGCAGCCTCTGGTCCACTCACTTGTTTACTACTTACCTACAGTCAAACACCCTGGCACCAGCTCCCGTGTGTGCCTCAGAAATGCAATGCAGAACATTGTGCCAAACTTTTTTTTGAAAACCAAATATCATCTTCAGTTCATCAGATTTTCTACTGAGAGGTGTGGGAGTGTTTTCTCGTTGAAAAGTTAAATCATTAATCAAAGCCAGTTGGAAATATTTCATGATTGAAATGAAAGTAGGATGGCCCAAAGGAAAAAAAAAATAGCTTTTTTGGAGGAGAGTAGAAAGCAGGAAAGGTTGATCAGAGAAGTGTTTTTCAAGCTTTCTGACTGTGACCCATAGTAGAAAAGACAATTTATAGCACAATGCAATACTCAGTGGCCACGATGCCCTCTGATATTTTCTATTCTACTTCATTAAAAAATATGCAGATTGACATTTTTAACAAGTTTTGCTTTAAATTGATTTCACCATTCAATGGATCATGAGCCATGGCTTGAAAAATACTGGATTAGAGGTTACAGTTTTGAGATCATCTGACCTGAAACGTCATGGAACACTGCTCTCTGTGCTTTATGACTAGGTTCCTTCTCAATGATATTTACCTCTTCTTTTTTGAAGGCAGCCTTGTCTTCTTGGGACTTTTCTCTTTTAGCTGGCACTTTAGCCCCCCTTTCTTCTTCCTTTTTATTTTCAAGAATGGTAAGGTCACTTATTTAAAAGCAAGAGTGAGAGGGTGCTCAGGTCACTCTGCATGTGGCGTGAAGTGACTTCTCTGTGGCTGTACCAATGCTCACATTTCCCCAGTGCCAGTGGTTCTAAACAGCAACGTGGGATCGTTTCCTCCCACCAAATCTTTCCTCGTGTGCCTGCCATCGTGCTCACTGGAGTTCAGCGTGACGTGGTGTTTCTAGCGAGTGTTGAAAACCTCATGTGTTTGGTGCATCTTGTTCCTGATCATCTCTTAGGATAGCTGTGTTTATGAGCCCCTTGTAAGAAGCAGAAGTGAAAGATGACTTGAGTGCAATGCAGACTTAGCGATAGAGCATTCTCTCTGGAAAGCTCAGTACACAAGCATCTCTTTTCTCTTCTGGTTAGGTATAGTGCTTTTAATGTAGCCTTGCAGACAGAGGAAAAAAAAAATGTTTCTTAGATTACAGACATTCCCCCAGTCCCATTCCACTCTTCCTTCTGCTACATAAATCTGTATTACCCAGATGGTAAAAGAAGCAAAATGTGTGCTCATAATCACCAACCAGTTTTAAGTTGATGCTGCCCCAGATGAATGGCTCTCTGCAAGTCTACATTAGGCTCAGGTCTACATGACGGCAAGTCAGGGTTTTGACGTTTTTTTTTTTTATAAAAGGTCCAAAATGGCTCCTTTCCCTCCTTTATTACCAGTTAATTTCAAGGGGGTTATTTTTGTCTTCTTAAGATATTTCTGACCATGACTCATCATATCAGTTTCCCACCCCAACTTTTAGCATCTTTTATTAGATGCCAAACACATAGATGAGGTGAGGAGTTATGGTCCTCCTGCCTCATGTAGACCTGTGGAGAGAGGTTAAGTCTAATGTTAGAAGGAATGAGTTTAGATGCAGGTGCAGAATCATGTCAGTGCAGTACCACCACACTTGTCATCTTTGGGTTAATTCATTTTTTCTGGTATTCACAGCAATCCAGCACAGAGCAATTCACTTCTCTCTGGTTGTACCAGTAAATTTGGTTGGTGGAATATTTAGCTCTCAGTCGATTGCTCTATGCTTGCGTATTGCTATGACCTAAAAAAATGAACAGCTTGCCAAACGATTAAGCATGTGGGGCCTTAGGAATGTGGCCTCAGTCCCAAATTTGATGTGCATTACATTTCTCGCAAATTGCAGGCATCACACACTTGGTGCAAAAGGTTTACAGTACCTGTTTCTTTGGGACAGCTGTATGAGGTTTATCTTCTCGTGCTTTCTTTTCATTGACCCCCTTCCCTGCTGTTTTCTCCTCTACCTTTTCCCCTTTAATCTTTTTCTCTTGCATTTGCCCCTTTTTCTCTTCTAGTTGCTTCTTACGTTTTTGCTCTTCTATCTTAGCTCTCTCTTCTTCCTCTGCCTTTGCCCTCTGCCTCTCCTCTTCTGCCTTCCTCTCCTGCTCCTTAATCCTGTTCCTCTCCTCTTCTGCCTTCCTCTCCTGCTCCTTAATCCTGTTCCTCTCCTCTTCTGCCTTCCTCTCCTGCTCCTTAATCCTGTTCCTCTCCTCTTCTGCCTTTCTCTCCTCCTCCTTAATCCTGTCCCTCTCCTCTGCCTCCCGTCTTTCTCTCTCTTGGGCAGCTGCTTGTTCTTCTGCTTCCTTTTTTGCTTTCTCCTCTGCTATTTTTCGGTCTTGCTCAGCTTTCATTCTTTCTCTTTCTTCTGCTTCCAACCTGGCCCTTTCTGCCTCAGCTCTTTCCCTGGCTTCCGCTTCCAGCTTTTCATTGTGGAGAATCTCATCTGAGCCCCTTTCCCCCTCCTCCTCGGTCTTAGGCTCATCTGCACTGACCTGCCCATTTTTCAGGGGCATTACTGTTTCCTGCTGGGTGTCTGCGGTCTTCTCTTCTACCACCACCTCTACCTGATTTTCTTCAATGCTCCTCGGCTTTGGCTTCTCTTCCTCTTCCTCCTTTTCTTTCTCTTCTTTCTTTTTCTCTTCTGCTTCCATCCAGTCATTCTTCTGGTGGGACTTGGTGACTATTTCTGTTTCCTCCAGCTCCTGGCGACTTTCACTTTTTCCTTCCTTCTCTGCCGTTTCATTGTCTGTTGTGTTGTTTTGCATTCTTCTGCTGGAGAGCGACAAACTTGCATCTGTTATTGTTGGGTCAAACTCCTTCTGCCGTTCCAGGGCTTCCTGAAGGCGCTTTTGGCGTCTCTCCTCTCGCCGAGCCAGTCGCTCCAGGAGAGCAGCCTCATCATCGCCCTCCACCTGAGTGTTGGTGGTGGATGTCTTGATCTCCTCGTCAGGCACACTGGACAACAGAAACAACACCAAGGACAGCTTGCTGATTAATCGGTCAGCTGGATTCATGTACTGTGCCACATGGGAACTATAGCAGATACATAGAGAAATATATACACACACACTCCCCATACATAGCCCCATATTAGTACATTCCTGCCTGGCTTTCAATGACAGCATATGCAAACCTTTGCCCATGGTCTTTCTCTGGCCATGGTGAGTCTATTCTGTAAACAGAAGGGCTGAGTATTAATGCCCCCTGGGCACTGTGCCTCTAGCAAAAATTGATGAGCATTAGTGAATAAATACCTCAGCTCCCCTCACCTTTGGAATCAGATAGCTCCGAGGTACCTGCTAGCTCCCAGTGGAGTTAAGCTCCAGATACTCACAGTGGTAATTTTCTCATAAAGAAAACCTTTATTTGGTTGTGTTGCCTTCTCTGCCTCACTTTTCCACACTGCTACTGGCTTTTCCTAGGATCACTTTACAAATAAACTGTGCTCAAATCTTTGTTTCAGAATCTGATTCTTGGAGAACTCAAATTAAGACAAGGACCAAACTGAAGAAACAAATTCCTCTCATATCATATAGTGTTCCCACATGTTGCCAAGTCATCTGGAATTCCTGATCTGGATTTCTGGAACACAGAGTACTTTGAGAGGAAGGGAGTGTATGTATTAATAATAGTGCACAGATGCTATACTATGCTCAGGCTAATAACCCCCACGGTGGGGACAACCAACTATCCACCGCAATTCATGGTCCTCCTTCCTTAGTCACATGGAAGTCACTGCCTGTCAAGTCATTGCCTAGCCCTCCTTTCTTCCTTACACCTGGGTGGGGCCACAGGACCAATAATTACAATGAAGTATGAGCAGAAGTGTGATGTCCAGGCCAGGACAAATAAGAAGCAGAGGTACATAGCCTTCCTTTTCAACCTCTGTCTGCTGGCCAGATCAGAGGACTGAGGCTGATAGACTCACAAGTGGAAAGAAGATAGGGGACCAGTTCTACCAATCAGAAATACCCAATTTGGGAACTCATTGTTAAAGCAGCTGATGTTGCCCTAACTAATATATATATATATAATATACCATCTCCATTCTTTGTCAAGATTTCCATGAGTAAAAGGTCTCTTGCCCTTCTTTTCTACAGTAGACAAAGAACAGTTAGATTTGATATTTATAAAATAAGAAGAGAAAAATCTCTAAAAAACATACTGCAGCATGTCCATCACCATGCTCACTACTGTGGGATGCTGGCTGGACACTGCCCAAGCCAGGGGTGTTGGTCTTCACTGCAGGAAACAACTAGTCATGTGATACTAGGACTGTGACCAGAGTTGGAAAAGTATGTCTTGCAGTGTTTTGAAACTCCATCAAATTTCATGGTTCATACCAACCTTGGCCCTTTTGAAGTTCAAGTTCACTTAATTTTGGAAAAACACATTTCACCTTTAACAATAAGAAATGGCAGAGTAGAGGCTAGATTTTAAACTTTCTTGGCCTTCGCTGTTGCTGTAAGGCACCATGTCAATGAATTAGACACTTAAGGGTTAAACTTCTCTGAAAATGCAAATAGTTTAGAATTTAAGGGGAAAAATCTATGTATATGAGGCATTTGGATCAACTGAATTTAAATAATTTTTAAGACGTACCCCAAATTCCAAAATGCTATTTGGCTTAAAGAACTCTTAGGAAACACAGACTCTACTAAATCTTTTTTTGCTATTTGCTATTTATAAATCAGGACAGCTATTATCAGTAGAAGCTGAGTACCAATTACAGTTGCTTAGCCCCAAGAAGAATACTTATTCTTCATGTCAGAGGTAAATTATATGAATATGAGCTACTAAAAAAAAAAAAAAAGAATTTTGTACTCAATCAATAGCATGAAATAACTAGTAATAGTAAATGGTGAAAGAAGAGAAATACAAGCAGGAGCAAGATTTCTAAAGCAAGAAAACTACAGGCACTAGTAAATTTTTAAAGCATTGCTTATTATTCCCTAATAGCCAGATTCATGGAAGGCCTTAAAATGTAAAATGTCGTGTTTAAACTATTTTTTTCCCATCTCCCTCAGCTCAAAACTAGAAAAGGAAGTGACGACCATACTGCTTTGATTTATAAGATTCTGCTACCATCTTCCTAATAATGGTCAAGATTACTATGTGCATTTTACATGTGTTATCATCTCATTTAAATTTAACAACACGCCTAAAACAAAAGTATAATTTTTATTTCCATTTAACTAAAGAAATAGAGTTAGTGAAGGGAGGGTCAGGTTGGGATTCAAAGCCAGGTGGTGAACCCCAAAGAACAAACCTCAATCTCTTGGCTATACACCCTCCCTAATTAGGAGCTACTTAGTGAGGGATGAGGTCTGTTTGTCCACCTAACCAAGAAGCTTCCTGATTGAGTCATCCCGCAGCGTTTTCACGACTGCCTTCAGAAACCTGTGTACCCACTGAAATTCACGTTCAAGAGGTCAGAGCTATTTCCCTTCAGAATTTTCTATGTAGATTGAATGAAGGGGATTATCAAATACAGTTTCCTCCCAACATGCACAAAGTAAGAGAATCTAAAACCAAAACCACACAAAAGATCTTATGTGATGATTTCATTATATGTAACCATTCCATAATTTTAAAATAAAATTATCTTTTCCTCCATTCCCCCTCAAACATCCTCATCTTTTCTGTACCTTGGAGCATATACATGACATATACTAACTATTAGCATAATGCACTGTTTGACCTTGCATGTGTGAACTTTTAAAAGTCTCTTTAGAAGAAGTTAGGGCTTCCCTGATAGCTCAGATAGTAAAGAATCTGTCTGCAGTGCAGGAGACCCTGGGTCAGGAAGATCCCCTGGAGAAGGGAATGGCAACCCACTCCAGTATTCTTGCCTGGAGAATGCCATGGACAGAGGAACCTGGCGGGCATAGTCCTGTGGGGTTGCAAAGAGTCGGACACGACTGAGCAACTAACACACACTTGTTATAAGAAATTGAACTTACCACTAAAAGATCTCAACTTTCCTGATTTCCACCAGGACTGGTATAGAAAAAATGCAGTACTAAACTCATAAGCTTGTTTGAATAACTACATTAAATTAAACAGGAATCTGGACCTTGCAGAATATTACAGAGAACAGAGAATACGGGGTTAGGGTGTATATTAGGAAGAATAAGACATCTGCAATTCATGCCTACTTTTAAAATTCAAGTATTATCCCTGTTACTGGTAGGTACAGAGGACGGTTAAACTAATACATCCTTAGTTCAGAACAGATAACAATACCTTAAAGAATGAACGTAAATAGTTTTCCTTATTTAAGAATATAACCAGTGATTTTTAGTAAATAAAAAATTTACTAGATTACAAAGAAAATATCCTTCAACTAGGGTGTGTCCAGGGGACAGGATAGGGGGTGAGAAAAAAGGAATACTGGTGTCCTGATGTCTAAATCAGATCAACTGTCCAGTCTGGTGAGATGCCAATAATGGCCACACAAGAATTAAACAAGCTAGAAAGAGTGAAAGAGACTGAGTTGGGCTGAAGGGAATGCTTTGCCCAATACATTTCTTTCATCAGACAGGCTAAGAAGCAATTGAGAAATGTGCCCTTCCGAAGAGGACAGTACCTGTTCTGGGTATTGACCTCCACCTGGTCGGTCACCTGCCCCAAGGCTTCCTCCTCTTGCTTCTGCCGCAGCCTTTCCTGTCGGGCGCGGCGGCGCCGTTCCCTGGCGGCCTCTTCCTCGTCATCGTCATTCCGCTGGTAGGCGATTCTGCAACATCGAAAACACAACCTCTTGAGCCAAATGCCAACCATTTTTACCAGCTTCTTAGCAGGATCAACCCTGAACGTGACTACTTACTGAACCACAGAGTTCTCAGAGGACGGTTCTGTTTCTTGACGTTTAGAGACCTGATCTGACGAGTTTTTAAACTTGTATCTGAAAAGCATTAGTCCAATAGCTACAGAGGCTAATTGACAATGATCAAATAACAGCTTAAACTGAAAAAATTTATACAACAGCAACTGCCTTTGAAGACTGTGGGTTAGCTTATTTAGATTTCTTTACTAAGCTGATGATTAGTAAAGATTTAGGAGCAGAAATCCAAAGAATTGAATTGAAAGTAATCAAAACACTTACCGAAAAGATTTAGCATGTTGTATGAATTATTTGTGGATACATTTTCACAAAGGTCAGAAAAGAATCAAGTTATGTTACCAAGCCAGGAATCTGGCATTAACAAGCCAAATAGCTAACTAAAAACCAGAGCAGGATATCCTCTTTGCTTGGATTTATTGTTTCCCTTGTAGTTTGTTTTCACGGAAGAAAGAAGGTGTCATTGACAGCTGAGAAGAGACTTCACACTCAGGGCAGCGCCCTCTATGTATATGTGTGTGTGTTCATTGTGACCGACTCTTTGTGACCCCATGGACTGCAACCTGCAAGGCTCCTTTGTCCATGGGATTCTCCAGGCAAGAACACTGGAGTGGGTTGCCATCTCCTCCTCCAAGGGATCGTCCTGACCCAGGGATCCGATCTGTGTCTCTTACGTGTCCTGCATTGCAGGCGGATTCTCTATCACTGAGCCACTGGCAGTGCCCTCTATGGCCCCCTCTTTTGTCCTAAAACTGCCTTAGTGTTCCACCACCCTCACACTGGGATCCTCTTGGTAGCCTACAGGCGTGTATTTAGATAGAACCTGTTGTCTAAGGCGTGCTGCATTCCATAGGGTCACAGAGTCCGACACGAGACTCAACAACAACAGCAACAATAGCAAGTAGAACAGGCAGAGAGGTTTCCCAGGCATATGTGGTATTTAGCTTTCCTGGTTCATCTGAAGCAAAGAGTTATTTAGGGAAGTTATACAATCGGAATCACTAGTTAGATGTGTTTCCCCTAATATTTAATCCCAAGTAGAGAGTTGGAGCTGGAGTGCTGCAGATGCTCAGACTCAAAAGGAGAAGGCCTACATGATTAATCATGCTGCTTCGCAGGGAGGTCTGTGACTGGGATACACAGCGCTGATGAGGCACGGCAGTGCTGGGTGACCTGATGATCCCATGGGTTGGGATGGAGCGACTTTGTGCACCAGACTGCTCTTTACATTGGACAGTTCATGTGTTGTTGTTTTTTTTTTACAGTGTTACTTACATATCGACAAATAGAAATGCAGATATGTAAACATTACATGCCTATCAATCATGACTAAGCTAAAATAATTTACAAATGAAATCATACAATTTATACCAACAAAACAAACCTAACAGGACAGATGAAGTTTGCTCCTGTTGGACTTACAAACTAGGTATTTTTAGATCCAGTGCTTTATCTTTTGACTTCAATAATAGAAATGCTTTGAATGTTTTTGGACCTAGGTATCTTACAAAACCAGATGAACAGTTCTGAAGGTTGGTTGGTTTGCTCTTTGCTACTTAAGAAACTCTGACTTCATACTTGCTAAAATGTGCTGGCGTGCAATATTCAAATGCCAATATAAATAAACTGTCACTTAGTAATTCTATAAAGCTGACTGGTTTATTTCCACTAATATGGAGAGAAGGGTAGTGTGATATAGTCAAAGGATAACTGGATTAATATTCAGAAAACCTGGTTTCTACAACTGGTCTCTCCCTAGCTGGCAGCTCTTTGATTAACCTGCGTTATGCTGCCTTGTCTGGAAGTGGGTCACAATCAAAAGAAATCATGGATGTGTTGTGGTAAGTCAAGCTACAGTGTAGTATTTTGTTGTTATTAGGAAAGTGCAGGGGAGGAGCTGCTTTGTGAGGAAAGATGAGTTCAATTTTAGACTTGTTGAATTTGAGGTGACAGCATGACATGATTCAAATGTTCCTTTCTAATTCAATCACATTGTAGTTTGCAGTCAAAAGCCCTTCCCAGTGGTTTGGCTTCAGTCTTCAGATTCTTGGCTTCATATTCCTTTGGCTTATTTCTCAATAGACAACTTTAACCACAGCAGGGAGAATGAGTCCTTAATGATGGCTTCCCGAGCTAATCAAACAGAAAGTCTTAATTTGCCCGTCTACATCTCTGGTTCAGCCACGAGGTCTTGGCTATTACTTGGGGCCTTCCTTTTCCAAGACAAGCAAGACACATAAAAGCTCCATATGGGACACTTTTTGCCAGAAACAAAACTATCCCCTCTCCTAAAAATGGAATCTCATTTGAAGCTGTTAATTTCACATTATACTTGAACAATTTGAGATGTTACTATCTCTTCCCACTCACCCAATGGGCTTCATGGTGGAGACTGTTGGCTTTTAGTTCTGACACCACCTAGATCTGCCATCTGTTTTGGCCAGGTCACACTCAGTCTTCCTTCATCTCAGATTCCTCATTGGAGGAGTGACCTTGAACAACTGGATCATCTCCACTGTCTCTTCTGACTCTTTTAACTTCCTATGGCTTACAATTTACCATTGCGTTGCAATGGTAGACTCTTGTCTAGGACACGCAATTGCCAGAGCTAAATTTTTAAGGACATTTATTCATTTTTAAATGTTTTTTATTGTGGTAAAATATAATATAAAATGTACTATTTTAACCATATTTAACTGTACAGTTAGTTCAGTGGCACTGAGTGTATCCACACTGTCATGTAACTCTCACCATTATCCATCTCCTGAATGTTTCACCTTCCTAAAGGGAAGTTTCCTAAAGTTTCCTAAAGGGAAACTCTGTCCCCATTAAACACTAATTCCCAATTCTCCTTCCCCACCCCCTCACCCCAGGCCCCTGGCATCTACCAGTGTACTGTGACCTTGACTATCCTAGATATTTTGTATAAGTGGAATCAAACAGTATTTGTCTGCACCTAAGTGTATTGGGGCTTCCCTGGTAGCTCAGCTGGTTTAGAATCTGCCTGCAATGCAGGAGACCGTGGTTCAATTCCTGGGTTGGGAAGACTTCCTGGAGAAGGGATGGGCTGCCCACTGCAGGATTCATGGGCTGCCTAGTGACTCAGATGGTAAGGAATCCGCCTGCAATGTGGGAGACCTGGGTTCAGTCCTTAGGTCAGGAAGATCCCCTGGAGGAGGCCATGGCAGCCCACTGCAGTATTCTTGCCTGGAGAATCCCATGGATGGAAGATCCTGGCTGGCTACAGTCCATGGGGTTGCAAAGAGTCAGACATGACTGAGTAAGCACAGCACAACAATGTGTACTGGGATGCATTTTTAAATTTTTTTTACTGGGATGCATTTTTAAGGTTGGCTTCATTTATGCCCTACAGATTGTACCTTTCTTTTTTCTCTGTGCTATATAGTAGGTTCTTGGTAGTTATCTATTTTATACATATGTCTATTAATAAAGACACATGTTAAAATTGTTTTCAAAGTTAAAAACAAAAAAGGAGACAAAATGATTTCATGGTATTTTGAATCAGAATGTGCCCAGTTGCTGGCTCAATGACTTATCAGTTGACTTTACGTGTGAAATTGTGTCCATGCCAAATGACTTGATATGTGTGCAAATTCTTTGAAAGTGAACCTCCCTACATCAGCCCTCCAAGGTCAGAGCACACAGTGGCTGCTTAGCTTTCAGGCCTCTCCCACGACAACTACTCTTCATACGACTACCAGAGACTTATTACTTTTCTTTCAAAATTGAAAAAAACTTAATTGTTAAATTTTTTTCTCGCTCCAAAAGTAATATGCATTTATTGTTTTCTTAAACCAGACATTAAAAAATGTATAAAAGAGAAAGTAAAAATCAGTTTCCTAATCACACCACTCAGATATGAACATGATTAATATTCAGTGTATTCTACCAGAACTTCACCTGTCTTTACATGAAAGTGTTAGTCTCTCAGTCGTGTCCAACTCTTTGCAACCCCATGGACTGTAGCTCACCAGGCCCCTCTGTCCATGGCATTCTCCAGGCAAGAATACTGGAATGGGTCATCATTCCCTTCTCTAGAGAATCTTCCTGACCCAGGGATCGAACCCAGGTCTCCTACATTGCAGGCAGATTCTTTACCATCTGAGCCACCAGGGAAGAACTATGCATGCACAGATATTTTAATTTTTAACCAAGTAGGATCATGATATATACATTATTTTAGAAACAATTTCTTTAATTTACCTTATTTATTACTGCTTTAACACATTAACAAAATATAATTTTCAACAGCAACACAGTATTTTTTGACTGGATGTATGTAGTAGATATATGTATATGGATGTACTATAATCTATTTAACCAGTTTTCTACGGATGGGCAGTTAAGATTTTTCCAAATTTATGTTCTTAGAAACAATGCTACAGAGGGCCTCACTACAGATATACTTATTCAATTATTTATCTAGGAAATATTCTCAAAAGTTAGAATTTCTGAGTTTAGGAGTATGCTCATGTAAAGGCTTTTTGATACACATTGACAAACTGCCCTCCAGAAAGATATGTCACATGTGAGTGTTAATTTCACCATAACAAGAACTTATTCAAAAAGACAGATGAGAACACAGCATCCTTAATACACCCACATGATAGCACAACTGCATTAGGCTTTGGTTAAAGACAAAATGTTAACATTTCTGATTTTCCACACACCACACTTACATGTATTGAAATGCTGCTGACTAGTAAAAATCATACCTAACCACCCACTGGGTTGCAAAACGAAAGCATAACAATCCATTTGTTCTTTCTGTGAAACCTCAGCAGATGCTGGCAGTAACCAGTCTACTGTATCCTACACTACAAAGACAATTGATGTTCCCAGATGTTTCACAAGCAGCGGAGTTCCTCTGAATCATCTGAGAAAGATTAAACTATGTTTATTAGAGTTTTAATCAAATGCATTTTATTAAAAAATGAGTAATCCCAAATGATTACTTGATAAGGGTGAAAGAGGAGAGTGAAAAAGCTGGCTTAAAACTCAACATTCAAAAAACTAACATCATGGCATCCAGTCCTATCACTTCATGGTAAATAGAAGGGGAAAATGTGGAAACAGTGACAGATTTTTATTTTCTTGGATTCCAAAATCACTGTGGATGGTGAGCGCAGCCATGAAATTAAAAGACACTTGCTCCTTGGAAGGAAAGCTATGACCAACCTAGACAGCATATTAAAAAGAAGAGACATCACTTTACTAAAGAAAGTCTATATAGTCAAAGCTATGCTTTTTCCAGTAGTCATGGTACAGATGTGAGAGTTGGACCATAAAGAAGACTGAGGACTGAAGAATTGATGCTTTTGAATTGTGGTGATGGAGAAGACTCTTGAGAATCCCTTGAAAAGCAAGGAGATCAAGCCAGTAAATCCTAAAGGAAATCAACCTTGAATATTCATTGGAAGGACCGATGCTGAAGCTGAAGTTCTAATACTTTGGCCACCTGATGTGAAGCGCCGACTCATTGGAAAAGACCCTGATGCTGGAAAAGATTGAAGGCAAAAGGAGAAGAGGCCAGCTGAGGATGAGACGGTTAGATAGCATCACTGACTCACTGGATATGAGTTTGAGCAAACTCTGGGAGATAGTGAAGGACAGGGAAGACTGGTGAATGCAGTTCACAGGGTCGCAAAGAGTTGGACTCAACAACTGAACAATAACAAAATCTCAAGTGATAAGGAAAGCACCTCTTATTAAATGAAATGTTCAATTGACCAGAATCCATGACTTTCCCACCCAGGCTGGGTGTAAGCAGGTTTACTTTGGAGTATTATGCTTTGTTTCTGGGTAACTGCCTTTCCTCATGTTTTAGAGAACACTTGGAGAAAGGTGTGATTGATCTTACTGCAGGAAGGCAAGTGCTGAGGGCAGCAAAATGGCACATCAGATGTCTGGGAGAGAGATGATCTTGTGTGTGTGTGTGTGTGTGTGTGTGTGTGTGTTGTGTACGAGTAAGTGTTGACCAGTCTCAAAAGTCAATAGTAATTACATGATGTTATTTGATTGTGTCAGTGGTATGATAAAAGCAGAAAGGACTGGCTTTTCTTCCATTCCCAGAACCATTGCCTAAATATCCTGGTGTTATATTATAAGAAAAAACAGATCTATGCACTGGGAAAACTCTCTTGGAATGCTGTGGCTTTCACACCAAAGACTTTTTAAGTCTTTACCACCAGACTTCTATTGCCTCAGTGTATTCAAGTAACACGGTAATCATGTTACAAGCTGTGCCTTTTAGATAGAAAGTTCAAATAAATAAAAGTTTTGCAGACATGGCAAATAATGAAACCACTGAGGACTCAGTGTCTTTACATTTGGCTAGACCAGCGTCTAAATGTATACTAGAAGAAAGAGGAAGTGGCAAAGGCTTCCACAGTCAGATACGGGAGCAAGCCACTAGTTGTCAGCTTGCCCCAATGTCCCCTGCATCCCATCTTCTCCAACAAACACTTCTCAAGACTTGCTCAACATTGGAAAATTCTTTTTATGATTTCATCTACAGTTTAGAGTTTTTTTAACCCCATGTTCTCCATAGTTAGAAAAATATTACTCTCATTTCCTTTGATTTTTTCTTAAAAAAATTTTTTTTTTTGCTATTTTCTTATTTGAGACTCTAGTACATGATCCTTAAACTTTCAAGTAAAAATGCCAGCAATAACATTTTATTAACAAGATCTCTTATCAGGAAACCATGTTTAAAAATAGAACAAGAAAAAAATAATAACTAGTTTTATGAGGGGGCTGATTTTATTAAAAGTTAAAGAGAACTACAGAAAAGATTTAATTTTCCATATCTTATAGCAGTAGTTAGTAACATTTGAGGAATGTGAATCCCTTTAAAATATCAAGAAAAAATAAAATATTATGACAATTGCTTATATATTTGTTATCTATTAAAAATGTCTTATAAAGTGCCTATAAATTAACACTGTATAGAAAGGAATCTGTATTTTATAAACCAGTGTATTAATACATATTTGGAGAACAGTTTTTCATACTTTAAAAAATTATATATCAGACTACAGAAAACACTTGGTGTGGATATGAACTTGGGACTCTTTCAGTAATTTCATTGCTAGAGAACCATTGGTGTATAGAAGATTACCAGAGTGCCACTGAACAGACTTGGACTTGTCCCCTTCAAGCCCTTTTGCATCCTTTAACATTCCTCGTTCTTGGTAAGCACACATGCAGACCCACTGATTAAGTGACGAAAACCTGGGGGAAAACAAAAGGCTCAAGGCACTAAAATGAGGCCTGTGTACAAAAGACTTAAAGAGAGCTCATTCAGATCAAAATTTCCAAGTCTCTCTGTGTCCCTTGATTGTTTCTGCCACATTCCTCTACTTTAAAAAGAGAATGTTGCACCTAAAATTCCAACAGAACAAATAAATTTGCTACCTGAAAGAAGGACTCCTACCAGTAGCTCATCATTTGTGGATTCACAGTAAGTTGCAGACCAGTAGACACTTAGCTGAACCCCAAGTTCAGCTTTCATCTCCCTGTATCCCTCCATAACTCTACTTTCATGCAAGGAGTCATTTGATAGAAGGTGGTGCTGGCTGAAAAATATTCCAGGTGGTAACTGAGATACTCAACCCCAAACATGATCTTGCCCCCAGTTTTCTGCAGCTGTACATTCCCCACGTAGGCCAGACTCAGGAGGAAGATAGCCTGGGGTTTACCCACAAAGGCCAACTTCTTAGTCAAATACATTTCTTTGATTTCCATCATTCTTGGTTCTGACAATGTCATTGTCTTGACCTGGGTTTTACAATGGTGTCCAACTTAGAGCTAAAACCTCCTATGGGCTGAAAATGTACCCATCAGCTATTAGGAGGCAGAATGATTCATACATACTTTCAGTATTGTTTTTCATGTACCAAAAAACCCCAGTGATTTTTTTTTCATAATATGAAATGCAAGCGATTCTCCAAACATATCCAGTTAGTTCTGTGAATTGCTCAAATGTTCTCAGTAAAATTTCAGGCAATGCTGTGATCAGGAGGGAAAAAATCCTGAGCTACTGAAGTGAGTCATATTTGCTCTACAGATTTATTGTGTATTTGAAAGTTAAAAAGAGGTTTATAGATACATTCCAGGCTCTTAAATATGATTTTGTTTATATGT
Source organism: Odocoileus virginianus (assembly GCF_023699985.2). Lineage (NCBI taxonomy): Eukaryota > Metazoa > Chordata > Mammalia > Artiodactyla > Cervidae > Odocoileus > Odocoileus virginianus. The sequence goes on from NC_069674.1 coordinate 19,486,585, forward strand.
GGTATCTGTAAAATGTTGTGGCTTCATTTAATGCACATGAGGTCCAATTCTGAATGTTTTTCCTTGGATTCCTTAAAAGAAAGGCATTGAAAATTACAGTGGAGGAAAAAAATCAAGAAAATAAAAGTATTTTCAGGTCAGAATATGTTTAGAAATGGATTAATAGCCAATAGTCAATTGGTCTATTAGTAATTAACGCAGGCCAAAAAGAAAGAAAGCCCCTCTCGTTTAGAATATGTGTGTGTGTGTGTGTGTGTGTGTGTGTGTATTTTTCCTGGTAGGGAAGGTAAAAATATGCTGAATTTCACTGTAGGATTCATTGCTATGTCAGGGTATGCCTTTCGTGGGAGTGCTGGCATGCAAGGGGATATGATACTCTGAAGAAGTTTACTTAGGAAGAAAGGTATGTCCTACCCCATCTCCTCATACACACATTTGAGAATTATTAAGTTTGCAAACCAGCCATAAATTTTGGTTCTCAGTAGTGAGACACTGTGTGCTTGCACACTTCAGGGTTCTCATATATGCTGTCACCATAAGTCATCACCACCAGCCTACGATATGCTGTATATAATGGTGAGGGCCATAATCAGATGAGTTTCTATAACCACAGACCATGATGGGGAAACGTTTGTTGCAGAACACAGTAGAAAGAAACAACCATCAGGCAGTGGGAGAAAAAGCTCTTCACTTGCTTCCTCACACTCTCGGAGCAGGCTGGTTCTTAGAACTGTTTAACTGTGACGTCCTGTCAGACAAATAGATCGGGTCTGATTGATCACATATTGGGGAGTACGGGGAGTTCTGATTGTGACTCAGGTTTATATGGCTGAGGGCTTATGTGAAAACAGTTCTCAGAATGGTCCCGCCCTGCCAGATTCCTAAGCTAAGACACTCACTTCTGAATTGATACACAAAGTCACAGGAAAGTTTTAAAAGATGAACTCCAATTGTTTGGGATCAGTATTTTAAATTAAAAGATGTTTAGCATGAAATACATTTTATCTATGAATGAGTGTATAGTACATGACCACTTAAAAGAAAAATAATGAAACAAATACCATGTGCCTTCCACCCAGCTTAAATAGCACCAGCACCCTGGCTCTTCTTCAATCCCATCTGCCTCTCTTTTTTAATGCCTCCAAATAATCTTTAGCCTGATTTTTTCTTAATTATTTTCTTGCTTTTCTTTGTAGTTTTACCCCAACAGATGTACCCCTAAACAATTTGGTTTTCAGTCTTGCCTTCTTAGAACTTTATATAATCATACTGTATGAATCCTGTGATTAGTTTCTTTTACCCAATAGTATGCTTCTGAGATTCATCTATATTTATATAAATAACTGTAGTTTATAATGACAGATGAGACATAGGTTTCCCAAACATTTCTTGAGATTCTAGTTTGGATGAGATAAATGTCTAATTTTTTATCCAATGGGTGCCATGTTTTTTTAAAACTCCACAGATGGTTGGTGATATTCAGTAGAAATAAAATGAATAGAATCAGGATTTCTTTCTTTTTGAATTGCTATTTTTTCACATTTTTTAAAAGAACAATGCTTCTGTCAAATCTATTAATCATGGATTTTGGAGGGATAATTCCATGGCAGTTTCCTGAGATAAAGTAAACTCTATTTATTCTGTCACAAAGAGGACTGAATTTGCACCACTCCCACGATCCCACCCTATTCAAACAATAAGCTTGGTCAAATACAGTTCACTTTTCAATTTATAAATGTTTAGAAAGTGTAGTTATGGAAAGAGAAGGTTGATGATGGAGAAGATATTTTACTTCTCACTTGATAAGTCAAGTTAAGCTTTGATTTGAAATGAATGACAAGGAGTAAGAGAAATGTTTAAGTGGCCAGTAAGATAATTAAAATAAAGCAATCAAACTTTCTTCTCTTAACTCTAATTTGAAATTCAACTGGTATAAAATGTGGCTGGGGGATAAACCTAATTATTACTTGTGTTTTCATAAACATTACTTTTTCTTCATCCTCAACCTAGGGTTCTTTGTCTAGTAAGAATCTTAAATAAAATATGATCATTAATAAACTCAGACTTTTTAAAATGCTATCAGTCAAGAGTAAAATCTGACTTGGGGCTGTTTCCTGATGTATCTATGAAAGGACAATCTTGTTTTAATGTGCATAATAGATGTGGACAATAAACCTTGGGCTTAGGTGATTTATTTTCAAATAAAACATGATAAAATAATTCATCTGACCCAGGTACTTATGACTGGCAATGCTACATTTTGCCAGTTCTTTCTCTTGCGTGTAGGTCTGAACGTGGATATACAACTGATTGAAAAAAACTACCTGAGAGCAGGATGCAGGGAAAATCCAACCCAAAGGCCGATTTGGATGCAACTACATCTGACCACAGATATATAAGCAAGCAGAGTCTTTTCACAGTCAAAACAATCTCCTAGAAGCAGAAATTTCCATTGCCATCTTCAAATGTGAATATATGAACTTATTTTAGATGAGTCTTAGTGTGATCTAGAAATTCACATATTACCCCTAAATTTTAAATACTTGTATGATGCAGTACAAAGGCCCATAATTCCACGTGGTGGGGCTTTGAATTATGGTACTGCTATCACATTGCTAAACATCGGACAAAAGAAACAAAGTGACTGGAAAAACAAAAACAAGATGTCCTTAAGAGGAGATGACGAACCTGTGAGTAATTAGAAGGAATTCTTTTAAGGGAAAGCAGTATTTCAGACATGCTGATGGAAATGGTACATGGTGTGTGGGTACTGCTATCTGAAGTCACATGTCCTGTGTCAGCTGAGAGGATTCTCAGCATCCTCTCTACATAGGCAGTGCTTAAGGCAGGGAAATTTATGGGTAATGGATTTTCATAACAGGCCTTTTATGATCTCCTCCTCCCTCCAAAAGTGCCCTCTGGAGCTTTCCTGCTTCCACTCTCATTTTTCTTAATTGGAAAAAGATTCAGTATTCGTTTCTTCTTTTCTAGCACTCTCTTGGCTCCATTTCCCTCTGGGTGGCATGGCTTCCCATCACCACCCCTCCTTTCTCGACCTCCTCTCTTCTTCAGAAACAGAAAGCTTAAATATACTGATGGATACGACACTGGAGCATTGTTTCTGGCAGCTCCGGGGAGTGAAGGGACTGTTATAACAAGGAAGCACATTTGAGGGGTGATTACTACCTCCCCAACTCTAGAGGTACCACACAACCTTACCTAACAGCTGTGGGCTTCCCAGGTGGCACTAGCAGCAAAGAACCTGCCTGCCGACAGAGGAGATGCAGGTTTGATCCCTGAGTCACGAAGATCCCCTGGAGTAGGAAAAGGCAACCCACTCCAGTATTCTTGCCAGGATAATCCCACGGACAGAGGAGCCTGGCGGACTACAGTCCATGGGGTCGCAAAGTCAGACGTGACTGAGTGCACACATGCCCACACCTAACATCCAGCTGGCTCATAGCTTCCTTGCCTATGCTAGGACCACAGAGTTTTGTTTACAAGTAGTAGCAAGTAGAAAGACAAACTTTGGATAGAGGCAGGAAATGGAAAATGAAAGGCCAAATCCTGAAGCTTGGACCTGTGGGAAGAACACTTATTCTTGCAGGGGACTAGGGAGCCAACAACTGCCAATGGGCCCAACCTCCCGACTGTTAGGAAAAGAAGTCAAAGGGTCTGCTCTGTGCTTAGTGGATCATCTTCCCCAGTCAACAGAAATCCTACCTACGCTGGGACCTGCACCATGGGGAAGGGATAAAGCAGACACCTATTTGTTGTGATTTGGTTAAAGAGCCAGCCTGACCAAACCAAACCAGATAAAAACCTTCTTCCACGGTTAAAGTTAATAGAAGACCCCTATAAAAATGTGAACACTTAAATAGTTAATGTAATATTAAATAGCTAAGCTCCCACATTTATGTGTGTTAATTGAATTAGAATCACCAACAGCTTAAGAATCAGACAGCCAGGGCTCTGAGAGAGGGGGACATGAGCATTAGAAACATTCTTGGATAGCACTTAAACTGCTTGAGGTACCTGTCCAGTACCAGCAGATTGATATCCCAACAGCAGAGTGTAAACCAACAAGGCTTATGCAATCTTCTGAGTAGACACTAGTGCAATCACCAGTTCTTTAAAACTGTTACCTAGTACAGGAGGCACTGCTTCAGTAGGGGAGATAACCAACCTAAAAAACATATTTTTAATTACAAATTACAAAGTTGCAGCATTGGCACTGGTTTATAGGTTTCTGAAAATGTGTTAAAGTGTTAGTCACTCAGTCATGTCTGATTCTTTGTGATCCCATGGACTATAGCCCGCTAGGCTCCTCTGTCCATGGAATTCTCCAGGCAAGAATACTGGAGTGAGTTGCCGTTTCCTATTTCAGGGGATCTCCCTGACTCAGGGGATCGAACCTGGGTCTTCTGTATTGCAGGAAGATTCTTTACCATCTGAGCCACTAGGGAAGTCCTTATAGGTTTCTAATCTTGTATATATATTTCTCTACAACCAAACCACTGATCCACTCAGAACACAGACTTTGAAAAAGACAAAGTGGGACATCAGAGTGGTGGGCCATGAGCAGTCTAGATTCTGAAGAAGTGGTGGGTGATGTTCCAGATATGAATGTGGCATTTTAACTTACAGTATATGGGTGCTGATTGTTAATGCTACTCTAACATGCAAATTGATACCTAGGTGACTGGAATTAATGCATTCATTCAACATACATTTACTGAGTATTTACTCTATTCAAGCCACTGAAGGTGGAAACCAACATGAAAACCCTGAAAAGAGTTTGTAATCTGGTAGGGAAGCTAAAAAATGTATAAGAACATAATAGTAGGTAGAATGCAGTAAATATCATAGGAAATGTCGATGAAATGATCTAAAGTTTAGAAGAGGAAGAAGGCAATTCCAGCTAACGGATCAGAGAAGTACATGGAGAAAGTGGTATTTGAACTAGATCTTTAGTATTAGGGCTGGGGGAACAGAAATGGATCCTCCCGCATACAAAGAGCTCAAATAGCAAGGTTGCAGAGACAGGAAATATGGACATGAGAAAGCAAACGATCCAGCCTGGCCGGGGCTTGGAGTACATGAAGGGTTTTAGTGAGGCTCCAGTTGTGCTTGGCACATGCAGAAGGACAGCTTCCAGTAACTGGAAGAGTAAACCGACCATTTTACAAAGCTTAAGGTGGGAGTCTTCTTCCATGGCGGTGGCCCTACGGAAACACACCGGGAGTCTTTTCTAGTTTCAGTCTCCACTCCAGGTGTTTCATTTCACTCCACAGCTTTCTCTGAGAAATAATGGCCAGCTACCCAATATCAAGGGCTTCATAAATCTTAGCTACAAGAAGAGACTTCAGTTCAGCAAATCCTACAATCATTTAGAACAGAAGCACTGCGGAGGATCCTTCAAGAGCAATACACTGCGATTTCCAATTTTTCAGAGTGGCATTATGTTCTTTTATATTCTTGCCACATTCTCCACTGTCTTGTCTCCACTTTGCCCATATAGAGTAAATCAAAGTTTGACTTATTCTGCTTGTTCATCAAATCCCAGGAGCAATCCACCACTGTGGCAAACTGGCAAGATATTAAAAACAGAGAATAATTAAACTGGAAGGAATGTTGGAGGTTATTTTCAATCTATGCTATACATGGTAATGTGGGGTTGAAGAGGTGAAGTGACTCACACAAGCAATTACAAAACCAGGACTAGACCCAGGTCTTTATATCCCATATTTGTTTTCTTTCTAACCTATGACACTATGTTCAGCTTTCTTAGGGTGTTCTGTAGATTAACAAATGGCTTCAGTCATCTAAGTCAGACATTGGCAAACTATGGCCCCAGGGCTAAATCCAGCCCACATTCTATTGTTGTAAACAAAGATTTATTGGAGCATAGTCATTCCAGATTGGCATTCAAATGTGAAAGAAGTCATATACAGAGTTGTGTAATTATAATTATGACAGAGAGTGTGCTTTCCACAAATTTGAAAATATATATGTATATACACATATATGCTTAAGTACATATGTGAACACATACACATACATGTATATATTCACTTATTTATAAATAATATACATGTAGTGCTATTTAAATGTTTATAGATTTATAAAACAGAAAAAGATATAATGACAACAAAATAGAATATTTAAAATAAGTTTAATTTGTTAATGTTCATAAAATATTTTTTGAAAACTCTTAGTTTAACATACTGGATCAGTAGTTTGAAAATCTGTCAGTAAGTTCAATTTATTTTTGATAGTTGATTTTAAATGACAACTATAGCTTAATTAAAAAAACAAAAACTCCTAAAAGGTAGTACAAATAGAAAGAACACATCACTGGCTAGGCATTTTTATGCATTATACTAATAGAGTCCATCTCCCCACCAACTATGCAGTTCTTTGTGAAATTTGCCTAGGAAATTTATGTTTGTCATGTTATCAACCAGTTGTTCGCTTAAAGTCAGCCAAAGCTATTTTAGTTTTATATTTTTAAATACACAGCTTCAAATCCACTGTTATGTTTTGCTTGGGAGGTTTCTTTAAATAGATTAGAAAAGGCTGGTCCCAAGGTGAGGTATGAAGACCAATAGTCTTAGGTAGGTTATATGTTTACATCTTTTTAGACAAAAAAAAGGTCACAAAACAATGGGATTATTTCCCAAATGATTTCTCTGCTGCATGAGCTTCTTCTAAAAGCAGATACATCCCTCCGTCTTTGTGGAAAGCTCTCCTTCACTGGAATGCACAGGTGACAGGTGTGGCTCAGTAGCTAAGCACTGTATATGCTAAGCAGCATTAGTAACACCTAGAGCTCCATCTTAGACTTGCCCTGGGTTCACATGGTCAGTATTCCCTTCAGGCTGCAGTTTCTACAGAAATCCTTCTGAGTCCAGAGATCTGAATCCATTTCACAAAGGCTAGTTTACTTTAAACTAGATAAGCTATACCATCGGTAGATGCACTTACCCAGTTACAAGTAAATTGCAAGGAGTCACAGTATGGGAAAGGACAAGGGTCGCCTCACCTCTGGGGGTGGAACTCCTGCTCTTCCTTCAGACCAGTCACACATGGTTGGAAATAGGAACTAAGTGAAGGTGTCAGGGCCAGAAAGCATAGTAAGTATCAGTCAAGCTTCATTTCCTATTAGTTTAACTTCATTTATACCTTCTTGCCTGCTCTTCTTTGACCGCGCTCTTACCGCCTCTCTGTTTTTACCTAGAGGGCTCTTCTCTATCTCCCAGGGCCAGCTCAGATCTGTGTGAGTCTTACTAGACATAATGGAAGTCAACTGGAAGGAACTCCTTCTTCCCTTGAAATCTTTGCGGCTTTTCCAGATATTTTTCAATATTGCCTTATTGTTCTTTGTGTAACATCCTATCTCTCGTACATCTGCGCTGGTGGCTCAATGGTAAAGAATCTGCCTGCCAAAGCAGGAGACACAGGAAATGAAGGTTCGATCCCTGGGTTGGGAAAATCCCCTGGAGACGGAAATGGCAACCCACTCCAGTATTCTTGCCTGGAAAATCCCATGGACAGAGGAGCCTGGCAGGCTAGAGTCCATGGGGTTGAAAAGAGTTGGACATGACTGAGCACTCATGCATTTCTCTCTCTCATACTATTTCATGTTTAATGAAAGCAAGAATTATGTTTTATACATATTTTTAGACCTCCTCCCCAATGTGTTTGCATAAGGCACGTATTTAATAAGTATTTTTAGTAATAAATTCAAGAAAGGCATACAGCAAAAGACACTGAGCAATATGGCTAATTAACAACGATGAAGGCTAATTCAGTTCCCTGCATATGAGGTGAATTGCCTAAGTTCATGTGGATTTAACTGAATCAGATATGGAAAGGACAAATAAGTCAACATGAAGCTATTTAAAAGTTTTAGTGTCAAATACAGGGCAACAATGCTTCCCCAAAGGACAGATCAATGAAGTGTGACTCAGTTTCATTGACTCAGGGAACAGGGAACAGGGAAAGGCCAACAATTCTACATGAGGCTCACAAGTATTTACTGAGAAAATTATGTTTACAGTGATTACAGCTTTATCAGATGGAGAAGCCACCCCCAAAGGATGTCCCAAAGGCACACGTGTGCATGCACACTCATTCAGAAGTTTTGTGAGTCTCCGAGAAGGCAGACACTCTACACCGGCTTGTGAATATGAATCAGGAAATCTAGCTGTGCCCATGGCCATACTGCACCAGCCATGGGACTTGCTCTCTGACCATGAGTTCCAGCTGCTGAAGCCTAATCATTCACAATGGGAAGAAAGCACCTCTCAGGTTTGAACTTCAGCACTATGAAGCGATGGAAGAGAGCCATATTACTTGGAACTGGGAGTGCCAGTGGCAGCTTCCACGCTATGCTTGGAGACAGAAGAGGGTTAGCAAAAAAATGCAGGTGGTAGAACCCCAATACCTCACATTTCTCTCAAGTCCTTCCTGCTAGAAGTTGGGAATAGCTACTCATCAAAGCCATCTTGCAGTGTCTCTGTGGGTACCTGGAAAATGTAGCTCACTGGTCAAAAATGCCAAACTTTTAATGCACTTATTATAAATTTGTTTCTCATTTGAATGCTATTTTCTCTATGTATGAGATTGTGTTGTAACTACATACAGAAATTCTCTTAGACTTTAGACTTAGACTCTGAGTTTAGAGCTGGAAAATGTATGTTTTCCTGGGTAAGAAGAACCAAATGGTTATGAACAGGAAAGATATTTGACTTTAGAATATAGGCAACAGTCAAGGACTAAAGTTAAACTGAGTCAACGAGTGTTTCCTCATTTGTTTGCAGATCCCGGCCTGCTTCAGAGGCTTGTGTGTGTGAGTGTGTGCTCATGCACACTTGCCATCAGCCTGTCTCAGTTCCCGTCACAGGGCTGGCCTCAGCATGGTTTGTGAGCAGAGCAGAAACTCTTTGTCTTCTTGTTACCCTGGCGCATGCCTCCCTCCACTGCCATCACTCCGTCTTGTATCATTTTCCCTTATAAAATCCTCTATCCCTCTATATTCTCTCTCCTCTCACTATCAAGCCTAGTATTGGTTTTGGCCTTTTGCAATGTGTGTGGAAAGCAAAAATACTTCAGTAGTAGGTAAACTAAGCAAATTTGAGTTAGGCAGTCCTTTAGAAATATTTTTAAGTGCTCTAGTCAAAACAAGAGTCTGTAACTCATGGGATAAATCGTTAAGATAATTGAAAATAGCTAATTCCACTCTATCGTGGGAAGTCTTGTCATTTGACATCTATTTTCAGAGTTAGGCTTCTAAATCAGTTTAATCTACGTTGTAGCTAACCTAAGCTTACCCAGAGGTGTATCTACAAAGGGCTAATGAAGTGATTTTATTTTATCTCCTGACATTTCGGGGCTTCCCTGGTGGCTCAGACAGTAAAGGATCTTCTTACAATGCAGGAGACTGGGGTTCAATCCCTGGGGTGGGAAGATCCCCTGGAGAAGTGAATGGCTACCTACTCCAGTATTCTTGCCTGGAAAATCTCATGGACAGAGGAGCCTGGCGGGCTGCAGTCCATGGGGTTGCAAAGAGTCAGACACGACTGAGCGACTAACACTTTCTAGACATCTTACCCATTTGCACAATTGATCAAAATAACAACAACAACAACAAAAAACCCAAAAATGGAACATTTCAATTTGGTTATTAAATGCTGAAGAATTGATGTTTTCGAACTGTGGTGTTCGAGAAGACTCTTAAGAGTCCTTTGAACCTCAAGATCAAACCAGTCCATCCTAGAGGAAATCAGTCCTGAATATTCATTGGAAGGACTGATGCTGAAGCTGAAGCTCCAATACTTTGGCCACCTGATGGGAAGAACTGACTGATTGGAAAAGACCCTGATTCTGGGAAAGATTGAAGGCGGGAGGAGAAGGGGACGACAGAGGATGAGATGGTTGGATGGCGTCATTGACTCAATGGACATGAGTTTGAGCAAGCTCTAGGAGTTGGTGATGGACAGGGTAGACTGGTGTGCTGAAGTCCATGGGGTCACAAAGAGCTGGACATGACTGAGCGACTGAACAACAACAACAATTAAATGTCTCAGAACACTAGGTTGACTATTTTTGATCCAGACATTAGTAGCCATAATTCCCGATGACACTGTATTACAGGATTGCGCTCTCTAGGGCTACACTTTGGAACAAAGTGTCCAGTGGCCCTTTTCAGACCCCATTTTATTTGACCTCACAGAGGTCTGTGATGCTGGTGACCATATTTTCCTGTGTGAAAATCCTATGTGCCTATCATGTATGAAATATTTTGCAGTTTCCTCCGTGTCTTCCTCAGCGCTAGTCTTATTGAACATACTTGCCCTGAGTGATCCCATCTATGTTTATAACTTGTTAGTCAATTTTTAGGTGATGATTTTCTAATCTATATTCCATATAAAGTAGAATGTAGGCTGTTCTCTTGAATTTCTAATTGAACTTTTTCTTTGATAATGAAATTTCCAGTGAAGAAGTTGAGAGTAATAAGTCATTCTGGACATCTGACCGATCACGACTTTCCCAAAATTCAAAACTTCTGTCCATGGTGGTACTACACTCTCAGATCCTCTTGGTTTCAAAGATGGATTGCTTAAACATACTTTTTAAAAACTTCTCAGTCATATCATCCTATCCTTGCTGCAGATAGCGAGTTCACAGTTTCAGGATGTGGAGTTGGGTTAATATTAGAAGAAAAGTCAAATAAAGAAGCATTTATTAACTAAATTAAATATCAAGAGAGGAATAGCTTGCATAAACCCAGAGAAAACATTAAAATATAACTTCATTACTTATGCCTTTAAAATGGAATCACTGTTTTTTATACTAGTTGGCAGAGAATTTCACTCCTTACATGCATGGAAAGTAAAGTTCAAACAATACCCAAATGTCTAGAAGTTGATTTGGGTTGAAAGCACAAGTCTCCACTATGAGGTTTAAAACAACTGAACTGAACTTACCAACCTGAGAAGAAACCTGTCTAACTCGTTTCATATACATGTTGTATTCTCTTTTAAAGAGGTTTCAAAACATCAGAAAGAGAGAGAGGCTGGCCTCGCCATCCAGGACCTGGACAATACAATAGAGGAGGCATTCAGAGCAGCAGTCCTCAACCTTGGCTGTACATTAGAATCACCTGGGGGAGCTTTTAAACATCTTTCTGCCCAGGCTGGTCCCCAAACCAATCAAATCAGACCCACTGTGGGTTATGATCCAGGCATTAAAGCTCCCTAAGTGGTTCTAGGCTGAGAAACACTGATTCATAATGAGTGACTGAGGAACAGTTCCAGCCAGATGCAGTCATGTTAAATGGCAACGGAGAGTCATTCAAAACACAAGAGTGGAGACAGGAGTAGTGGGCAAGTAGTTTGAGATCAGAGTGGAAATAGATGGGGACACTTGTCCTTATGATCCTAGATACTCTTTTTGTTTCTTTTATTTTTTAAAGTTAGGGTACATCAATATTTGCAGGCAGCAAGTGAACGTTACATAATATTTTTGTGCAGATAAAAATTTTAAATTTATGAAACACTGGTTAAGTATGCTGAGTGGTCTATTGTATGTTCTCTCCATGACCAAATTTGACTGAGTCTGATGCCACCTTCCTTCTGGTGGCAGCCCCTCAACCTCCATTCAGGATGAAAACTTCATCTCACTCCAAATTCCTATCTTTTCCCCCGTCGGGGATGATCTGTGTCAAGATGATACTCTTGAAGCTCAGCTCAGCTCTAAGTGAGAAAACAATTCTGAGTGCCTGTTTGACAGAATTTGAACTCTAAAAGAGAAAAAAAAAAAAAAAAACTAGTTCGGGAGCCAGCCAAACCAACGAGGTACCTGCCAAACCACACCTTATCCTCCTCAATCAGCAAAAATATCATCCACCGCCTGACTCCTCTTAGCTCACCAATAGGAGCTTGTTCATTCCCTTATTAGGACACTGGCAGTGGCGAGGGAGACTGCTCGTGTCTGAGGCCCAGGAGTGGCTTCCACAACATGTGCAGTTCATCAAAAATGAGCAGAGGGTAACAGGCACCGAGGGAGGGGACTGGAAAAATTAAATCCTCTCTGTATGGGAGGAGAATCCATCTTGGTAGGCCACAATTATGGTTTTGGATTAAAAAAAAAATTTTTTTTTTAAAGGCCAAACCAAAAAAACACAATCTTAATATTTTTTAAATGCAGTTTTTTTTGGAAGGGTGTTTTTGAAACTTAGAAATGCAGGCAAGGAAATTTTAAGTTGAATGCTTCCAGGGAGTTGCATATGTATAATCAGTGAGTACCTGGTCTTAACCTAAAGAAGGGCTAGGCTTAGATGGCCTGTCCCAGTTCTAAAGCATATACCTGAACCTAGAGGTGTTATTTGCATCTTTGGTTTTGAACCTGAAGCAAAATAAAAGCCCTGACTCCTCTTCTGTCTTTCTACTTCTCACCTGGCTACAAAGGTTCACCTATCCATGCTCTGACCCTTGTCCTAGCTAACCACTTTCTTCCCTTTTTCACAGTGTTCCACCACTTAGAACAGGCTTTTTTTTTTTTTTCTCTAGGACTTTGGTGCAACTGGGAGCAGCTTCCAAGTCAAAATGAGATGCTGCCCTGTTATGATCTGTGTCAGCAGGGCTGTCCTGTCAATCCTATCCTGTTTAGTAGCTGAGCTGTTTTCAGAGCCAACTCAGAAACTCAGATCCATCCACACAATTCTAACTTTAACTAGAGTTTATAAAACACTTCCAGCATGTACATGCTCTCAGTAGTGAGGCAGACACTGCTATCATCCTTGTTCTGCCACTGAGGAAATAGGCTCAGCGAAGATGAGTAACTTACGTTCAGAGTCAGGACATCATTGTAATTTTGGACTATTCTGATGCTCTCTTTCATCTCAATGATGTCATCAAATTGTGGTGTTCTGCTCAGATGAAGCTCTGAAGCCTACCACAGAGATTTTAAGTCCTCAAACTCCCCTAGGGACTTTTTAAAAAAAGTGCTTTCGCCCCCAGGAGACTGGAGGTGGCTCCAAGAGTCACCTTGCCCTCTGGGTGCTGTAGCCAACAACTCATTCCGCTAAATTTGACTCCGTGTTAAAGTTTTAAGTTCAATATTTCTAAGGCTAATGATCCAAACACAATAGCCATTATCCATTTGAAATAATAACATTGGTGATAAAAAAAAAGAGGAATGTACAAGACCAGCCAACCTTGACTTTGAATGAATGAAGCAAACAATTTTTTTAAAACAAATTGTTTAAAAAAAATGAGGGGGATTATTCAGTGGTGATATATAACTCCCACTTGTATAGTACAGGAAGACCTCAGCGATACTGCAGTTTTAGTTCCAGACCACGGCAATAAAGCAAATATCACAATAAAGCAAGTCACACAAATTCTGTGGTTTCCCAGTGCACATAAAAGTTATATTATATTGCAGTACATTAAGTGTGCAATAGCACTATGTCTAAAAAACAATTTATATACCTTAATTTAAAATACCTCATTGCTAAAAATACCAAAAATTATGATAGTAATATCAAAGATGAGAAGAGTTGACTCATTGAAAAAGACCCTGATGCTGGGAAAGTTTGAAGGCAAAAGGAGAAGGGGGCGGTAGAAGATGTAATGGTTAGATAGCATTACCAACTTAATGGATATGAACTTGAGCAAACTCTGGCAGACAATGGAGGACTCTGGCATGCTGCATCCTAGGAGGTCACAGAGTTGGACATGATTTAACAACTGAACAACAATAACAAAGATCACTGATCACAGATCTCCATAACAAATACAGTGATAAAGTTCGAAATATGGCAAGAATCACCAAAGTGTGACGCAGAGAAACAAAGAGAGCAAATGCTGTTGATTAAATGGCATCAATAGACTTGCTCAACGTAGCATTGACATAAACCTTCAATTTGTAAAAAATGCAGTATCTGTCAAGCTCAATTAAGTGAGATCTGCCTGTACTAACTAGGTGTCGGGCAATGCACAGGATGCATCTCATCTAACCCTTACAACAGCACTGAACACACACAACAGTTACTATTTACAGATGAGAGGAACAAACCTGGCACAGAGAAGTCAAGTCACTTGCCCAGGCTTATACATGTAGGATCTTAGCTTGTGTGTCTGGCCGACCCCAAAGTCTGGGCTCTTTGCACAACTATGACATAGCTTGTCTCTTTCATTTCAGGTCTCAGTTCTTTGACTTTGACATGGCAGGACTGAGAAGTTCAGATATGGAAAAGGTCAAAATTATTCAAAGCGTTTATTTTCTTTTAAATAGCATAAGAAAGCCATGTGATGATTAATGGCACAGCTCTCCCACCAAGGGGGAAAGGAACACTCACTGTCTCTTTGTAGGGTCCTTAAAGCAATCTGTAGTCCCCTGGGTGGGTTGTTTAAGGTAAAGAGTCATGAAAGATCAAAGACCCTCACCAGACCACTTGTCTCACCCCATCCAGCCCTGCTCCACCAGGAGGAGAAGCTTGCTCATCAGGCAGGATCTGATGTCATGTTACAAATGCTGCCAGATTCTCCCACTCAAAGACCAGGGCTTAGAGCTGTGAAAGTACGGGCCTGGAATAACATCTGTGTTAGCTGGAGAAAGGAGGGAGCCGCTGGGAGTCAGCCAGGAGGCAGGAGCCAGGCGTTGCACACCCACACAGGGAGGAAGAGGGCTAGTGAATCCACCTCTTTGGCCTCATTTTCCTCATCTGCAAAATGGACATGAGTTTGAGCAAGCTCTGGGGGTTAGTGATGGACAGGGAAGCCTGGCGTGCTGCAGTCCATGGGGTTGCCAAAGTCAGACACGACTGAGCAACTGAACTGACTGAAAATGGAGATAATGGCACTCAACGCGTCATGCTGTTGAAGAATTAAATAAACCCACATTTGTAATGTACTAGCACAGGGCTTGGCACATTTTAAGTACTGTATGAGTGCTAACTATTATTGTTATTATTTATTCTTACTATTATTTTTACCATCCTTCTCTTCCTCCTGTTCATCATCATATAGAAAATAGGTTCTGTGCTTATGTCTTCCAGGGCATGCTGCTGTTTCTAAGCATGAAGTGGAGAACTGGGCAGGAAGATTTTTCTAACTCAAGGATATTAAACTCCTTTTCACTGAGAATATGAACACCAGAGAAGGCTTAGAAATGCAGAACAAATGTAGGGAAATATTCTTTTGTTGGTATTCCTTTATTCCTTCTCTGTTGACTACCTTGTCTCTGTGGTTTTTTTTTTTTGAGGGGTGGAGTGCGGAGAGGAAGAGTAGGGGCTAAAAATGTGCAATAAGTGGAATGCCTTTTATCTCTCATTTTCTCTGTGTCTCTTTTATAGTCCCCATGTCACTTGTCGTTAAAATGTAAAATTTATCATCAGACAGCTTTATCTTCCCATACCAGAAAACGCATGCATGCCAGTAGAAGAGGATAATCCCCTTTTCTATTATTCTTTGGGGCTGGCTTAACGCCCAAACTTGGTGGAGAACTGATGGTTCAGAACTCTACACATAGAGATTGGTTCTGAGTGTCACTGGAATGGCTTTAGACACATGACCTGACACTGCCCCCATATCCTTCAGTCAGCTGGCATTTTAATTGTACTAGAAAGTTATCCCACTTACTGCTTATGAATTAAACTATGCAATGTCATGTTAAAGTATTTTAAATCTCTCAGAATCTGTAATGGGTTGAAGTGTGTCCTCTCTAAAAATGATAGGTTGGGGGCTTTCCTATGGCTCAGTGGTAAAGAATTCACCTGCCAATGCAGGAGACACAGGTTCTATCCCTGATCTGGGAGAGATAGAACATGTCTCGGAGAAGATCCCAGATGCCTTGGAGCAATTAAGTCCATGCGCCACAACTATTGAGTCTGTAGAGCCGAAGATCCACAATTACTGAGCCCATGTGCTGCAACTACTGAAGTTTGAGCATGTAGAGCCCGTGCTCCATGACAAGAGAAGCTGCCACAATGAGAAGCCTATGCACCTCAACTAGAGGGTGGGCCCCTGTTTGCCACAACGAGAGAAAGCCTGTGCAGCAACAAAGACCCAGCACAGCCAATAATAGACAAATAAAAAATAAAATTATGAAAAAATAAAATGATAGGTTGGTTGGTGACCCATCTCCCAGAACCTCAGAAGGTGATCTTATTTGGAAATAAACCCTTTACAGAGGTAATCAAGTTATGATGGTCATAGGTGGGCCCTCATCCAATAGGACTGGAGTCCTTATAAAAAGGAAGAAAATTGGACACAGAAAGAGACACGCATGGAAGGTAGACTGTGTGAAGAAACAGAGAGAATGTCAGAATATCACTGGAGTGATATATCTACATGCCAAGGACAGTCAAAGATGACCAGCAGACCAAGAGAAGCTAGGAGAGAGGCCTGGGACAGATTCTCCCTCATGGCCTTCTGAATGGAACAACCCTGCCTGTTGGTTTAATGTATGTAGTATGTTGGTTTAAAGTATGTAGTGCTTTGTTAAGGCAGCTCAAGGAAACTAAGACAGTCCTCAGTTTAAGGATCGAAAGTTTCTGCTGAAGCTCCAATACTTTGGCCACCTGATGCAAAGAGCCTACTCACTGGAAAAGACCCTGATGCTGCGAAAGACTGAATGCAAAAGGAGAAGGGGGCAACAGAGGATGAGATGGTTAGATGGCATCACCGACTCAATGGACATGAATTTAAACAAACTCCAGGAGATAGTGGAGGGCAGAGGAGCCTGATGTGTTTCAGCCATGGGGTTGCAAAGAGTCAGACACTACTTAGCGACTGAACAACAACGTGGTTCTACTTTGTTAATTTTTCTCAACAATTACAAGCACCTTCTACTGTTTATCTAGGCGTGTGGTTCATTACATTGAATTAGTAGCCCCTCTAATTTATGAAGTTGCCTTCCACTGTAACTTATAATTTTATTTCCTCATATACTCAGCTCTCATCTTTGCTGTGTTCCTTTTGCTTCTCTGGTGTCTGAGGGTCTTGGTTTGAGATTTACCTGTAGCTCTAGGTGGACTCATAAAACTAGCCTTCTTAAGCTCCTGGATGGAGGGAATGTTTTACAGGGTCTCCCTTCCAGCCTGCAAGTCTTCAGATCTGAGAGAGACAGACTTATAATGCTTCCCTGGGTCAAACTGAATGTGTAATTAAGGTCAGAAGTTTAAAAATGTATACAAGGGAGGGAGAATAAGTGGAAAGTAAATCTTTCCCATGATACTAACTTGTACAGGCCTGGCATGGTTCAATTTATGACTTCAAGGCTGTTTCTCTTGGGGTGAGAAGAGGCTATGCTATACATACATACTTCTTGGGTGCCTTTCACTCACTGAGGTTAAAAGGAAAGCCCCATAATGCTTGAGCCTAAGGAGCTTTTGTCCTTTAGTGATCAGGAAGTACCTGTGTGTGTGCCTGCTAAGTTGCTTCAGTCATGTCCAACTCTATGCAACCCTATGGACTGCAACCCACCAGGCTCCTCCGTCCATGGGATTCTCCAGGCAAGAATACTGGAGTGGGTTGCCATGCCCTCCTCCAGGGGATCTTCCTGACTCAGGGACTGAACCCGCTTCTCCTGCACTGCCGGTGGCTTCTTTACCCACTGAGCCACCTGGGAACCCCCCCGGAAATGTCTACTACTCAGCAAACTCACATCAGAATACCATTTCCACATTAGGTATCGACAGGATACAGAAGGTTTGCTCAATTTGTGGAGACCTCAGCAAACTTTAAAATGCAGAGGTAAGGCCTTTGTTGCATTTAATTCTAGGAACTCTGTGTACCCACATAATTATGTAGGGTCTAATTGTATTGTCTCCAAAAATGCATTGAAGTCCTAGCCTCCAGTACCCCAGGATATGACTTCATTTGCAATTAAGATGTAATCAAGTTAAGATAAGGTCATTAGGGTGAACTCCAATCCACAATGACTGTAGTTCTTATAAATAGGAGAAATTCAGACACAGAGACAGACAGAGGGAAGATGATGTGAAGAGAAATAGGGAGAACGTCATGAGAAGTAATGGAAAAATTGGAGCTATCCTGCCACAAACCAAGGCCCAGCTGGGGCCACCAGCATCCAGAGAAGACAAGGAAGAATCTTCCCCTATAGGACTCAGGGGGCGCATAGTCCTGCAGACACCTTGACATCAGGCTTCTAGCCTCTAAAACAGAGAGACAATGAGTTTCTGTGGTTCTAAGCCACCTAGATTGAGGTACTGTTATGTGAGCCCTAGGAAACTAATAACGACCCATCACAGTCATTCACAGTTCTGTGAATGCAGTAAGTCCCCTACATACGACACGTTCTGTTCCGAGGGGGCATTTGTAAGTCCAACAAAGTTAGCCTAGGTACCCAACTATCACAATTGGCTATATAGTACTGTGCTGTAATAGTATACTTTTCACATACATAATACATAAAAAAAAAACCCACAAAAAATAAACCATTTTTAATCCTACAGAACGTTACCTTGAAAAGTATAGTAGTAAGCTAATATATAGAGGCTGGCATTGAGTGAACAGGCAAGAAGAGTTACCGAGTGGAGGAGGGAGTGGCAGTGGGAGATGGTAGAGCTGAAGGCCTGCCAAGGAGACAGAAGGCAAGCTGCAATTTCACGCATGCCTGATGATGACGGAATGCACGTTCGAATCTTTGAAAGTTCACTACTTGAAGATTCATGTGTAGGGGGCTTACTGTACCAGGAAGCTACCTCAGACTCATTCCCTTAGGCATCCAGTTAATGCCAGTAATTATTACTGTCTATCACCCCACACACATCTTTTTCAGCTAAGTGCCAGGCACCGTGCTAACCACTTTACATATCTTTTCCTCATTTTATAGACAAATAAACTGAAAAAACTCAGTGAGATTAGGTAATCAGCTCAAGGGCACATAGTTAATAAAATGATGCAACTAGGATTTGAGTCCAGCTCCCAACTTTATCTGCCTTTTTTCAAAGTTAATATTCTTAATTTATATTCTCCTTCTCTATCGAGCTTACTTAGAGATTGGTGGCATCAAAGTTTTGGCAAACAAATCCCTACTTCTTACTATGTCCTCCTTCACAATGTGTCTGGTTTAGGCCAGTTTTGGAAAGTAGTAATTTTATATTTTGCCCCCAAGCCTAATTTTAGCAAGTTTCTTTTAACATATCAAAGTATTGCAGTATGGGTTATAATTTTTAAGTAGGAAGTACATGGAACAACTAAAATCTGATGAGGAGCTACTCTGATTTTTTAAAAATAGATGGATTTTTTGAACACATGTCGATCACAAACTGAATTCACCTGGCCTTTGCCCCAGCATCTTACACCCCAGTAGTTTTGCTGGTGTAAGATACCAAGCCATTTCTCTTCTAGGGTCTGTAGGAAAAGAAGAACTCTTATGGAAGAGGAAGGTGGAAAATTTAACAGAAATTTATACACCTTCACATAACTAATTCCTTTAATTTTCACTAAAACCTGCAAGACAGATACTATACCTTTCTTCCCCTCCACCCGCTCTGCCCCACATATGAAGAAACTTAGGCCCACTGAAATTAAGAGACCTGCTCAATCACACACTTATCAAAGATCAAAGTCCAAACACAGATGTGGAAGTCAGGATACCTGGCTCTAGTTTTCACCTGCCAATAATGTGCCCATTTAGTGCTTTGAAAGGTGGGTCTGGTCAGTAGAAAGAGTGCTGAGACCTTTTCCCCAGCCACTAGTGCTGTTTCACTCTGGAAAGACCACCTGAGAAATAGCAGAGGTGAGCAATCAGCTCCTCTTTAAAGACATCTCTTCTGCTTCAAAAGTTCAGTGTACACAGGCCACCTTGGACCTTAAATTTACTCTTAGTAAAAAGTTGGGTGAACACCATTATTTTCAATTCAATTCTTAGACATATCATATTAATTCATTAAGTGGCTATGGGAATTACACAAAAGCTATAAATATCATGAAACCATATTAAAGGTAGGTTGAAAAAATTACTTAAATTTTTTGTATTTCATGTACCCTTCTCTGGAAACTATGCAAGATAATTTTGAACTGTGGCCTTTGGTGGGGTATCACTGATCTGTGCAAGAATGCTTTCACTCTTCAGAGAGCAAAAGTGGCTAATTATCTTGGGGTGAGTATAGTCCTTACTTTATTATATTGTAATTTTATCTCTTCCGGGTGGCTCAGTTGGTAAAGAATCTGTCTGCGATGCAGGAGGCCTGGGTTCGATCCCTGGGTTGGGAAGATCCCCTGGAGAAGGGCATGGCAACACACTCCAGTATTCTTGCTTGGAGAATCCCCATGGACAGAGGAACCTGGCAGTCTACAGTCCATGGGGTCACAAAGAGTCGGACGTGACTGAGTGACTAAGGACATATTATCTCTGTTGCATATAAAGAGCAAGGTATAGTGACTTACAGAATTGAGTTCTAGAAAAGGTGAGTGCTATTCCTTCTAACTATCAGAAAGAAGTCATGGAAAGAAAAGACAGAGCTAGCCTGGAAGAGCCTGTCTAGTATGGGTTAGACTCTCAACAGGAATTCATTAGCATAGAAAATACCAGCCTAAAATACCAGGCCCTAAATAGCAATATGCAGAGACTACTTTGTCAACAAAGGCTATTGTTTTTCCAGTGGTCATGTATGGATGTGAGAGTTGGACTATAAAGAAAGCTGAGCGGGAAAAATTGATGCTTTTGAACTGTGGTGTTGGAGAAGACTCTTGAGAGTCCCTTGGACTGCAAGGAGATCCAACCAGTCCATCCTAAAGGAGGTGAGTCCTGGGTATTCATTGGAAGGACTGATGCTGAAGCTGAAACTCCAATACTTTGGTCACCTGATGTGAAGAGCTGACTCATTTGAAAAGACCCTGATGCTGGGAAAGATTGAGGGCAGGAGGAGAAGGGGATGACAGAGGATGAGATGGTTGGATGGCATCACCATCTCAATGGACATGGGTTTGGGTGGACTCTGAGAGTTGGTGATAGACAGGGAGGCCTGGTGTGCTGCAGTTCATGGGGTTGCAAAGAGTCAGACACGACTGAGCGACTGAACTGAAATAGCAATATCAAGATGTAAGAAGCATTCTAATCAATGTCTGCATGAGATGAGGTTTACAATAAAGGTTATAAAGAAAAAGTGAACAATCAGTGAGAAAAGTACCATATTTTCTTTAGAAATACATTGTTTTAAACCATTCTTAATAAAGCTATCGCCTTTACTTTTATTTAATGTCAGTTGTTTTTAATAAAAAGCAGTCTTAATAGCAGTGGAAATGAATGTTTATCAATGCAGTGGGCCAGAGCAGATACTATCAGGCAAAGCATACTCCTTCACAAATTGGCTCAGAAGTTAAAAACCCACCGACCACCTAGTTGCTTCCTTGATTTTACAACCGGAAAAAGTATTTAAGGGCAGAGAAAAGAGGATGACCTGGCTGAGCTTCTTAAATACAAACCTAGTTACAACATCCCAAATAAATGTCACTCTGAGATTTTATTTGTGAAGTTGCATAATATTACAGCCCATGCAAGGATCTTTCCACGACTCTATAAAGAACAAATGGTCTCTCCAAATTGCTCCTCTGATATTAAATTTTAATTGGGAAAAATAAGGCTATTTCATAATAACTTGCATTTGTTTAGTACTTAGTTTTTTTTCCATATACTTTAACACACATCACTGTACTGGATGGTCTTACCACTCTGCAAGTTACACTGAGCAGACATGAGCATTTCTATCTTAAAGCTGCATTGCAGCAAGATGAAGTGGCTTCCTGGGGATCACAGGGCTTATTGCTGAATAAGAATTGCAGAATCAAGACCCTCTGATTCCCACTTGAAAAGCCTCTCTTTAAGTATCTAGGCTGATCTCTGAAATAGGCAACTAGCAGGGTTAGGGTTATCAAGATTATGTAATATGTTCAGTGGCTTTCAAAATTCACTTTACAGCTTCTGAAATCTACTCAGTAGGTTATGATTAGCATTTTTTAATGAAATGTAGACTAAAGAAAATATCAGAAGGCAAGAAACTATATCATTATATCAGAAATATCTGTATTTTCAGGTTATTGCAGCATTGCTCATAATAGCCAAGGTATGGAAACAACCTAAGTGTTCATCAGTGGATAAATGGGGATCCATTACATGTGTATATAAATATAAATATAATATGGAATACGATAACATATATAATATACATAGTAATGTGGAATCTTACTCAGCCTTTAAAAAGAAGGACACCTGAAACTAATACAACATTGTACATCAATTATAGGCCACCAAAACTTATTTTTTTAAAAAAAAAGAAGGAAAAAAAAAGAGGAAAAAAAAAACAAAAAATAAAAAAATAAAGAAATAAAAAAAGAAGGAAATTCTGCCATTTACAACAACATGAATGAATACAGAGAGCACTGCGCTGAGATAAGCCAGACAGAGAAACACAAATACTGCGTGCTATCACTTATATGTGGAATTTGAATAAAAGAGTTAAACTAAAATAGTGATTGATTGCCAAGGGCTGGAGGCTAGGGGAAATGGGGAGAGGCTGGTAAAAGGCTCTAAACTTTTAGTGATAAGGTGAATCAAATCTTTTAGGATCCAATGGATATCATAGTGATTATAGTTAATAATATAGTGTTGTCAACTGAAATATACAAAAAGAGTGGAACTTAAGTGTTCTGACCAAAAAAGGAAAGAAAGGTAAATATGATAGGTGATGAATATGTTAATTAACTTAACTCTGGGACTTCTTTCACAATGTATAGATCTATAGATCGTCATATAGTACATTTTAAATATATTACAAGCTTATTTGTCAATTAGGCTTTAATAATTGACCTGGAGAAGGGCATGGCAATCCACTCCAGTATTCTTGCCTGGAGAATCCTGTGGACGTATTATAATAATCTTAATTGTCAATCATACTTTACTAAAGCTGGAAAAAATCAATAGTACAACTCGAAAAAATAAAATATCAGAGGGCATGGTACATAGCAAGAGTGAGCACTATTTTGTGAAATATTTGTTTCAAAGAGATATATGTGTGTATATATGCTTAGTCAGTTCAGTTGTGTCTGACTCTTTGCGACCCCATGGAATGCAGCAGCCCAGGCTTCCCTGTCCTTCCCCATCTCCTGCAGTTTGCTTAAACTCATGTCCATTGAGTTGCTGACATACTGAGTCACAAAATAAACTTAAGTTTATTATATTTAAGTTTATATTCAGGTATAATAGAAACTAGTATTTCTTTCAGAGGGTCAGAGGGAAAGAGAAAACAGGGGAACACTGATGCAGCTAGCACTGGTCAGGTGTCTGTGCTATTCTGACGGCAGTCCCTGGTGGACCGGGAGGTGGGTGTGGGACGAGAACAGAGGAGCATTCCTGCAGTGGGCGGGAGGTTAAAAGCCTAGATAATCTTGAAGCCAGAGCCTGGGCTTTGTTCTTTTTTATGTTCTTAGTGCCTAGTCCCAGCAGCACTAACTGGCACAGGAAACCCTCAATGAATATTTGTTGAATGAATGCATGGAAATGAGTGAGGTTTACAGATTTTTAAAGGCTCCTCTTAAAAACTCAATTAGGCTTGGAAATGAATTCAGGCAGTCCTACATTTATGAAAAGCTTGTATCCAAAACCTTAATTTGCAAATTGGTTTTTGGAACTTCAAACATTATTATACATGGCAGTTGGGATCTTGGGCCAGCCCACAGCCACCTTTTAAAACCCAGGATATATCTGAAGCTAGTACTGAGAACTGAAACTGCATTTCTACGGGGGAAAAAGCATCCTCACTGGTCCAGTTAGGAATGCCGGAGGCAAATTAGCCTCCAGATGGCAGAGAAACACCTCCCCAGCCCCCATTCCTCTAGCCTCAGCTAGCCCTGCCTCTGCAAAGCCATTTTGGGGGAACTGGGGAGGCGGGTGTGAGAAGCAGTAGGAAGTTAGGGCTCATGTCAAGGATAGAAATAGGTCAAAGATAAGCAGAGGGAAAGAGAAGTGACCAATGCAAATTGCATCAACCCGGTGGGAAATAAAGGCCTGTGGCCACCAGGAGCTCAGTCAGTGTGCTTGTGGCCAGGTGGCTAGGAAGACACATGCAGAAAGTCGAGACCATTTCCATGAAGATTTGGCATAGTCGCCATTCCAGCAGAAATTCAGCAATATCGTTTATAGAGTACCCCCTACTGGCAAAGCATAACTGCCCATTTCTCTGCCATTCTTTCTTATTTTTTATCCACTAACAGAAAGTGGTAATTTTGCCCTTAACCAGATAAGAGGTCCAGTGAAGGCAATCATTTAAAGCCAAACTTTGAACCCCAAAGTGAACAAAAATGGCCGGTTTGGTATACAAATCAACAGTCACAAAATGTACACGCCCTTTACTTGGTAAGAGAGAAGAAGGCGTCTGAGTGGTCCTCTGCCCAGACCGCTGACTATTTCCTTAAACAGTTGTGACAACGATGGGGTTTCCTGATAGTCTTGGCTCCTGTGAATAGTGAGTGGAATGACTAGAACTGGATACACTTATTTCCCTGTCATGTTTATAACTTAGTTTCTTCAGAAAACTGTGGCATGAACTAAAAAATTTCCTATGTTTTTTTGGTCTCATGGTTTAAAAATTTATATATACCCTTCCAAGTTTGTTACAAAATGACAAAAGTATGGCTATTTATAGGAAACCCCATATCTTGACTCAAGAAGATTTCACCCGGGCTTTGGGAAAATGAGAAAGTAAGTGGTGAAAATATTAGACTGCGAGTGACAGAATCTTGCGATAATCATACCAGGAACAAATTAAACAGTACCTTGAAAGCTATAAAGAACTGAAAAACAATTCACAACTGCCCCTGAGAATAACACGACCCTGGGTAGGTCTTGGCATTTAGGAATCTTAATGTACCTCATAAAAGAAATACTTCCAATCTTGCTCCATAGGTGATGAAACTGAGATAAATTATCTGATGCAAATGCAAAGGAATTTAGAAATCATTTTGTAGGGCATCTGTTTTGGCATTTAACCTAAAACATCTTCCAAAGCAGAAGGTCCAGAAGCGCTGGTGTGTTCAAATGACTCCAGTGAAAAGTGTGAACTTAGATGAACCGAGTTTGATTTATCCAATAATGGGAAAGTTAAAGAGTATTTTTTGACCGTGGGCACCATGCTGGAAGCTGAAGGTCCAAGGAGTCAAAATAGTTCCTACCCTAAAGTGAATTACCATTTATTGCAAGAGGACAGGCATGCTCACCACTATCTTTAGTTTAAAGCTAATAATAGAAGGATGGACAATGAAGGTTAGTGGTGTGGAGAGAAAAGAGGAGCGGAGGAAGCCTTGTGGAGAAAGGCAGCATTTGATGAGGGCCCTGAAGGACAGGAATGGAGTCAGGAGCACATGGGATAGAGCTGCAAATCCGTACTGTACTCTCCAGTCACCCCCCCCACCCACCCACCACCACCCACCACCACCCACCCATTGCCTCTGCCTCCCACCATACTCCCCACCTCTTCCCTATTCCACCGCACCCTACTTACTCCACCAAAATTTCCTTGGAATCCTTGGTCTCCATAGAACACTTCAGAAGCCCCAGTCTTGTTCAATTCCTCCATTTTGGAGGGGAAACGGAGGCTTATAGAGTGTTCTCCACATAAGATATAGAGTGAGCCAGGGAATGGAGGTGGCTTTTATATGATGAGTTTGGGGACCAGCGAGTAATCTGATTTGGCTAGAGCGGGGGGCGGTCAGAATGGGAAGGGATACAAAAGGCAGATGGTGGAGAACTTTGAATGCCATGTAGAGGACAGTGAGCTCTATCTTTAAGGGTGAGGGGTGGGAGGGCCGGAGGAGACACGGTCAGAAAGGGGACAGAGACTGAAGCTGGAACCAGATAGGAGGCAATTAGAATTGTCAAGGTGTGTGGGGGTGGGGGGGTGAGTGGGCAGAACTGCTGAAATTCAGGAATGACAGAGTGAGTAGATAAGAGTGAGAGAGATATGGAGAAAGTAAACTGATAGAAGCATGGGCATGATAAAGTGGGAAGAGTCAGGACCAGGAATTCACAGTCACACACACACACACACACAGACACACACACACCCAAGATTGGACTCTGCCCTGCATTCCAGGCTCTGCTGTTGATCAGCTGTGAATACTGGGCCAGCCCTTTACCCCATGTGCCTCAGTTTCCTCATTGGAAATTGAGCCATTGAACACAATCGGGGGTTTCTCAAATTCCATGGACACCTAGGATTCCAAGGAAGTTTTGGCGGAGTGGGTAGAGTGGGGTGGGGTAGACAAGGATGGGGAGTGGGGGGGATGAGCAATGGGGACTGCAGCGGTGAAGAGAAGCTCTAGATCCAAAACCACCCATTTAATCAGAACATCTCCTTTATGTAACAGAATTCCTCATAACAGTAAATTTGCTAACCGCTCCCCCCACCCAACCAGTCTGATAGCCATACAGATAACCTTCTGACACCCCTTTTCGCTCTCACACTTGAGTGATCACACTCAAAGGAACTGGTTATCCAAGAGATCTGCCAATGCAATGGACGCGGGTCTCGTTTTTAGGACCCTGTTGAGTTCCTGTTTATTTGATGAACTGTTGCACAAATGCTGGAACGACTGGAACAACAATTGTCATGCTGAATCGATGCCAAAACTTTCAAAAATGGGACAGATTTACTGAAAGGCCATCTGGTGTTCTTACTCTTGTGCGGTACCTTTTCCCAAGACCCAGAGAGTTTTCCAAACCTCATAAACGCCAGCGTGAAAAGGGTCCTTGCCTGCAAGTACAAAGACACTGGCTTCCCCGCTGTTGACTGCTGTCTGGCTTTGGGTGAGAGGAGCTGCCCCTTGAGGTTCCAGTTTCTCAGTCTATAGGAAAGAGTTTCAGCAACAGCCCTAGGGGCCCCTCTAGCTTGAACATTCTAAGATTCCAGGATCCTAAACTTTGGAGCCTGTTATCTGAACAATTCTCTGATCGATAGCATGCGCTCTGGGTCTTGTTCTGTTACAGTCAGATGGTCAGTGTATTAAGGGCTTTGGGCTGTTGACTCTACGGATTGGGCAATGTGTGCTTTAGCCAAAGTCTCTGAGCCCTGCAGATGGATCATTCCGAGCAGAGGGCTCAGGTCTAAATTAACAGCAGATCTTTAGAAACCCGAAGCTTTGTGGATCGGTATTTGGAATAAGAAAACTCAGTGCCTAGGTATCAACCCCCCGCAAATGGTCTACGAACCACCCCAAAAAATGGAACCGAGGAAAACCAATCAGAACCACCACGAAGTTGAGACCAAAAAAGTTCCATACGGGTCTGAAACTTACACACTCACTGCCTTCCTTTGCCTCCTGGCTTCTCCTCTCTCCTCCCACTCCCACAATTAAAAAGCATTTTAATAACAGCAATTCCTTCATAAGAAAGAGAAGAAACCCCCGAAGAGGTGAAGCGGGCACTCACTGGGAGAGCGCGGCCAGGCTGCGTCTTCCCTGAGATCCGGATCCCGCGAGCATGTCTGCAGCTGGAAGGGCGGCGGGCGGGCGCAGAGGTGCTGAGACCCTCCGGCGGTCAGGGCGTGGACCCGGCCCGCGGAAGTGCCATGTTATCTGGGCTGAAATGCAGTGTGCGGGATGCTCCCGGGTTCTCCCTTTGTGTTAACACTTTGGTCTGTCCCTGTGACGAAAGTCTGGGCTTGTCCTTTGCCAAATCTACTCCTCCCCACCCTTTCCCTCCGCACAGGATCATCAGAGAGCTGATTGTTATTTTTTACTGTAATCTCTCTAATAGAGGCTCATCATGTTTAGACGTAGGTTGTAAAGGGCCCAGATGGCTTCGTGATTTCCACAATGTTTATGACTGGACAGCGGGGGCCCAGGATCCCCAGTAGCTTTCATGATGAAGACTTTATATGATCAATTGCAAAGAATCCTTCCAAGGTAGAGAGCTAGTCAAAGAAAAAGACACTGATTGATCCACGTGCCCAGGCTTTTGGAAAACAGTCGACCCTAGGATCACTCACATACACAATCCAATGCTAAAGAGATCAACGGAAATCAGCCCACCAAAAAGTTCATCCGGGTGCAGTTCTCAGGCCCTCCTTCTGAGCTCTGTTCTCAATTAGAATTGGTGTAGGTGGCTTCCAAAGCAAACAGTTCCCACTGAGAAACCAAATCTGAGAAACCTCTATTATCCCTTTTATTCAGGGGAAGATGCATGATATAAAAATGCATACAAAGGCAAAGGGAAGAGAGCCAGCGGATCAGAGATATGCTGTGTTATACAGGGCATTTGGTGAAATGAAGGCAACAGCCCGAGGAAGGAACATGTTGCAACAGCGGGCCTGGTCTGCCCCCGTGGCACTTGGTGTGATGATCTCATCGGCCAGGCCAGGCAAGGGAGCCTGGTCAGCAACAGCTTGGAAAGCAGCCAGATTCCAGCCCCTGTGGAGGGGGTGGTGTTGATTCTATCTGGAGATGACACTCGTCTAGGCTTGAGTTGTGAATGTGTTTCTTCATCTCTAACAAGCAATGAACAGATTGCTTCTGGGGCACCAAGATGCTGATGGGACTGGCTTTCTGTTAAATCAGTTGAACAACTCAGATCTCCACAATGGAGGGTTACGATGGTTCTTTTGGTATATAGCAGGAGAAACAATCCCCTTCACACATTGATTCACATCCTTCACATGATTAAAAAAAAAATCTTTGAGATCTATGGCTTCATGTTGCAAACATGGATGCAAAAGCAGAGAGCATTTCAAAAGTTCACCCCAAGTCATGGAGAGGAACCAAAGCAGGTACTCTTGTGCTCAACTTAAAGAAGTTTAATTTAGTTTGATTGAATCCTCTCTTCATTTTCACTAACTAGAAAG
Organism: Odocoileus virginianus; assembly: GCF_023699985.2. Lineage (NCBI taxonomy): Eukaryota > Metazoa > Chordata > Mammalia > Artiodactyla > Cervidae > Odocoileus > Odocoileus virginianus. The sequence continues at coordinate 19,515,455 of NC_069674.1, forward strand.
TTTTGGTGTTTTCCTGCTTAAGTCCTATGCTGTTCTCAAAGTCATAGTTTATAGAGTAATAGAGTTTAATGAATTTCGAAGTTAATTATCTCCGTATACTATGATGTGGGCTTCCCTGTGGCTGAGATGGTAAAGAATCTGCCTGCAATGCAGGAGACCTGGATTAGATCCCTGGGTAGGGAAGATCCTCTGGAGAAGGGAATGGTAACCCATTCCAGTATGCTTGCCTGGAGAATTCCATGGACACAGGAGACTGGCGGGCTGCAGTCCATGGAGTCTCAAAGACTCCGACACGACTGAGCGACTAACACACACACACATAATGAATATACACCTTTAAACATCCCTTTGATTATGTATATTATCACTCAACATATATAGACTACTTAAAGTGCACAAGACACTCATAAAATTAGAGATTACACAAGTGGCTTTAATAAAATACTGACTTGGTTTGAGTTTATTGCTCCAAAGCTGTGATAGATACATGAATTGAGGCATTTTGCCATTCCTCTTTCAACCACATTTTTCCCATTTAATTTTTATTCATTTAAATTCAGTGATTTGCTGTGGCAGGCAGAATAATGTTTCTCCCAAAGACATCCAAAGTCCTAATGCCCAGAACTTGTGAATATGTTACCTTACACGGCAAAAGGGATTTTCCAGATGTGATTAAGTTAAAGGCATTGAGGTGGAGAGATTATCCTGGATTATCCAGATGTGCTCACTCTTAGTCACACGAGTGTCTAAAATGAGATAAGCCTCTCCCGCTGAGGTCACGGGGAGATATGGCTATACAATAGTGGCCAGAGAGATGACCTTGCTGGCACTGAATGGGGCCAGGAATCCAGGAATGTGGCGGCTTCTAGAAACTGCAAAGGCAGAGAAGTGGATTTGCCCTTCGAGCCTCTGGAAAGGAATGCAGCCCTGTCTACTATACCTTGATGTTAGCATGGAGAGAACTGTTGGACTCTGTACCTCTAGAACAATAGATAGTAAGTTTGTACTGTTTTAAGCCACCATGATTGTGGTTCTTTGTTACAGCAGTGATAGAAAACCAATACATTTGCTTATGGAGCTCAGTTGACCTTGGGAATACATTTCACCTCCTGATTTCCTGTTTTCCACTCCCACTCCAATTCTGAGGTGGCAAGTATAATTTTGGCATCATCAGAATAAACTCATAAAATCGACTAGCCTGGAAAAAATTCAGTGGTTCTTCCAGGCCAGACTCTCTTTTTCTCCACACACACATACACACACACACACACACACACACATAGAGGAGAGCAAGAATTTAGTAATCTTCCACTAACATGCTGACATTCATGCACTGAAAATATGCTAATGGCCAGCTATATAAAAGATATCCACCGAGTTATTTTCCTAGTTGTACAGATAGAAAGAGGGAAATCATGTACACTTGTAGCTGGCCCCTTGTTATTAATGGAATGTGTTTGGGAAGTAGCTGTCTGTCTTCAGTTTGTAAAACTAATGGATGTCATAACTCCTGCTACCTAATAGGGTACTAACATGACAATAGCAAAGAGAGGAATGAATCTGGGGCTCGGGTCAGACGCCAGTAGGGAAGAGGGAGCCCAGAGGACAATGAGAAGGAGACTGGATGCATTTGAGAGGCAGGAAGATGAGAGACTCACAAGACGAGAGCGGGGCAGGAGTAGGCAACTGCTTCCAGGTAGCCCTCTGAGGTCCAGCTGCCAGGGGCTGGAGAGGCGAGGTGAGAGGAATCAGGAAGAACATACGAGAAGGTAATTTGTGAACAGTATCTGTTTCTGAAGAGACCAGCAAGCACATGTGCTTTCACTGTGCAGCACAGACACGGGTACTGAGAATCCAACTGCCTGAACTGGTGTCTCTGAGAACCAAAGTAATGATCATTCATTGGCACTATGAACAGCTGGGCCAGTCATCCTTCAGCAAGAGAGTAGGTGTCATGCATGTGACATTTCTGGCCTCTTTTACTAGCGGAAATGAAAATCCGGGTCACTCTTGAATTACTAATCAGTTCAGTTCAGTTGCTCAGTCATGTCTGACTTTTTGCGACTCTATGGACTGCAGCACGCCAGGCTTCCCTGTCCATCACCAACTCCTGGAGCTCGCTCAAACTCATGTCCATCGAGTCGGTGATGCCATCCAACCATCTTGTCCTCTGTTGTCCCCTTCTCCTCAGGCCTTCAATCTTCTCCAGCATCAAGGAAATTACTGATAGCACCCTTCGTTTCTAGAGAGTTTGTTTCATTTTTCGTCAAAAAGATTCTGGGCTGGGAAGGTTTGAAGGAGGTCAGTGCTATAGAAAGAAATAAGCTCCCACCACAGGGTGGTCCTTTATTAATAAAATATGATTAAAAAATAACTTAACTTCATGGAGGTAGGAGCTCCATGATCTGTTCCAGACTTTAGGGTCTGCAATGGTTGTTTAAGAACAGCTTCTACCTTGGAGCAATTCCCTAGGGAAAAGAGAGGTATGTGGGAAGTGCCCCATGTACTGCCCTAATGCACTCAAGACAGACAGGCACACACACACCTCCTACAGAAACACAACTTAAACTCAAAGGAAATCTAAACACACGAGAGGCAACTGTTCAGGTAATTTAAAGAGGATGTTTTAAAAAGTTCTTGAAGAAAGTTTTTCTTGTAAAGAAATTCACAGACACTATACTCTTAGAATGAGGCAAAAGATCTTGCCTAGACAGCCTCTCACCAGAACAGGAGTGAAGGGGTTAACGGCATCTTTCCTCCTTTCCTGTGGCCTCTCAGAGTCTTTCTTCCACAGCTGAGGCATCACCCTCCTCCCCATTTCCCTCCCCGAATGGTGCTGAACATGTTTCACTTAAATGATATTGCTTTGTACTTTCCTGGGATTACTGCCTTTTTAATAGATTTTCCTGAGACACCTTCTCGTGAAATGCTTCTCCCTTTTCCATCTCCTTTTGCAGAAATCACGGACGACTCTTCTTTCTTCTGCTCTCTACCATCCAGTGTTTTCCTGGCTTCTCCTTCCATATCATGTCTTAGCTAAAGCCTGGAGTTCCCACTGTGGAATGTGTGTTGGGCTGGGCAGGGGAGGGGGTGGAGGGATGTATGGACTGTTACAGAAAGTCATCATTTACCCCTCCTCACAGTCTTCCAGTACAGCCCCCTGTCCATCAGTGAATGTTTATGGCCTTTGCTGAGACAATTCTCTGAACTATTCTTTGGTCTGACTCCAGACCTGTAACACAGCTTGGGCTGCAACATTCTCTTGTCTACCTTATAATGGTGGCCATATAGTTTCCATTCCAGCACCTTCCCCCTACCTAACGCTATTTGAATATTTACTACAAGCAAGCCATAGAGTTCAGAGCCATGAGGCCTTCAAAGATAAGAAGGGCAGTCCCAAAGGGAGATAAGATATGCATTCTAAAATATTAATGCAAGATGGAGAGTGAACAGTATTCTGAAAGTGGCAGAGCTGAAGTACTCTACTTCTAAGGTGACATCCCATGATCAAGGTCCCAGTGTTTAATCACTCTTAAACTCTCAATTTATTCAGTGATTGAACTAGACTTCCTGTGCCTGAAATAGAAATCCACTTATATCTGTTAGGGCCACAGGTATTAAGTCATCCTTCAGTCTCGTCTTTTCTAGGCTAGATGCCAATGCCTATTTTCCATCCTTTTAATATCAGCCTGAAATTTAACAACTCTTCAAATGGGAAACCAAAATTGAACATAATAAAGGCTTGACCAAAGCTGAATGTGGCTGGCTGAAGTCCCAGCACTGCCTGCCACGTTCCTGTTAACACATCCTAACATTGTTTTCACGTTGATAATAGCATCCCTCATAGAGATCATTCATTAAATTTTGTGCTAAATCCAGGGTGGTTTTCTTTTCCCTCCAGATTTGCTGTTTAGTCAATCTATCTCCAACATTTATCTGTTAAGCTATTTTTGTTGTTATTAATTACCCTCATACAAAGACCTTCATATTACTTCCAGAGGCTCATTTTTCAAATCTTTCAGGTTACTCTCTATAGTACTTTTCTTGCTCTCCTGCTTGAAACACAAAATATGATTTCAAGAAAGGAGGACATGCTCTTTCAGAGAGCATATATATACTTACACTTCAATGTCTGGGAATTCTAATGATTTGAAGCAACATAGAGTTGAAGGTCCTGGACTGCACTCCTAGTATATTTACATATTTCTGCCTCCCATTATTAGGCTGTGAGCTCCTTGAGGAGGAGGACTGTGTCTTACCCATCTTCGTGCCCCAGCCTCTCACCCCAGTTAGCACAATGCCTGGCATAGAGCAGCCCTTCTGTAATACGTGCTGCATAAGTAAATTAGGGCACACAGCTTCATGAAGAGCAAATAATGGCCTTGACCAAGTTAATTTGTTTTTTTCTGTCATTAAGTTGAAATGAGAGGAGAATTGATGTGACTGGTGGCCCAGCCTCAAGGTCAGTTATGCCCACCACTGGAGTTGAGATGCATCTGGGCACGTGTGACTGTGTGGTGAAGGGGGTCTAGGGAGCCGATCTACATGGAGGTTCGACTCATTGTCTGCTATCCCATGCCTTGGAATTGGCCCCTGAGCCGAGACCCGTTGCCACACATTTGTGCCCTGAGGACCAAGGTGGGCTTCAGGGAAGCGGAAGGTGTTTTCTGAGTCTACAAGGAAAACCACTCAGCAAAACCACAAGATGTTTGCTGAGTCTAAGCTGAGTTTTAGTGGCCTGGTGACAAAGAGGAGCAGAAGAAAGCCCCCTCCCCCGCCCCCCAACATACGCATACACACACACACACACACACACACACACACGCTTCTATAACCACAGCCGTTTTGGAATTCTGGAAGAGTGAAGGAAACGCAGGACCACTTTGGAAACTTGAAAGTTTGTATTAAGGGCATGAGCCAGCATATTTGACATGGAAGAGTAGGGTCTCAAGTAAGCCCCAGGGCAGTGGTGGAGGGTGGGGGCAGGGAATCTGCAGCGGGAGCCACAGAAGGTTGCACATGGTGGCTGAATGCACCATTTGTCAGGTTTTATGAATCAGACTTCTAGAAACAGAAGGACTCTTTTTTGTAAAAAAAAGTTATTGGTGGAGTTAGTCTTGCATCAGCAGGGATCATTAAGAATTATACCATTAGTAATGTCATTTTGTTGACATCCATAGGCAGATCTGATTATCTGATTGAGGATATATGGGTGCCAGTTATAAGGTTTCTGTACGTTTTTAAAATTACATTTTATTCTAAAATCTTGGACAAACTAAAAGGAGTAAGAAACTATAATGAACATCTGTGTGCTCACCATTCAGCTAAAGAAAGAAAACTTTCAGAGTCACTTAGTGCTCCATGGGTTCTCCCAGGATGACCTTCTCCCTTTCTCTACCTGGAGGTAGTGTTTCTCCTGAGTCTGTCTCATCTGCTTTCTTGAGATCTAATCCTGTGAACTATTCTTCCCCTCTTCTCCTCCCTCCACCGCTGGACCAGTGGGCTCACCATCAATGCCACCCTAGTATGTTTTTGGTTCTCGAATAAAACAGGATGGGTGCACGGGAGTGAGACATCATTTCACTCTGCCTTGATGCTTCTGTATTTTCATGGTGAAATGTAGGTCCTCTGCTCAAGACCCCACCATTCAGTTAAAAGGAGGGCATTCTCTCTGTCTCAAGACCAAACGTTGAACCCCAGCATTACCTTGCTAATTCGTCCCCTTAGGAAATCGTGACCTCCAGCTGTACCCACCGGCAATCTAGCACACGAACATCCTCAGTGCAATGTACCCTAACATCGATCATAAAGGAGATTGTTCAGTGAAAAGATTATTGGCATTTGCCACTGTTTTCCCGATATCTCCTAAAGTGTTCTGCCTTTACCCAATGAAGCTATTCTTTCTCCTTTTCCCTAAAACGGCCTTTTAAATTTCCTTTGCTTCTCTGAATTCTAGTGATTCTTTAAGAACCAGTGTTTGGCTCCACCTCTATTAAGTCTTCCTAGTTTTGACTTTATTTCTTTGTAATTTATCATCTTAGGAGGAGCGATGAGAAAGCCCACTCTTGCTTGCATGCATGTGAGAAATAGTTGTGTTATGTGTGACTCAGCCCTTCCAGCTAACTTGCTGTGAGGTTCCATTTCTGTTTAAATTTTTTTGCAACAATTATTTAGGTCTAGTCTCTAAGCTCTTTTTAAAATCTGAGGGCTTTAGCTAGCTGGACTACTTTCTTTTCCTGGAAAGAAAAGTTTCTATCTTAAATAGATTGTGCCTCCAAGTTCCCTCCACCCTCCAGCTTGAAACACATTTTTAAAACAGTAAGACAGTGCTTGGAAATAGTAGGGTTCTAACATCAGTTTCTTGAATGAATGGTTGCTAGTGCACATTTATAAACCCCTAGTTCTGGTCTCAGAAAATAGTAATATATACCTTACATAATTCTAGGGAAGAAGTGTGTACATGAAAGATATGGTCTCTGCCTGTAGGAAACTGGATTTGGCCCTTGGTGATAACTTTAGAATATAGATTTATTGTATATAGATACAATTAAACTGTGAAGGAAATTAAGAAACTATTGTGGGGATTCAGAATATAATTCTGGTGCAGGGAAAAAGGAAGGAAGCATGCTTTAAAGGAAGCATGGTAGTTCATAAGCCAAGGGATTCACAGTGTGTATCACTCTTGTTCAAACTATCTAAATATTTCCACACCATAAATTTATTTTCTAATGTCCACTTTATGCACCTGGATATAAAATTTACACATGGACTTCAGAGCTGAAATCAAATCCAGATTTTTTTCCAGTGATACAATGTAAGGTCTGAAAAAAACTTGATTTCTTTATTAGGTGGTCAGATCTGGATTAAAATATATATTTGTTCCTATTGCTAGAGAAATAATCCATTGTGTGTTTTGGATACTTTGGAGGTAGTATTTACTATTTATATTACATAAATGACACTTTTTAAGGTATTGTCCTATTTTGTGATTAACAGATCACATGAATTAGTATTATATAAATATTTATTCCCATAAATAGAAATAGATGAATGGATACAGAGAGTCTTATTTATTCACTGTTCACATGTATATACCTCTTTCCACCTGTTTTCTGGCAGGGATGTTTCCTAATACCTCTTTGGCATCTGATACAGCCTAAAATAGTGTCAGACATATGACAGATGCTGAAAGAATTCTCATCATTTGCTCTCTGGGGTAAAGGGGGACAGCAATGGACTAGAGATGCTGCATGAAGAAGGCCAGTTGACTGGTCCTGCCAGGTACTCCCACGGAGTGGTCTTCTTCAGAGTATTTCTCATGGTACAAGTTCTAGATCTGCTGCTGCCCCCAGCCACTGAATCTTGGTAATTCTCAGAATGGACAGGTCTCAAAGAGACTGACTGGCTCACAGACTCACGGTGTACATCAGAATGCCCAGTTAAGGCCAGTTAATTAAGATAGAATGGACGGCCTCCCTCTTCAGTGCCTGGGAAGCTCCTATTTCCCAACCAGGATGCCCCCAGTTCCCACACCAGAGTGTCAGGAAGTCTCATTCACCAGAGAATCCTTCCTGACATGGAGTCAGAGCAAATGGAAGGGAGATTGCACCCAAGCTAAAGGGAGATGTGAAGAAACACCTCCTTCAGTGGAGAAAATATCTATCACATCATAAGACTGAACAAATCCTGAGAGTCAAGGTCTATCTCATCTGGATATTCCTAGATACCCAGTCCCAACCCTGGACCTGGCAACAATGCATACCTCTTCTACTGACCCATTCTTTTTTCAGACTTACTGATGCCATCAGGGATGTGGGCCGAATGTTTGTATCCCCTAAAATTAATATGCTGAAATCCTAACCCTGGATGTGATAGTACTAGGGGATGGGGCCTTTGGGGGGTAATTAGGTCATGAAGGTGGTGTCCTCATGAGTGGGATTAGTGTCTTTATTAGAATAGACATGAAAAGGCTTGCTTTTTGTCTCTCTCCTCCGTGTACAGATGCAACAAAAAGACAGTCAACTGCAAATCAGGAAGAGGGCTCTCATCAGACACCAGATCTGCCAGTAGCTTGATCTTAGACTTCCCAGCTTCCAGCACTACACTAAATAAATTCTATTTAAGCCACCCAGTCTCTGGCATTCTGCTACAGCAGTCCAGACTGACTAATAGAGTAGATTACAGTTAGATTCCATTTGTTTACAACTGGGAGACCTAATGTAATTTGACACGTGTTGAATTTATAAGAAATGTTCTTTAGTATAATTTTTGAGTGTCTTTATGATATGCCTTGAGACAAGAGGTTAGCAGACTAGGAGGAAGCTCTTCAGCTTTAGGACACTATTTTACTTTGAAGTTATTGAGCAATGAAATAAAACTGTTATTAAGACCAAGGCAAGAAAAACAAATAGAGCTCCTTTTGTTCATTAGTTTACAGACCAGAACAGAGAAGGGGTTTTAATGAAAACATTTAATTAAAAAAATTGTATTCATTTTTCTTATTTAGAAGTCAAAAGCCATCTGGAAAGCTTTTTAAGACTTCCTGAAGACAACAAAGAAAGTAAAATGGATGATACTTATATAAAAAGTAGCATTCAGTCAAGTCAAATCTGAAAGCCAGTGACCCGAAATATGCACTCAGTTTTCTAAACTGTGTTTCAAAGTAGAGAAAGCTAATGTAATCTGAGATTCCCATAGGTATTTTAGAATTCAGTGTCTTTCTAGAATACCTTCAAATTATCTTTCCTTTTGACTCTTTTTCAGTGAATCTAAGAATTAAAAATTAAATTAAAAATTAAAAGATACAATTCTGAGACTATTTTATAGTGTATCCACGCCTATCTGTTCTGGGTGTTCCAGTTCATTAACTTCATTTTAATCATAAATTTTAGGGTAACAAATAAACCAAAGGTTATACTTTTATAATTAAAAAACCTAGTGCCTACTGTGTTGTATCATAGTCAATGTTTACTGAATTAATCTGAATCTTAGAGTTTTGATTGATAACTATTTATAAATAGTTTACTTATAAATAAACACTTATTTACAAATGCTTCTCTTCTTTCTTCCAAACAATACTTTTGGAGGTGTATAAACTATCAATAAAAACAAAAAGTTCTCCATTTCACTGAAAATAAAGTTAACTGTCCATATCATCTGTATCTTGGTTTAAAAGTCTTGGGTTGTCTAACATCTTTTCTCTATTCCTTTTTTTCCCCCTTGGTTCCTCACAACATCCCAATGCTAGAAAACAGTGCACTATTTAGAGTCTAAACTTTAGACCCAACTTGAGTGTTAAACACTCTCTATTTCAGAAAGAGCGTTAGTAAATACTTGTCTGAGGTTGACCCTAACCCTCATCTACTTCTGCCCATCCTCCTGGGATTAGCTGAAGAAGTTTACTCCTCCAGACCACAAACTTGGTCTTTCATTAGAGAAATTTTTGATTACATGGTTTGTTCACTGTTGGACTCTTTGGAGCTTGGTATGAACCCTGTAATTCAATGATTATCTGGTCTCACAATGCACATGTTAATTGCAAATAACACTTAAGAGCTTGAGTACTAGAGCAAATAGGCCAACTAAAGGGAATTTGCTGCTGTCGCTGCGTCCCTTCAGTTGTGTCCAACTCTTTGTGACATCTTGGACCGTAGGTCGCCAGGCTCCTTTATCCATGGGATTCTCCAGGCAAGAATACTGGAAAGGGTTGCCATTTCCCCCTTCCAGGGGATCTTCCGACCTAGGGATCAAACCCGGGTCTCCTGCCTCGCAGGCAGATTCTTGACTGCTGAGCCACCAGGGAAACTCAAAGTGAATCTACTTTTACCATATTAATATCATTTGCCTTCATGAGGCAACTAAATAAACATAATGGTCAAAAATTACATGGAACAGGAGTCCACTGTCCTTAATAATCAGAGAAATACAGGAGGTGAGTTTTTTCATATCTCTGGAGACAAATACAGGAAGTCAAAATTCCAGTGGCTCATCAGGAGAGTGATGGAACCTTAAGCACTGTATGGATGGTGCTGGGACTCCGGGAATACCACAGAGGTCACCAACGTTTCTGCCACCCCCGAAAGTTTATTTTTTTTAAAGACCATTTAAAAAATAGTCTTTATTGAATTTATTAAATATTACTTCTGTTTTACGCATTGGGCTTTTTTGGCCTCGAGGCATGTGGGATCATATCTCTCTGACTAGGAATTGAACTCACACCCCTTGCTTGGGAAGGTAAGTCTTAACTACTGGACCACCAGGGAAGTCCTTAAATAGCTTATTGAAGTAAGCAAAGTTCTGCCTTGGTACACAGATATAAATTGAAGTAGCTGTTTTTTCATTCATTTGTTCAGCGTTGAGTATGAGTCTTTGGGGAAATAAAAGTAAGATGTAGTTTTGGATTTAGAGTTGCTTTCAGTTTAGTGGGGAAAACAGACATGTGAACAAATAAAAAATAAAATGAGTGATAATAATTAATGTACCAGAAAAGTGCTACGGGAAACCCGAGGTGGGAAATCAGTCACTTTGACTAGGGACTGTTCCAGAGGATGACTGTTGAGATGGGGATTCAAGGTAAGAGTTCACCACTTATAAGAGTTTCAGGAGTGAAGGACAGTGGTGTGGAGCAGCACAAAATCCCTCTAAGCCTGAGGACTTGTGCTCACTTAGATGCAAAATCAGACAGGTAAGTGGCCAGCAGCAGGATTTAATTTTGAATGGGATAAAGTCATCATTTTAAAATCTTTTGAATTTTCTCTTCAATTCACCACTAGGAAAGGGAAGATAAAATGGTATCTTTTAATCTGCATTTGAGGTCCTAAGGCCTCTCCAGGGGTGATAGACTCTGGGGAGAGTAGGAGGTAACGTTTTACAGCATTTTCTTTGAGTCAGATTTTTGAAAGACTTGAATGCCTGAGGGCCAGTTAGACAGCGTAACACAGCAGAATGTGAAGTGTGAACATTCCTCTGGAGCACATTATGTGACCAGAAGGTCTGAAACACGCTATATGACCAGAAGGAAACTTGCCACAACACACAGAGTTAAATGGAAGTGAATTTGACTTAAACGAATCATACAGGTATCTCTACCTGATAAGCGTTTGTCACGTGCAGCCCCTTACACTTTTGATGGTATTTGTCCATATGTCTTTTCATTTTCTCAGCTACCCTGAGAAGTGTTAATTCTGTTTTACTGTTGAGGAAGCCCAGATTTGCTCAATCTTTATACAGCGTCCTCTTTCTTCAATCATTGATCTAAAACGTACTTTCTTTCATGGAGTTAGAAGCAGTTGGAGGGATCGGGCGCAGCACAATCCTGAGAGAAGAGCACCGAAACTAAAGTCAATGACAGAGTTTCCAGAATGAACGCTGCCCCTGACTGTATGCTCTTGGATGTGCTGTTTGCAAGTCTGAGTTCAATGATTTGAATTTCTAAACTTGAGAACGCAGGGAAGAGAGTCTAATTTCTGATCACACAACCCAACACGATACCAGGATGTTTCCTAGCAGTAATTCTCACTTCAGTCAGCATTCTTACGGAAAACTAACTCCTTTCTGAAGGGCATGTCTCCCCAGTTCACGCTACCGTTGCTCTGATAAATGTTTCAATGAGATAGAACTTATATTCATGTGCCTCTGGTATAAGGCACTTAGAAATGAAAGGATTAGGATTTTCCATTCTGCCTCAGCCTTGAGTTTTATAAAAGCTTCATTCTGTTCAGTTCATAAACCATGGAGCTTCCGTAGCAATGATACTCCCTGGGCAGCCAGGATATACTCTGAGGGTGCTGGCTCAGAAAACATACATATATTAGGAATGTTTTGCTTTCATGGTTAGTTAGGTGGGAAGAGTTAAAGGCTCTTAAAAGGGGAGTATCAGAAAAGAAGGGCATCAGATATCAACTCCTTATATATCACAACTTTTGTCCAAGTCCCCTTAAACAGTAATTTCTCATTCCCTTCATCAAGGAAGGAGAAATGGTGAGGGAATATTAGATCTCCAAAATGGGCCCCTACTAAAAAAAATTAGATTTACACAACAGTTTTGATTAGAGAAACAGAAGGACTCTTCAAGGAAAGAGTGGGCAGAGGCATAAAGCTACTATGGCTGCCAATAGTGCCTTGGGAAAGATGCAGTGTAATTATAACTGCTGAGGCTCCTTGTCTTGGAATCTGCATGATAACCCATCATCTCATCATGTTTGTCTGTTTGTTCACTTCCTGCTCAGTAATTTTCCATATTAGTCTCTTGATTTCTCCAGAAAGTCCTGCCAACAGTGCAAAGCTTTCTGTGGGAATGAAAAATGGATTGACTGCTATTATACTGAATGGGCACAGTAGAATTACTAGCTCCAAAGATAAAGGACTATTTCAATGGCCTAGTTGCTGGGCCCAGCTCTGGAAGTTATCTAGTTTTCATTTGGAGAGCCCCTCATTATGCAGAATTCCCATGGGCAGTAAGACCCAGACTACTTAAGAAACTAAAAAGCACATATTGAGCAATCTTCTGGAATCTACCAGTTGGATCCCTAAATGGTATAAGAAGATGGAATCCAGTAAAGATGTGACATGGAATAGACCATGTCACTCACAATGGAAAATATGAACATCAGAAGAATTTCCTATTCTAAACAACGTGCAGTTTAAAATACACTCTCTGGAGACTCTCCTGAATGTACAGGCTTATGGCTGCTATTTATAGAGGCTGATGTGTATTTTACCAAGATTTTTATTCCAACAAAGGAACTGTATGTGATGTAGGGGGTTATTTAAATGGAAAATATGCCCTCACATTTTAATTTATTTAGTTGGTAATAATCTCAGATGTAATGTCAAATCTCACTAATCTAGAGTAACTGAAAGGACTCCTGCATTGCAGGCAGATTCTTTACCATCTGACCCACCAGGGAAGTCCAACTGAAAGGAAGGCCCATACAAATTATGTAATATTTTGAAAGAAATTCTGTTTTGAAAATATGTTCAAGAATGTCTGGTGACTTAAACCAGACTAACAGAACATTAGAAACTTGTTTAAAATTTGCATACATAAAAATTAATTATAATTAGCAAATTAAGCCTTTAAATGAGGGTGAATTCTTCCAAAATTCTTTAAAAAGTTATGCTCTCAAGTGCTTAATAACTAAGCCATGGAAGGCAGCTTGTATATTTAACATATTAATCAAATCTTTTATTTACAAATAGTTCAAATTTATACTTTTTCACAGTCTCATCAAGATTTTAAAATGGAAGAATCTGAATAGTAATGAAGATTTATGGACTGAAAACTGATTTTCCGACTCCTGATGAACATTACCTATTATATAGCAAATTCATGAAAAGAACTGGTTTTGTTCCTAAGGTATGCACATTATTCTTCTTTAACTTCATTCACAGATGGATGAGAATCCATTTATATAGCCACTGTTCATTCCAGCATGCTCATGTTTCACATCCAGTGGTATGTTCTTGTAACATTGTTAAGAACTTTTGGGCTAATAAAGGTCAAGAATTTCCCTAGAAGACTTCAAAGCAATTGAGATAGGTTTCCCTTGAATAAGAATTTGGAATAGTCTGTAATCATTCCTGTCCACCATTCCCACCTGGTCAAATGATGGCTGCAATGCAGATCTCTTATACTAGGCTGGTCAATCAGAAAACCAGTGAGCAGAATAGATGTATTCAGCATAAATATTTGATAGTCTTCATTACATTTTATTTGATTTTGATGAACATTCTTTGCTTGTAGAGAATTGTTTGCTTGTAGTACTTCTCCAAAGTTCCCAGCTATAGACATAGAAGGACTTCTTTGGTCCTCAATGTTTAGAAAGGCAAATTTGTTGCCCTCTCAGAGAACAGTGGGCTTCTCATGAACACCTTCACTTGCGTCTGGAAAGAATCTTTGGAAAACTTTGGATCACAGGGTCCTAGAAAAACTATCACCTAAGTTCATATTATCTTATTTAGAATTTTATTTTTCAAGGTTCTAGTTTCCTCTGTGGGGGTGGGGGGGGCGAGGCAAGGGAGTGGGGTTGGAGAGGGAGTTTCAGTGGTACTAGAAATGTTCTAGGTCTTAAGATGAACGACGTTTATAATGTATGCATTACAATGATTTATAACCTCTATATTGTTGTCGTCTAGTTGCCCAGTTGTGTCTGACTCTTTTGCAACCCCATGGATTGGGATTTACCAGGCAAGAATACTGGAATGGGTTGCCGTTTCCTTTCTCCAGGGGATCTTCCAAACCCAGGGATCAGACTTTGTCTCCTGCACTCTCCTGAGCCACCGGGGAAGCCCTATAATCTCTGTATACATTATATATTATTTTGTATGTTTTGGCTTTTCATAACTAAAATGAATAAAATCACTAATTTATAATAAAGTGATTAAAAGTTATTTTGTAAAAATTAGGCACATAACTTCATTTTATTAGTATAGTTTTATGTTGAGAGTCTCTAAGTTACTTCTTTAGCTGTATTGAAACCACAATTATGTAATATGAAAAAAGACCATAATTCAACTAGACCAAAAAAAACCCTATTTAGAATATGTGGTTAACTAATACATAAATTATCAAGATAAAAAATCTTGATATGTTAGATACCAGACTACCCTATATTTTTACCTTGGTTTCAAACTAGTATAGAATAAAAAAAGACTTTAAAATAAGGAGGTAGATTTTCTTTTCAGCATGGAGACTTCATATCCATAACTCTCCCACCACTTTCAAAGTGACTGCTAGAACAGATTTGAAATAGAGTAGATTGGAAACCAGATTGTCTGAAGACATGGGGTCTGGGCACATGCTCAGTGATTCAGAAACCCCAGGATGTTGCTGGAGAGGGGTCGAGTTTCTTGGGAGATGACTTTGGAGGGGGCTTTCCCAATAGCTCCTTCCTTACTCTGTCTTCTAGCCAGCTGAAAACTAGCACCGATAGGTAACATTTACTATGCACTAATCATGGGGCTTCCCTGGTGGTGCAGATGGTAAAGAATCTGCCTGCAATGCAGGAGACCCAGGTTTGATCTCTGGGTCTGGAAGATTCCCAAGAGAAAGGCATGGTAACCCACTCCAGTATGCTTGCCTGGAGAATTCCATGGACAGAGGAGCCCGGTGGGCTATAGTGCATGGGGTTGCAAAGAGTAGGTAGGACATGACTGAGCAACTAACACTGTCACTTTGACTTTTTAATCATATCAAGGTATCATGTATTTATATCATATATAGCATATATATTCTACTATCATCTATCTATCCATTTGTCTATCATCAGTCATCTATCTCGGAGAAGGCAATGGCAACCCACTCCAGTACTCTTGTCTGGAAAATCCCATGGATGGAGGAGCCTGGTGGGCTGCAGTCTCTGGGGTCGCTAAGAGTCGGACATGACTGAGCAACTTCACTTTTCACTTTCATGCATTGGAGAAGGAAATGGAAACCCACTCCAGTGTTCTTGCCTGGAGAATCCCAGGGACAGGGGAGCCTGGTGGGCTGCCATCTATGGGGTCAAACAGAGTTGGACATGACTGAAGTGACTTAGCAGCAGCAGTAGTATCAGTCATCTATCTACCTAGTGCTTTGTAATCTATATGAAACCCCATGAGGAGGAACTGTTATGAGGCCACTTTTCTGATGAGAAAATGGGCTCATAGAGACTAAGTAGAATCATCTTTCCTAACTCAGTCAGGACTAGCACCCAAGTCTGCATGATTCTGCTTTCTGGGAGACATCCTCATGTCTGTGTCCCACTCAAATCTGCCCATTCTCCCAAAAGATTGTCGTGATAAAGATGAAACAGAGATCCTCTTTAATATACCAGTTCTTACCTCTCTCATTTTTATAGAGAAATATCCTTTGATGAGTTTGAATTGCTCAGATGAAACTGGTAAGGATGGAGAAATCCTACATAATAACTTAGTATCATAATTAAGCTTGGTATAAAGAAATCTTGCCAAGACAACGTATGTCAAATAAAATACTTCCAAAATTGATGGCAACAGGTTCTCCTTGGAAAATCACCACAGTTTTCTTTTCCTTCTTGACTAAGATGGCAAAGTTCAATTCCTAGTTGCTAACAATTAACTTTTCATTGTGTCTATCTACTTACCTTTCTTTGCTTTTCATTTTACTCCCTGGGAAGTAATCTTACAATCTCCTCTTATTTTGTAGTATTATCCAAAAGCTGTTTTTAAATTTAAAAAACATCTTACACTGTAATATACACTATTTTCCCTAAAGCATGCTCTATTTTCCTAATCAATAGCCATGGCACCTTTATCGACAATTCCATTTATTCAGGAGCCTGCACTGTGCCAGCAGGCTCTGCCCCAGCTTAGCTGGGTGATCTTGAGGAGGTCCACATCCCTTGAGATAGGTTTCTTCTTATGTAAAATGAACTTCTAAAATTCATTAGATCAGGGATTCTTGGCCCCATGTTCAACGGCCCCCATGAGGTCTGTGGATGGAGGACCAGGACACCACTGAAAGTAAGTGCCAAGTTTTGTGGGTGCATATATAAATTTTTCCTGGAGGAGTGTCTATAGCTTTCATCAGAGACTCAAAGTAGTGTGTGGTCCAAAAATGAAAAAGTAACATTCCACTGAAGCAGATTATCTATAAAGTTAGTGACAGCCTTAAGATTTCATGAGTGATGATATGACTAAGTCCCGTCCTAATGGTGAACACAATCTTATTGAGAAAAATCCAGAGAAAAGTCAAGAAGATTTATGCCAACAACCTCCTTTGGCTAGGAAGGAGAAAATTTGATCTTCTCTGTTTCTATTTTTCTGTGAAATGGGAATAACATGGGAGTTTTTTTAGAGAGCAAAGAAAACAATGACTTTGTCTACACATGTAAGTAATTTACCTGAATAAGCAGGGCAGTTCAATTAAGCCCAATAACCTCATTTTCTCTGTTGCCACATAACTTCGTTGAATGATTCCCCTCCTCATCTTAGGGAGTTATTTTGGCATTGTAGAGATGATGGATCTTCAGCCAAGACAACCAGTTGAAACATGAAAAATTCTATGGATCAATTTATGACAGTGAAAAGGTTTTGAGACTTGGGGCAGGCAGAACCAGATTGTGGTCCACAGTTGTATGAATTTGGACATATAACTTAAACTTTCAGACATGCAGTTTCCTCAGCTATAAAATAGGGATAATAATATCCAGGTCTGCTGCAAACTGAATGGGTCCTCCCACTAGATTCATATGTGGAAACCTAATCCCCAATGTGATGGTATTTAGAGTTTGGGACTTTGAGAGGTGATTAGGTCATGAAGGTGGAACCCTCATGAATGGGGTAAGTGCCCTTTTTAAACAAGACCTCAGAGAGTTCCCTCACCCCTTCTTCCAGGAGAGGACACAGTAAGAAGACAGCTGTCTATGAACCAGGAAGTGGACCCTCACCACACAGTGATTCTGCAGTTGCCTTTATCTTGGACATTTTAGCCTCTGGAACTGTGAGAAATAAAGTTCTATTGTTTGTAAACCACTCAATCTATGGTATTCTGTTATAACAGAGTGAACAAACCAAGATAATATCATACAGTTGTTTTGATAATTAAATGATATAAGATGTATAGGGGCTTTCCCAGTGGCACTAGACGTAAAGAATCTGCCTGCCAATGCAGGAGATGCAAGAGATGCCGTTTCGATCCCTGGGTGTGGAAGATCCTTGAGTAGGAAATGGCAACCCACTCTGGTATTCTTGCCTGGAAAATTCCATGGGCAGAGGAACCTGGTGGGCTACAGTCCATAGGGCTGCAAAGAGTCATACATGACTGAGTGAGCATACACACACACACACACACACACACACACACACACACACACAGTGTATAAAGTGCATCACCTAGCCTGGCACGTGGCTGATACTAAACAAATGATGGTTCCTTTTCCTTTTTAACACTGGATGAAAAATCTGGTTATACTTTTTTCAACTTGAGAACTATTTTTGCTGAATTGAACTCTTCAGGTAATATTCTGAGTTAAGTTTTACATGCTATATTTAAGATAAAGACATAATGAATGAATTGATTCATTTCATAGCTACAAGATGTGATTTTGAAATACTCATACAGCAGTTATATTGTGCAGTAGACTTATTTATGGTCAGAAGTTTTCATTCTTTTCCAACTTCAGTAGAAAGTATTCAGCAAGTATCTTAGCAAGTGTCTTAGCAAGTATACAGATCAGTATAGGAAAGAAGGATGAAACAAATCATAATGCCTGACCTGACAGACCAGTGAAAATTCAAACCTAGTAAAATACTATTTTGTACCAAAGGCCTACCAAAACATTAATATGACTTTAATAATAACATCTAACATTTATTGAGCATATACTCTATGCCAGTCATTGTGCTAATTTCCCTAGATGGGTTAACTAGCTTATTGTTTACAATGATCCTGTAAGGTAGAATAATTATCCCCA
Organism: Odocoileus virginianus; assembly: GCF_023699985.2. Classification (NCBI taxonomy): domain Eukaryota; kingdom Metazoa; phylum Chordata; class Mammalia; order Artiodactyla; family Cervidae; genus Odocoileus; species Odocoileus virginianus. Next base: position 19,533,889 of record NC_069674.1, read on the forward strand.
TTTTTATACATAAAGAAATTGAAGCATGAGATGTTTAAGTTATCTGTCATGAGGTTACCCAACCAGTAGTTGTCAAAGTCAGGACTGGAACTCAAGTCTGTCAGACTTCATCATTCACATGCTTAACCACTAAATTGTCCCGTCTCTCCTCAGGTGAGTGAAGACTGATACACTATAAATCACGTGTATACATTGTTTAGACAATTTCAGTACTATTTTATTTCTTTTTCTTTTTTTTCAGTGCTATTTTAAACTATAAGTATATTGACTCATGTATGTGCCACATTTTTTTCCAGCTAAGAATGAAGTTATATGTCAGCATGTGAAGTTCTTAAGAATCTGGATTTTTCATTCTTACTGAACAAGTGTCACCTCAAGCGGATCCTGAATTCTTGATCTACTGATCATCATAAAGTAGGATACTTTTAGGACCAGAGGAACTGTTACGTTAGTGGAAATTGGTCCAACTATGCCATCTTCATCGTTTATAATTTGATCATTTATACATCAATAGAGGCAATAAATAATGTCTATTTATGGTACATGAGAAAGAGAGTGAGAATATGAATATGTGTATATATTTTGATTTTTCACGTGACTAGACACAAATAAATAATTAAAGACCCCTTAAGTGAAAATTACCTCCTTTTCTCAGTGCTCCTACATTCAAGTTAGGCTGACCCTACACAACATCAAATAAATATAAGAACCTTACAGAAATATTTTTAAATCACTTTCAGATGAGTTACTTGAAAAAAATCTTTTAACTTAAAAGTAAAAATGCAGATACAAATCTTAACAATTTTTTGCTCCCCTGTAGTGATGAATTTGCTGAGAGAACTGAAGGGAAGTTTTGAGCAAATTTAGCTCCTCTAATAATTTAGACAGTTTCAAAGGAATATTTTATTTAACTTCCTAATGGGAAATAATTTTCTGATTACAGAGTAACAAAAAACTTCTTTGATTTGAAATTTCAATGTCACAGTGCTAAGCACTGTAAATAAAAGTGCTTTTGTATAATCATTGATTGGTCACACCATTAAATCATGTAAAAAGGTTTCAATGATAGAGTTCTGGGAGGCCACTACTTAGCCTCAGTGAACTTAAAAAAATTGTATTTTTTATAGTGAAATAAAAATATTTACTTTCAAATGTCTAATCATCAGTATATTTCAGAGGCCTATAAAAATGTATGAATGATGACAACAGCGTGAGTGTTTTCGCTCCCTTTATTTACATATGTGAACCTCTGAATCTGATAACAACTGTACAAGAGTAGCCGTCCTTCTGATCAGAAAGAGTAACTCACATTTGGGTATGGAAAGCAGGAGCTGGGAATGCAATGAGTGCACGTCTTGAAAAGCGAGAGAGCTGCTTTTGGAAGCAAGCTAAATGCAGGGAAAAGTGTGTTTCACTGAAGCTCTCTTCATGGATAAACCATCACTGCAGGTTTCCCAGCAGATACATCAAAGCTCAAAACGCTTTAGTCCAAATGTAATAGAAGATCTCAGTTTAAATTTGTGTGAACTCTTCAATAAGAAGAGTCAATCCTAAAGACAAACCAGTCAATCCTAAAGAGTTCACAAACCAGTCAATCCTAAAGGAAATCAGTCCTGTATATTCATTGGAAGGACTGATGATGAAGCTAAAGCTCCAATACTTTGTCCACCTGATGTGAAGAGCTGACTCATCTGAAGAGACCCTGATGCTGGGAAAGACTGAAGGCAGGAGGAGAAGGGGACGACAGAGAATGAGATGGTTGGATGTATCACTGACTCTATGGACACGGGTTTGAGCAAGCTCCGGAAGCTGGTGATGGACAGGGAAGCCTGGCATGCTGCAGTCCATGGGTCGCAAAGAGTCAGATACGACTGAGCGGCTGAACTGAACTGAACTTCTTACTGAGACAGACCTTGTTACCAGTCACATCCTCAAAACTCTTCACTCAACAGCAAATTCCTGCTCCTCAACTTCCTAAGGTTCCTGTGTCCTTTGAGAAGTGTAGAAACAAAACCTTCATATTTTTTATTTTGTTTTGTTTTAGGGTAAATATAAAATATTTCTTCAATTCTTTGTGTGTTGCATAGAATCAGATTAGATGGGTAATTTAATATTGATGTTTATTGAATAACAGTCAATAAATAAAAGTAATCCAATGAGTAATAAATAATTATTTAAATTATTTAAATAATAGTAAATTATTATTTAAATAATTTAAATAATAGTAAATTATTATTTAAATAATAAACACTAGATGATTAGTACTGTGTTAATACTTGCATGTATTATCTCTTTATATCCCCACAAAAACCCTATGAAGTGGATGGTCTTAGTTCCCCCATTTTACAGATAATGAAAACGAATGTTAGGAAGAATGAACAATATGTAAGATCATGTGGCTAATTAGCGGCAGACCTTGGATTTGACAGCGCAGCTGTGTAATGCTCAAGTCCACGCTCTTAACTGCTAAGCTCTGCTGCCTCTCACTGGCAGGCCTATCATGTTGCTGCGTTTACACAGAACGTGTGTTTTATTCACACGTATGTAGTATCGGTGCTGTGTCCAGTCCATCTTCGCCAGATACACATAAAATGCTTGGCATTTGGGGGGGGTACTTGTTGAACAGATAGAGAGCTGAACTTGACCTCTTTGAAAATGTATCCCTTTACCCTACATTTTCCCCTTTGAAAATGTATTCCCTGATGATACAAAAGGATGTTTATGATTAATCCAGGATAATCAGGAGGAGATGGAAATAGAAACAAGCGGATTGAGTATTGATAAAGATGCACATGGACCAGAGGAAAACACATCAAGATGCACTAAGAAATACAGAGGCAGAACTTTTTTTTTTTTTTTGGAGACAGGATTTCTTTGGTGGTCCAGTGGTTAAGGCTCTACATTTCCACTGCAAAGTGCACGGCTTCGATCCCTGGTTGGCGTCTAAGATCCCCCAGGCCATGCAGCATGCCAGAAAATTTTAAAGAAAGAAAAGAAATGCAGAAACAGAGGTAGAAAGGGATTGAAATAAAAGAAACAGAAAGAGAAGCAAAATGAATGAACATACCTATTCATTTTGTATCCCCATGACATGGGTAAAGAATAATAGACAGAAAAACAAAATGCTTGTTTGTTCAAATAGGTAATTGATTCAGAAGTACAGTTTAATTTGAGATATATACAAATAGCATTTTTCCTTAGAAACAAAACATTTAGGATTTTCACAGATTACCTGCTGAATTCATTCTGCCTATTGAAATTTTTTCTTCCCCTTTTAATCAAGTTCGGTCTAAAGTTACTAATTCATTTATGATACACGCTTTGTGGCTATTGGGATAATGCCTGGATTGGTGAGAACTCATCCCTTTGGTTCAATATAGTATCTTGTACTTTAGAGATATTCCATACTTTTTTGTACCGAATAGATACAATAGATAGTCTTTGGATTTTTATCAGATCTAAAGACTGAATGAAGTACTTCCTTTACCAACTCTAAAGTCTTCATCTTAAGGACTCAGAGTGAAAGTCAAGTGAAGGACAAGGGTTAGTTGCTCAGGCATGTCTGACTCTTTGCGACCCCATGGACTGTGCCAAAATCTTCTGTCCATATGCTTCTCCAGGAAAAAATACGGAGTATGTTGGACAAGGACAAGTGAATAGTAAAAAGATGCATAGGTTAAGGGTAGGACAAAGAAGGGAAGTATATTTTTGATATAACTAGGTTCCCAGTCTAGGGATGGCAGGCAAAATGATTTGAAATGCACTGGACTGCAAACCCTTGGAATGAGGTGTGAGCACAAGAGTCTCAAGGCAGTTGAGATGCAGTGAAGAACTGTCAGTCCCAAACCCTGAAAAGCCAGCATGGCCCAAAATATACAGTTATATGTTTAAGTAATCTTTTTGAAACTCTGTTTCTGAGGAATAAAATGTGTAAAGAAATCTGGTTTATTTTAATTTGTGGTTTTAACATCTGGTGAGAGTACAAGTTTTAAATTATTTATCATTGCAAAGTAGAACAGCACCTGCTAGTCAAACTCAATAACAACTAATTAAAATAACAGGGTATTTTTATTTGGAAAGGCTTTGTGGGTAAGAAGAGGAAAAGTCAACAGTCTCTTCTCTGTGTTACCATTTTCCCCACACTCTCCACAGGGGTACAGCATACAAAGGGAAAAAGCCTTCTTTAAAAACTATCAATGAATATCAGAATACATATTACATTTAAGGACATACGAGTATAGTTGCCTGATCACCACTTGGTTTTACACAGGTTGAAAAGCATTAAGCACACTTTTCCCAATTCTGTCATTCTGTTGGTCTATCCCCAGTGTCCCAAAATAAAGCTTGAAGCAGAGTAGAAGCCCAACAAAATTTGTTGAATGAGTGGGTGAGTGAATGAACGAGCTTGCAGCCCTGAGCTTTAGGGCCATTCCAGATCAAGGCTGAGTTCTTTTTTTTAGTTCTATAAACCCAAAGGAGAATTTGATCTTCTCCATCTTGACTCCAGGTACAATGCCAAAGCCCATAGAATCTTATTTTTCAAAATGGAAATCTGCCTTATTGTTTTATTTGCTTTTAAGCCAAGAAACACATGATCATTGTAAAAATTAGACAATACCAAAAGCTAAAGGAAAATAAAAATTACCGCCAATCCCCTACTCCAGTCACAGATGAAGAAGCCAAGTTTTAAACCTAAAAGAAGAGGGACTTGCCCAGGGTCTTATGCCCTTTCAGATGCTTTTAGATGGCGGTTAATTCCTGATTCTGGACATCTGTTTCCTGTGCACACCCTGAAATTTCCCATCAAAGTTGGCTGGACCATAAAGCCTGACCTTCACCATTTCCATAAATGATCAGATTTTACAAAATCCTATAGGGTGAACATGGGCTTGCTTAACAAATTACAGAATAACATAACTAAATTGTTTCCCTTAATAAGTACAAATATAAGGAAGTACTTAAGAATTTCTCTAAAAATAAGAAAAAAAAGGAAAGAAAGAAAGAAAGAAAGAAAAGGAGTCACATGAACTATAATATCCCTGAAGAAATGTAAGTTAAACAAGGGTAGTACAGATTTGTGTGAATTTGTTTTAGGTTACCTAATTAAGCTTTACTGGGTATATTTCTTTTACAATTGACTTTAAAGGAAGACGTATCCTTCCACACAAGCAAAAAACTGGAAGGAATGAACTGTGTAGATGTATGGAAAATTCTTAGGCAAAACTCTAAAAGAACCTAGCTCATTCACTGTAATTATAGTATGGGTATAACCACAAGTTCGTTCTATTATTCCTCTCCTGTTGAGTCCCCATTTCCCAATTGACACAACCAAGGAAGAAGTTAAGATACTGATCTAATCTGATGCCCAGCTTCCTGTACCCACTCTTGACTCCCTCTAGCCCCAATTCTGTTAGATCTGCCCCCTGGTCCTGGCCTGGTCTGTATTCTGATTCTGCTGTACTTTGGTTTCCTAGCATATCATGAGGAACATAAAGACGGAAGCTATGTCTATGTATATTTCACCATTTTTCACTGTTCCTAGCATAGTGCTGATGCTGAATAAACATTTGCGGGGTACAGCATCTTGTAGACTTTCAGGAGAAACTGAGGTCACATAACACATCATTGGAAAGGATAAGAGGTACACTCCAATGGGTCTGGACACCCCTACAAGACTTCCATGTACACTTATCATGGTTGCCCCATGTTCTCCTCCTCTCCCTGGTTTTTGTCTCCTGTGATGGTTTCCATTTCATCTTTTATTTTTTTTTTTTAAGATTATTTTTTCTTTTTTGATCTGGACCATTTTTAAAGTCTTTATTGAATTTGTTACAATATTGCTTCTGTTTTCTGCTTTGTTTTTTGGCCATGAGGCATGTGGGGTCTTAGCTCCCTGACCAGGGATTGAACCTGCACCCTGGGTGGAAGGCAAAGTTTCAATCACTGAGCCACCAGGGGAGCCCATCCATTATGTATATATGACCTCTCTCTGTCTCCACTTGCTTTCACATCACCATTGCTACCATCCATTTTCTGTTTTTGTGTTACCATTGCTACACTGAGTCTGCCCAAACTGACTTCTCCAATAATAATTTTTCTCCGTTTTTGAACAAAGATTGGAATGTCTATTTCTCAACACCTGACGGAAATCTCTTTTTGGATATGGTTTCTACCTGAAATTAAGCACTCTCCCCATGCCTACTCAAGCGTGCAACACTTCCCAGTTTCCCCTTCTAGTTCTCCAGACTTAAAATCTGTGGGATTGTCTTGAGTTTCTCCCTCTCCTGAAAGAGTTGCTAATTCTCCCTCTAAAGGTACTCACATTGATCTTCATTTCCATATTTGCTGCCCTGATTCGGTCTTCATCATCGGATGTTCAACACTAACCCTTCCAGTACCCCCACACTCTAGCCCACTATAGATAACATCCCCCAGTATGTTTTCATTCCTGGCAAAGTCTCTGTCTATTGCCTTTTATGTGAAATAGAAACACCCAAGATATACAAATCTAACTCATTCTTCCTGAAGCACTCAACAGTTTTCTCGCGCTGGGATTCCTATTCCCACCTCTGAGCTTCTGCAGATGTCACTGCCTCCTCTACACAGCCCCGCCTTGTATTCGTTCATCATCACCATTGTTAACTTCCTCCATGACTCTCCACTTCCAGGGAGCTTTTCCTGCCTAGTTTCATCACAGTATGACAACTACCTTTTCCTGGCATTACTTTTTAGTTCTGGCTATATTGCTCTGTTGTTTCTTACTTGTTTAGCTAAGGATAATGGTTTTGACAAATAATAACATACAAGAAAGATGGTACAAATTAGTCTGTTTGCAGGGCAGGAATAGAGATGCGGGTGTAGAGAACGGATGTGTGGACACAGTAGGGTAAGCGGACGGTGGGATGAACTGGGAAAGTTGCATTGACATATATACACGACCGTGTGTATAATAGCTAGCTAGTGGGAAGTTGCTGTATTGCATGGAAGCTCAGCTCTGTGCTCTGTGATGACCTAGAGGGGTGGGGTGGAAGGGACGCTCAAGAGGGAGGGGTACATGTACACATATAGCTGACTCATTTCATTGTACAGTGGAAACACACAACACTGTCATGCAATTACACTACAATAAAAAAAAAATAGTAACATATAGTTATGTGCCAGTACTAGTCTAGGCCATTTATTAAGTTCAATAATCTTCACAACAACCACAGAAACTACATAGATATATGCCTATTTACAAATAAGGCGGCTGTGGTGTAGAGAGAAGTCACTTGCTCATGGCCACAGAGCTCATAAGTGAGAGGTGGGATCTGAACCTACGGAGCCCAGATACTGTTCACGGTACCATGTGGCATACAGCAATCTACTCTGACCAACTTAATCAAAGGCAGTAACCTTACCTTCTTCTTTTGAATTCTCTACACAAATAAGTAGATACCATGCTTTAAATCCTAGAGGAAGGCACAGCAACTCATTCCAGTATTCTTGCCTTGAGGATCCCCATGGAGAGAGGAGCCTGGCAGGCTACCAGTCACAACGAGTCAGACATGACTGACGCAATTTAGCACATGCTTTAAACATATTTTGCTATCAGTGTAAGTTTCTAGTTTTCTACTACAGAATCACTAAGGTATTATCTTAGTACCATCTTTTGGAAGTACTAATATTATGAGGCAAAAATCTATTTGATTTTAAATAACTGTTTAACATTTTTCTTTCTGAGAATGCCTATTCTGCTTTCTCAAACAAATGTCTGAGTTAAGTCACATTAAATGCCGCTGTCCTTTGCTCCGAGGCCTAAAGATTTAAAAGATGCTTTTATGTCCTGTGCTTCATATGTCACTGCTTTATTTCTCCAACCTGCCCTTGAAAGTCAACACAACAGAGGCCTCACACAACACAACAACTTTCAATTAGAATCTCCACAATAACACACTCTGCCAGCTACTAACCCATAATATGTCCAATACTGGATTTGACTGCTTTTCTCATAAGAATAAAAATGTGTCCTGAGGTCCATCCGGCCTTATTGCCTTTATTCTTTCAGACCGAAGACTTCCATTTCCTAAATGGTTTCAGTATTCAATATTTGTCACTTTTTTTGGCATTTCAATATTACAAGTGATTTTAAAACTTTTATCCATACATTGTCATTTAAAAGTCTATGGATAATATGAAAAACACAAATTAAATCTCCAATCTCTCTTTTTCTTGATGTTTGTTTGCCCAGAATTTAGAGTCTTAATGGCTGGGAACATTTTCTATAATTGCTTTTGCAAACAGTTTAGTGTGCCATACATTTGGCCCTTGAGGCCAATGATCTTTCTTCGAGGCCTAAAACCAATATTGTGGATAACAGAACAGAGATACCTTACCTTTCTGCTTCCAGACGCATCTCTTCTCGCTTTTGCCTCCTGAGTTCTCTGCGACGTTCAAAATCATCCATGGTGTGGGTTCAGGTTTAGGGAGACCAGAGAATGTCTGGATCTAAAGGGGAGGAAGCAAAATCGATATCATAGATGAGTCATCTCAGCCCTTCACCATGATTTTATCCCTCTTTTCTTTATTCTTAATAAAAACACTTTAGAAGATGAATGAGGTAGCCAGGAATCAATTTCTGACTCCCAAGCCAAGCCATATCCTTTATGGGCTAAATTCAGTCCCATCCATGCAACTTAGAGACAAATAAGTAAAAATCCCAGAATCACAGTTTTTTTTTTTTTTTTTTTAAGCAAAGATCTTGAGACAGAGAGGTCTGATGACTTGAAATATTGCTGGGATCACCCGAAAGCTACTGAATGATATTGTTCTTTGTAACCTGCTGAACTACAGACCAAAGTGATAAAAATCAGTGAACAAAGAAAGAGGAAAGGGCAACACAAGTGAGAAAAAGAAAAGTGGCCAGAAAAGGAATGTCTGGGACTAAGAGAAAAGCAGAAGTAAAGAGAGAAATAAAATAATAGAAGCATCTAGGCATAATTTGCATATCCTAAAAGAATATTAATATCAGAATGATAATAAAGACCACAGCAAGAGCACCATGACTAAACAGCGCAGCAGCATTTGTCAAAGCAGTTACATATGATCAAACTGTTTTCAGAGCTCAGAAGTCGCCGCTCTTTGTAACCCAACCATTTTCTCCTTTCCTACCTCCTCCGTGATGGTTTTAATCCCAGAAAGATCTTCCCTTTCCAGCTCTTCAGCTGAGGAGTCCACTTTTCCTGCGTCTCTGTGCCATGGAGTCAAGTATTCCAGAATTCCCCTGCAGCCCCCAAACCCAAAATGACTACCAGAAAAGGGGAAGCGGGCTCTTTTTGTCCTAGCTTTGTTTACAGAGCTGTCAGTGGTTAGTTAAACTCGGCCTGGAATCTGGCATTTAAGGCCTGCTTGAAGATTGTTTCCTGTGTGGAGCGGGAGGCCTCCACTTCCTCTGGAATCCTAGACTCTGTGCTGCACTCAGATCACAAAAAATATTTTCCAGCCCTTTCTCTGCACATGAGACAAGCCATTTGCCCTGCGTAAGAAGAGAGGGACATGCAAAACCTGAAGCCATCCGCTAATGGCATCTTTGTGTGGGGGAGTGAAAAGCAAAACTTAGACTTTCAAGCCAAGTTCAGAAACCTTCTGAAATCACTAGATACTTTTATTTTTCCAAGCATTTCCCCCCTTAAAAAAAACCCACAAAAACAAAAATAAAATCTCAGCCAACCAAAACAAAACGATGCAACGTTTGAATTCCCCCTCCCTTCTTATTCCCTAAGGTATTATTTATACTGCTCATAAATCCTTTAGAAATTCAAATTCGGGTGTTTATTTGGGGATTTTTGATTTTTCAGTGTTTTTCTATCTGCCTCTTACAAAGAGTTCTTTCCAAATACTTAGCTAGTTATAAAGGGAAAAAATCAGTTTTCTTTTTTAAAAAAATTACTTCAGTAACCAAGAGAAATTTTCTTTATATTTTTCAGTCTGATCTCTCCATAGTTATCAGAATGGGGAAAAAAAAAGAAAGTGATTCAAGGGTCTCCTGAGAGGCCATGTGTCTCCCTGGGGTGGGCTCCTGTTCTGAGCACAATGCAGGGTGGGTGAGGGCAGCCCTGTGGGCAGTGGGACCCAACCTCCACGACTTGAGTGCTGGGTGAAGTGAGGGCAAAGGCTTCTCCTTCCTTTCTTCAGTGAAGTCTTTTTGTTGTATATACACCACTTCTGGAATAACTATAGCAACAGCAAACAGAAACAGGAGAAAGAGGTTCTGTCTGTAAGCAAACAATTTCACTTTTCTTAATTTATCTGAGTAGCTTGAAGAGCAGCCTCTAAGCCTCTGGGTCTCGCTCCAGCCTCATTAAGCCGAGGAGTCGTGCTGGTGGTTTGCTGGCAGTGGCGGCTGGGTTTTTTCTCAGATTATACCTCTAGCGCAGGTGAAACAAACATTTCCAAGCAGGCCGAAGATGCGCACGGCTGGCAGAGCCAAGCAGCATCCTGGAGCATTCGGGAAGTGCAGTTAATCAACATCATGTGGTCACTGTGGTTGGCCACCCTCACAGGCTCTCGACCCACGCAAATTTTTTCCCCGACCCATTCCCTCCTCCTATCCTCGACTTTTATCGTGTCTGTTAGCCACTCAGTCATGTCCAACCCTTTGTGACCCCACGTCCTGGAGCCTGCCAGGCTCCCCCGTTCAGGAGATTCTCCAGGCAAGAATACAGGAGTGGGTTGTTATTCCCTTCTCCAGGGGATCTTCTGACCCAGGGATCGAACCCAGGCCTCCCGCATTGAAAGCAGATCCCATCTTTTATTATTTGGGTGTTTTTCTTCTTCAATCATGTAGGAACTCTACCTGGCCAGGTGTTTGCTCATTGAATGAAGTAAGGCACTAGGAGGAAGAGACAGGGAGTGAGCGCTCAATGGAGCATCGACACACATGATGCCTTTCTGGGCCCTGCTTTGCGGGTGTGCAACCCTTGAGGCGGTGGAAGAAGTGCATTTCTGTACCGGGTGGCGTGGGATGACTCTCTTTTGGGACACGTGCTGTGTTTGGGGGGAAGTTGTCTGTGCTTGTGAAAACGGCTCTTTGCTGGTCCCACTGTAGGATGGAGCTGGAAGTCTTCTCCATCCTCACACCCTTATATCAGCACAGAGCTTCTCTGAACCTCCCTGGCACTGTTCCTCATCAGGAGAGCCAGGTCTGGGGAGAATTGTAAGTGAATTTTCCCCCCTTTTGGAAGCAGCAGCTCCCATGTCCTCAGCTAGGAATCTCTCATTTCCTCCCTGACCCCCGGTTGATGCTGAACTCCTTCCAGTAACATTGGACAGGAAACAAACTCTTCATCAAGCAAGTGATGACATGTCAAGGCAGAGAGCTTCTGTAAACAGCGGAGCTTGTGAGCTCGTGAGCGTCGCAAGTGGACAGAGTAGCTTAAAAGACAGACGCAGACGAAGGGAGGTATGTATCCACGAATGTGACAGATGGGTTCTTGAAAAGCTTTAAGAAAATCTAAATTTTTGTGCTGGGGAGATTGTAGTCATGCTACTGAAGAACCTTGTTGCAACTCCTTTTGTCAAGGGAGAAAAAGCATTTTACAAAGGCAGGAGAACCATCACCTACTGATAAACCTGTCTTTTCAATATGGGTTCTCAAATACTAGATTTTCTTAAAATAGGGCATGTCTGTGCTGGTACAATTAAGGAGTAAGTCAACTTCAGAGATTTCAGATCACTTAACATGCTGCCCTTCCTTTGGGTAACGGCGCTATCAAGCCGGTGACTCAGGTGAATGGCGCTGTGAGTGGACCTCCTGTTGTGTCTGCCACGGTCTCTCCTCCATGCCAGAGCATCCTGAAGCTTCCTCCTTCCCTTTCCTTCTCTCTGCTTTCTTTTTCCCTCTCAACTTCTTTTTGGGGGATGGGGAGATATTTATCGATACTTCTTCTATCATTTCCTTTTTTCATGTGTCTCATTCTGTGATAACGCCTTTGTTTCCTCCCTTCTTCATTTCCCTCTCTGTATTGGGAATTAAAGTCTACTTATTAAATCCAATCTAGGATTATTTTCCTTAAAAACATTGAGTTTAATTTCCAATGTGCATCTTTCAATCACGAATTCTAACTATTATTATATTTTACCTTTGCAAAGTTTTTTTTTTTTTTTTCCTTTATGGGTATGTGGCCTTCACTAGAGATATTACCTGAGATACCTTTATGCGGAGAACTAGTTTCTGCTTTAGTTTGGGACAGGGTTGGTAGCAGGTAGGAAGTCATCTTAAATGTGTATGTGTGTGCACATATGTGGGTGTGTGTGTTTGTGTGTGAGTGTATGTGCATGTATTAGTATGTGTATTCACACATAGGCGCACAGGTGTAAAGATAGTCAAGGCAGTTAGGTGGTAGTTAGCTGACCAGTACTCCATTATTAGGGGGAGAAATCTGTAGAGAAAGCTAAGTTCTATCTACCTTGAAATCATCATAAAGTTAATGGTGAATTATTGCAGGAGGTCCTTGGAATCCGGGGCAGTGCCAACACTGGTCTCAGAACACATCAAGAATAAAATCTATTGTGTCAGGGATGCTAAGTCAATGCAACTTCCAAAAGTAACCAATATGAATCAAATATGTGCTATGTGCTGGATCGTATTTTTTAAATTAAAAAAGAATTTCTTTTTAATTATTTTTTAGTGTAGTTTTAAGTTGAAGGAACAACAGACATGGAACAATGAACTGGTTCAAAATAGGGAAAGGAGTACATCAAGGCTGTATATTGTTACCCTGCTTATTTAACTTATATGCAGAGTACATCATGTGAAATTTCAGGCTGGATGAATCACAAGCTGAATCAAGATTGCTGGGAGAAGTATCAATAACCTCAGATATGCCTATGATACCACTTTAATGGCAGAAAGTGAAGAGAAACTAAAGAGCCTCTTGATGAAGGTGAAAGAGGAGAGTGAAAAAGTTGACTTAAAAGTCAACATTCAAAAAACTTAAGATCATGGCATCCAGTTCTATCACTTCATGGCAAATAGATGGAGAAAATGTGGAAACAGTGTCAGATTTCACTTTCTTGGACTCCAAAATCACTGTGGACAGTGACTGCAGCCATGAAATTAAAAAACACTTGCTCCTTGAAAGAATAGCTATGACAAACCTAGTGTATTAAAAAGCAGAGACATAATTTTGCCAACAAAGGTCTGTATAGTCAAAGCTATGGTTTTTCCAGTAGTCATACATGGATATGAAAGTTGGACTATAAAGAAGGCTGAGCACCGAAGAACTGATGCTTTTGAACTGTGGTGCTAGAGAAGACTCTTGAGAGTCCTTTGGACAGGAAGAAGATCAAACCAATCAATCCTAAAGGAAATCAAGCCTGAATATTCCTAGGAAGGGCTGAAGCCAAAACTCCAATACTTTGGCCTCCTAAAGCAAAGGACTAATTCATTGGAAAAGACCCTGATGCTGGGAAAGATTGAGGGCAAGAGGAGAAGGGGGCGACAGAGGATGATATGGTTGGATGGCATCGCTGACTCCATGGACACGAGTTTGAGCAAACTCAGGAAGATAGTGAAGGACAGAGAAGCCGGGTGTGCCACAGTTCATGAGATCACAATGAGTTGGACTTGGCTAAGCAACTGAACAGCAACATAGTTTAAGGAAAAATTGAGCAGAAAGTACAGAGTACCCATATATTCCCTCACTTTTACCCCCACCCAGTGTTTCTGTGTTTGCACTGAACTGTGTATTCCCCACCAAAAGATATGTTGAAGTCCTAACCTCCAGCACCTCAGAATGTGACCTTGTTTAGAAATTGTGTCTTTGCACATGTAATCAAATTAAGACGAGTATTAGGATGGGCCCTAATCCTGTATGACTGGTGTCCTTATAAAAAGGGGAAATTTGGACATAGAGGCAGATAGACACAGAGGGAAGATCATGGGCAAACACATGAGAATATGGTGGGGCAGGAATGCCTCAGGCTATGAGCAGCTAGGAGTGAGACGTTCCCAGGGGTCTTCAGAGGGACTCTGCTGACACTTTGATTTCCAGTCTCTGGACCTATGAGATAATAAATTTCTATTCTATTTTTTTTTCATTTATTTTTATTAGTTGGAGGCTAATTACTTTACAATATTGTAGTGGTTTTTGTCATACATTGACATGAATCAGCCATGGAGTTACATATATTCCCCATCCCGATCCCCCCTCCCACCTCCCTCTCTACCCAATCCCTCTGGGTCTTCCCAGTGCACCAGGCCCGAGCACTTGTCTCATGCATCCAACCTGGGCTGGTGATCTGTTTCACCCTAGATAATATACATGTTTCAATGCTGTTCTCTCGAAACATCCCACCCTCGCCTTCTCCCACAGAGTGCAAAAGTCTGTTCTGTACATCTGTGTCTCTTTTTCTGTTTTGCATATAGGGTTATCATTACCATCTTCCTAAATTCCATATAGATGTGTTAGTATGCTGTAATGTTCTTTATCTTTCTGGCTTACTTCACTCTGTATAACGGGCTCCAGTTTCATCCATCTCATTAGAACTGATTCAAATGAATTCTTTTTAATGGCTGAGTAATATTCCATGGTGTATATGTACCACAGCTTCCTCATCCATTCGTCTGCTGATGGACATCTAGGTTGCTTCCATGTCCTGGCTGTTATAAACAGTGCTGCGGTGAACATTGGGGTGCACGTGTCTCTTTCAGATCTGGTTTCCTCAGTGTGTATGCCCAGGAATGGGATTGCTGGGTCATATGGCTAAGCCACCCAGTTTGTCGTACTTTGTTACAGCAGTCCAACAGACTGATAAAGCCCATTACTAAAATCATGCAGTGGTACATTTGTTATAATTAATGAGATAATATTGATTTGTTGTTTTCGTCACTCAGTCACTAAGTTGTGTCTGACTCTTGGTGACTTCATGGACTGCGTTACACCAAGCTTCCCTGTCCTTCACTGTCTCCGGAGTTTGCTCAAATTAATGTCCATTGAATCAGTGATGCTATCTAACTGTCTCATCTTCTGCTGCCCTCTTCTCCTTTTGCCTTCAATCTTTCCCAGGATCAGGGTCTTTTCCAACTCTCACGTCCATACATGACTACTGGAAGAATTGTAACTTTGACTATACAGACCTTTGTCAGCAAAGTGATATCTCTGCTTTTTAATATGCTATCTAGGTTTGTCCTAGCTTTCCTTCCAAGAAGCAAGCGTCTTTTAATTTCTTGGCTGCAGTCACATCTGCAGTGATTTTGGAGCCCAAGAAAAGAAAATCTGTCACTGCTTCTACTTTTTCCCCTTCAATTTGCCGTGAAGTGTTGGGATTGGATGCCATGATCTTAGTTTTTTGAATGTTGAGTTTTAAGTCAGTTTTTTCACTCTCCTCTTTCACTCTCATCAAGAGGCTCTTAAGTTCCTCTTTGCTTTTTGCCATTACAATGGCATTATCTGCATATCTGAGGTTGTTGATATTTCTCCTGGCAATCTTGATTCCAGCTTGCGATTCATCCAGTCTGGCATTTCACATGATGTACTCTGCATATGTTAAATAAACAGGGTGACAATATACAGCCTTGTTGTACTATTTCCCCAATTTTGAACCATTCCATTGTTCCATGTCCAGTTCTAGCTATTGTTTCTTGACTGGCATACATGTTTCTCAAGAGGCAGGTAAGGTGGTCTGGTATTCTCATCTCTTAAAGAATTTTCCAGTTTGTTGTGGAAACTTCCAGTTTGTTTGTGGAAACACAAAGGCTTCAGCGTATTCAATGAAGCAGAAGGAGATGTTTTTCTGGAATTCCCTTGCTTTCTCTATGATCCAACTAATATTGGCAATTTGATTTCTGGTTCCTCTGCCTTTTCTAAACCCAGTTTGTACATCTGGAAGTTCTTGGCTTATGTACTGCTGAAGCCTAACTTGAAGGATTTTGAGCATAACCTTACTAGCATGTGAAATGAGCACAATTGTTCAGTAGTTTGAATATTCTTTTGCACTGCCCTTCTTTGAGATTGGAATGAAAAGTAACCTTTTCCAGTCCTGTGGTCACTGCTGAGTTTTCCAAATTTGCTGACACATTGAGTGCAGCACTTTTACAGCATCATCTTTTAAGTTTTTAAATAGCTCACCTGGAATTCTATCACCTCTGTTAGCTTTTAAGGTTCATGTTTACATTAAGTTTCATACTTTGGTACATTCTAAGGGTTTTGCCAAACACATAATATTATGTATTCACCATTACAGTATCAGACAGAATAGTTTCAATTCAGTCATGCATTTTTGCCTCAAATTTCAATCCCCTTATGCCTTTCCTGAGGACTCCAGTTTGGTGGTGATATCTTACTCCTTGGATATCCATCATTCAATTTTGGTAATTAATAATGTATTGCCTTGGCCTGGATTATTAGTTGTTCTAACTAGTACTTAAATATGTTACTGGTAATTTACTTTCACATGCTTTCATTCTTAAGGCCACTTATGAATAGATACAGCCTTCTAAAAGCTCTTTTCACTCTTGGGACATAGCAGGCATTCAGGAATTTTAGATGATTTGAACTATTAGATTTTTATTCTTGATTTTACCATGCTAAGAGTAAAAAATGTAACTCAAGCTGAATCATCTCTATGGTTTACTGACTGATTAGTGTTTACAAAGTGAATTGAAGACCTAGGTAATAGGCTATATATGAATCTCAAAAGTTATATAAACCCTCATTTGCAGTAGTTACACAGTAGATCTGGCAGTGTTTTCTTTCTGACAATAGAAAATGAACTTTTGTCCTTTAAAAAAAAATCAATTTATCAACCTGCTTTACTCTTTTCTCAACTAAATAGTTCATTTGGGACTCAAAAACCAAATAAACACATGGATTCTAATATACAGTTTGGACTTAACTTTAGCTCAATCTTCACCATTTTGCTCCAAAAATCCGTGCTACTTTTAAAAAAAATGCAATTACCAAGACACATGTGTGAAGACCAGGAACACAGAAATAAAGACGAATGGGATCAAACTGAGGAACTCTGCCTCCTTAAGTTGTTTCTTTTCTCTCATCGGTGGAACACAGAACCCAAGGCCCTCCTAAGAGCAGATTAACATGTTATGACCTGTTTTTTCTTTCCTCTTTGCTCAGTCTTTCATCATTACTTTTTCCTCTATTCATAATTTCTCCACTTGCAAAACAGGAGAACAGAAGTCTTAATGTTACCAAAATCAATGTCTTCATGGCCTCCTTTCCACCTTAGGAGGAGTGGACACTGGGCGTTTTAGATTTTTGAAGGGATGGTGTCTATCTACACTGGCCTTCACACTGGGGAAGACCACACACTTTGGAATTTTATGTCTCATCTCCAAGCGTTACTACCCATTTGGAGCACTTTAAGTTGTTCACAATCCTGTGGCATTTCACTGTTTGATCTTCCCAAGTAAGAAAAGTAGATTCACCTCCATTTAAAGAAAGAAGACTGAGATAAATAGGACTGTGGCATCAGCTCCTGCACCACAGCCCGCCAGTGGAAAACCCGGACTGGTATTTAGACTAACCTCTAAACCAAGCTGAAAAGTCTTCTTGTAAGAGAGAAAGAATTAAAACTTGGGAATACTATTCCTTTGGAACCCTTTTCGAGAGTTTGAAATACTCTTTCACAGCAAACTCCAGGAGAATTAGACCAAAAGACACAGAACAGAACACATCAAATCAGCAAAGGCATATGGTCACTGTTGCTCTCTTGGCCCAGAAAGAAGAGAAAAGCATCAAAAGTCATGGGAGTGAATGCTACAGCAAAGACAGAAATTCTCCACCAATCTATGCCCAGGTGAGAAAAAAATGCATAGCTATAATTTAGAAATTCCTAAATGTGCTTTCTAAATGCATACCTGATAACAGAGGCTAATTCTGATGTCACATCAGGATAGGATCCTTGTCCCAGTGGACCTATCCTAGAATGGGTAGGGCTACTGAGAAAATGTGAACCCAATTACTGGAAATAGCCAGGTAGAGGTGAAATGGCCATCTGTTTAGGGTTGTAGTGGAAAGCTATTTTTTGAGATTCTAAGGCTGTGTTGCTCAATATAGTTGTCACTAGTCATAGGAGGTGATTTAAATTAATCAAAATTAAGTAAAATTAGAAATTCAGTGCCTCTGTCTCACCAGCCCCATTTCAAGTGCTCTGTGGCCACATGTGTCTAGAGGCCACATCTGTCTTCCACATAAGACAGTGCAGAGAACATTCCATCATCACAGAAAGTTCTATTGGACAGCCTGCTGTAAGGCCTTCCAACTCCTAATATGAAGTGACTTTACCATGGTGTTATACAGTTCAGAGATGTGGTCTCTGTCTTCAAAGACCTTATATCTCCTAGAGTAGATGGAATAGAAATGAAGGGTGTGGTATGGGCCAGCCTCTCAAAGCAGGGATGTGCTCATTTAATCCTCTCATTAGTAACTTCTTTGTTGACCTATGGGAGATCTTTCAGATCTGCAGTCTTGCTGTTCTGAGCACACTTGCAACTGAGAAAGGGAAATGACTGCTCAGTGAATGCAAAAGAAGCTGAGACACTGTCTGAAGAGAGATCACACTTCGAATTGCATAACAAGACCCAAGAGTGGCTTACATGGAACAAAAGGTCAGAGGCCATAGGGCTTCACCAATTATAAACATGGTACGGAGGTCACCATATTTTACATAACAGTAGTTTTACTTGTGCATGACTCTCTGGCCTTTCCAGTCTACTCAGCTATAAAAATATCAGCAATCTATGAGTCTGCTCTTCATGATTGGTTTCTCATCTAACATTTCCAATTTAGTGATCAACAACAAGATCCAGAGCCTTAGCTAGGTATCCTGCTAGTACATTAGTAAGGTGACAGAGTTTAGATGTGCTCAGCTGTGTCTGACTCTTTGTGATACTATAGACTGTAGCCCTTGGAAGAAAAGCTACGACAAACCTAGACAGCATAGTAAAAAGCGGAGACATTACTTTGCCAACAAAGGTTTGTATAGTCAAAGCTATGGTTTTTCCTAGTCATGTATGGATGTGAGAGTTGAACCAAAAAGAAGGCTGAGTGCTGAAGAATTGATGCTTTTGAACTGTGGTGTTGGAGAAGACTCTCAAGAGTCCCTTGGACAGCAAGGAGATCAAACCAGTCAATCCTAAAGGAAATCAGTCCTGAATATTCATTGGAAGGACTGAGAATGAAGCTGAAGCTCCAATACTTTGGCCACCTGATGCAAAGAACTGACCCACTGGAAAAGATCCTGATGCTGGGAAAGACTAAAGGGAGGAGGAGAAGGGGACAACAGAGGATGAGATGCTCGAACGGCATCACCTAATCAATGGACGTGAGTTTGAGTAAGCTCCAGGAGATGGTGAAGGACAGGATGCCTGGTGTGCCGCAGTACATAGGGTCACAAAGAGTTGGACATGACTGAGTGACTGAACAATAACAAGACTGTAGCTCAACAGGCTCCTCTGTCCATGGGTTTTTCCCAGAAAGAATATGAGAGTGGGTTGCCATTTCTTCCTCCAGGGGATCTTTCCAACCCAGAGATTGAATCCTTGTCTCTCACATCACAAGCAGATCCTTCACCACTGAGCCCATGGGGAAGCCCATGGCAGGGCTTCCATTTACACTGTAAATGTAATTTTACACGTTGTAAATGTGTAAATGTAAATGTAAATTTACACAGCACTGTAAATCCATTTACACTGCTGGGAAAAATTCAACAGTATGCCCTAGTGGTACTTAGGACTGGTGACATTTTTGTACATGAAGGACATGCTATTACAATCAGGGGATTAATTATTCCTTAGTAAATTATTCAACATCTATTCATCAGGATCATCAAATGCACTTACTGTGTTTTAGAATTTTGAAGCAAGTTAGAGAATATATTCTAGGAGTTTGTAATCTAAGATGATAAGCTTTGAAACCAAACTGAGGGACATTATCCATTATGTCCCTTGAATGTAATAGATACACAATATAACATATAAATTAACATATAAATCTAAACATATACATTAACAAAGTTAAATAATAAATTGAAAAGTGCCTAGACTGCTTCCTTCTTCCTTTCTCATGAATCATTTAGATAGTAGTTTCACCCATTTGTTAGTTTGGGAATTTCTGGACTTTCCTTCAAATAAAGAATGGCTCAGAGTGCAAGCCCGCTTATGACAAGCAGAGATGACAGGATCTCTGAATCTTGTATTCACTGACATGAGTGTTTACTGATACCTGTATTATTGGAGCTTGCATTTTAATTACTGAATACATATCTGTCTTCCCTAGAAGGCTGTATGGAGAAGGAAATGGCAACCCACTCCAGTATTCTTGCCTGGAGAATCCCTCGGGCAGAGGAGCCAGGAAGGCTATAACCCAAAGGGTTGCGAAGAGTCGTACACGACTGAGCAACTAACACACAGAAGGCTGTAATCTCCTAGTGATTATCACTCATTTTTGTCAACCCTCAAAGTTTTTAACTATTTTTTTTTCCTTATAGTCAGCACTAAGTTCACACTTGTTGAATTAAAGTAAGTTCCAGGGCATTGCTTATTTTGGGATTTAATTGGTAAACAGAGGAACTTGGCTAAGACATGATCAAAAGGTCTTGCCTCCAGTTGAACTCTTCGTAACCTTGGGGATGGTGGTTCACTACGAAGCTCTATCTTATTTTGTAGTTGTGGTTGTTTTCTTCTAGTGGAAAAGAAACTTGTCTTAGAAAGACATTCTGGTTTCTGGAAAGAAGGGTATTAGGCCTTTGTAACTGAGGGAATTTCTGGGACGTTCAAAGGAAAAGGAGAAAGAAGAGATAACAATGAATAAGAAGAGAATCAGAGTTGAACACATCAAATTTCCAAGGCCTTTGGAGATGCCTTGCCACTCCTCCATCATAATTAGAAAACACTGACATTCAGAGCTGATTTAAATGCTTCCATCAGTCTAAAAAAAAAGTGTTGCCTGATTTTACTCTGTGACTATGCTTGGTAATTAGAAACATAAGGCACTGTTCTGGATGTTTTCTCGGGAACCCACCCTCCCAGGCTTGGTGTCACTACCCATTGGCTACAGGACCTTTATCTTTTCTCACCATCTCTCTTAGGAGCTCCTACCCAGGTCACAGGAAGAGTGTGAGGTTGCCATGGGCATTCCTGGAAAACCTGGAGACCTCCGGCACCACTTCAGACTCTAAAATACACTGAAGAAACTCATTTTGCCTGCCTGTTCCCTTACTGAAGCTCTATAAATCTGTATTGCATTTGGAAGGCAGTAGTTCAACTATGGCAAGATAAGCATTCAAACCAGAAGAATAAAAAGAAGGATCGTTGCAATGACCAGCATGAAATAACATCCTTATTTGTTTCTGAAAACAAGAAAGTGATTTCAACAGTGTCTTCTAGAGTACCTCACACTCTTGCTGGGAAATCTACTATTTCGCAAAATGTGGATCAGAATATGATCTAAGAAGCAGCAGCAGGAGCAGTTTTTTAATTCTGAGAAAATTCACAAAGAAAATGGAAAAATACTTGTAATCAAGGGCTTCAACTCAGCAGTCACCTAGCTTGTCAAATTAAAACATGTGGCAACCACCTGACAAGCATCTTGAAACAACGATAACGTCTTGTTTTTCTACCTGACCTGTAATCTCTTCGGAGCACATTTGCATTTTCCAAATTTTCACACTTAAACAATGCTGTCCACACCATGTATAAAGATGACTAAGCAACTCTGTATTAAGTAACCAAAGTGAGTCCTGCCAGCTTCAGAATAATTAAGTTTCTGCAGTCTAATATAAACAGTTCCAAGAACTACATGCGGCCTACCAAAAGTATATATTACAAGTAGTCAACACTGAAGCCAGCTGGCAGACAGATCAACCTATTAAAGTAGAATTGTTCAGAATTCAGAGTATTATTTTTCTTTCCTCCCATTATTTTTTCGGCATCCAACTTTGTTTCTTTGGGAATGTTTTCAAGTATACAAAGCAAGAAAGTGTTGTGGAATTGCAACTCCTGTAAACGAATGAGAATTTCTCTTGAGATTCTTTAGAACTCACAAGTAAGTCCCATTTCAATCCTGTCTACACAGACAGTAACAGTGAAACAGAGCAAGTGAATCCACTTTGTCCCCACTCAGCTAAAGTGTTGGTACTTTGCTTGACCACCAGAAAAGTAAACAGTGACCACCAGACAAGTGAATGAGCACACAAAGCCACATGCCCATCAGACAACTGAAACAGCTTTCTGACTGTAGATCTTTATACTGTCTCTACCAGGGAGCTTTCTGGATCAACAATTATTACAAACAAGGTTAATGTCATAGGTTTAATCCTTCCAGGAACGAGTTAACTATTTGAGAGGGGAAAAAAGTTCTAAACTGTTGCCATGTGCTTTGACATTAATCTTGGCCAGCTACATTGCAGATGTAGCTGACATTTTCAGTTGAGAGAACATAGAGATGATTAGACCAACCCATCCCACCATAATCTTCAGAAGAGAGTATGCTCAAATGAATGGGAGTGCATCATCACACAAAAGGCTTCTCTACATTCAACTGAATTTTAAGTCCTAATGTCTTCTTCACTATGTTTAAATTCATGTATATTCGAGAGATGCTGAAACTGAAGCCCCAATACTTTGGCCACCTGATGTGAAGGGCCGACTCATTGGAAAAGGCCCTGATGCTAGGAAAGCTTGAAGGCAGGAGGAGAAGGGGACGACAGAGGAGGAGATGATTGGAGGGCATCATGGACTCAGTGGACATGAGTCTGAGTAAACTCTGGGAGATAGCAAAGAAGAGGGAAGCCTGGTGTGCTGCAGCGCATGGCGTCGCAAAGAGTTGGACACGACTGAGTGACTGAACAACAATGACAGCATATTCAAGACTGGCAAAGGCTCTACATCCATCATCACAATCAAAACTTCAAAAACAACATTCAGCAAATATTATGAATTACCATTTGCTATCTTGCTGGGTGTGGCAAAGAGGTTGTGAATGCAACTACTCTGCCCTCATTGTGCTTATAGTCTGATGGTGGAAACAGGCAATAAATCAATAAAATATAAACTGGGGCGGGGTTAGGAAAGGAAAATCTAAGCTGCTATGAGAGAGAACTACAGGAATGACTCGTGGTTTTCTTTGTTCTTGTTTTTCTTTTTGCTTTTTAATATATTTTTTGCCAACTTTTAATTTTGTATTGGGAAATAGCCAATTAGCAATGTTATGATAGTTTCAGGTGGACAGTGAAGGGACTCAGCCATACATATACATGTATCCATTGTCCCCCAAAGTCCCCTCCTAACCAAGCTGCTACTTAACATTAAGCAGAATTCTAACTCAAGGTTTCCTTTGGGTTAAAATAAGATTTAAGAAGTAATAGCTTTTTCAAAAAAGAATAATGTTAATACACTACAGACAAGCATTGATAAAGGGAACATAAATATATGAGACTGAGGTTTGTATTTATTAAATATATATCAGCATCTAGATTATGCCAGGCACTTTCTCTTCTAGGTGTTGATAAATCGAACTTGTCTCTACTTTTCTGTCCTAAAAAAGTGAGTGAAGAGTAAAGTAGCTAGTTAGATTTGAAGGGTGGTGAACTATTCTCACCCTTTCTTTCCAACTTCAGATCCTATGTAATTAATGTAAATATAATGACCTATCAAAAAATGTGATCTGCCAGAACTGATACAGACATAGGGAATCCACTTAAGATATTAATTTCACATGGCTAGAGTGGAGGGCATCTTTCTAGAAACCACCCAACTCAGTGACCTTCCAACAACAAAAGCATGTTTCTCACTCACCACTGGGCAGAAATTTGTTGATTTGAATGTAGCTGGTTCACTTTGTTTTTTCAAATTTTGGTTCATGATTCCAAGAAATGAACAACCCATAATAAATTTACTCCAGTGGCAGAACATCTCATGACCAGCTTTCCTACTTTGAATACCACAAGCAGACCTTTAATTTGTTGACACACAGCCCCTGGACATTCATGAAAACAAGATGTTCTCTTGCTGCTTTTTAAGTTAAACAGATTTAAGTCAGGGTCTCAGCTGAATTTCAAAAACAGATGTTCCATAGCAGAAAGGCTGAACTGACCCCAGCAATAAGAGGCTGTTTCACTTGAACTTGAATATTCTTTTGTTAGTAGGACAAGTGATCAAATCCTGGAACTGAAAACAGGAGCAACCCAGGGTTTACTACTATCTCCATTCAATGACTGCCCTGTGGGTCTGGGAAGACTGGCATCCAGGAATCTTGGTTTGGGGAATAAGCTGAAGCTTGGGAGATTTAGGTGCCTGGGTTATGAAGGGGTTCGTGAGGAGGGATGGTCTTTCCCCAGCACCCCCCCACCCCGGCAAAGCCACCATCCTGTTTCCCTGTCCACCTTAGGGGCCCTACATGTAACGACTCCACTGTACCCACCACCTCTCCTGACCCCACAGTCAGGCCACTTCCTTAGTCCTGCAACAATCCAGCTAGTATTTTTGCATCTGGGCCTTTGTCCCTATTTCCTCTCTTTTATAACCTGCAGTGCCCTCCATTCCTTCTGCAAATCCCATATATTTTTCTACAGTGTAGCTCAGTCTTCTCTTTACTCTAGAAGCATCCTGTCTTTCAACTCTGTAGCATTGTTAGCACTGTTCTTTTTGATGGTCAATACTATACAGCTTTGTTACTCAAATGTGTTATAACCTCTGTTTCTCTGAGCAACTGTGAAGCTGCTCCATGTCAGGGCCTGCATCTCCTTTGGTATCCCTTCGCAGTGCTGGGTGTTTTGCTCTGCCTTTATAGATACATGAGAATGGTTGCTGAACTGAACTTACTGAAAAACTTCTGGCCTAAAAATCCAAGTTCCAAAAATTCTGCACGTCTGGCCATTAATACCCTTTACGCTTTCTGGGCACCTTATAGAACTGTACTTGTTGGCTTCCTTGTGGTCAACTTCAGCCAAGTGACTAGTTCTGGCCAATGACTTGTGAGCGGAAGTATCCTGTCACTTCTGGGGCAGACCATTTACTTGTTGATATGAGATCCTTCAGAGTATTTTTTCTCTCTGCCCTGGGGTCCGCAAGTAAGGATGGCAATGATGTGGACAAGAGACCCCTGCCTATCCAGGGTTAGAGAGAAAGCACGAGTGAGCAACTTTTGTGTTGAAGTCACTAAGATTTTGAGTGGTCCCCAACCCCAGCATAACCTAGCTTGCCATGACTGACATAGCCATGGTTAAGCTAGTCCATGACAAAAATGATCTTGTGATATTAGGTACTGCTTCATGAAGGTGTTTATTCAACTTACTGATTTTCTGTTTCTGTTCTATGGCTTCTAACATAGAAATAGGAATGGGCAAGTTAATCAGGTAGGGCTTCAGGGAGTGGAAATGGCTCATTGGCCCCATCTGCCTACTCCAGTGAGTCATAAAACTACCGCTAACTGCAGGAGTGCTCATGTGTTATGTGTTCATTCACTTATACCAGGAATGACAAACCCAAATGCTTTTAAGGACCCAAAAGGTAAATACTTGGGGAGTGGTGGCCTGTGGGGAAATGGAGAATGCATGCATCCCTAAAAAAGTTCAAAATCAAAATTTCAAGAAAACCATGCTGGGCAAAGGAAGCCCATATTCAGGTCAGTGTGGACCTCAGGTTGCTTGTTGGTAATCCCTAATATATACAATCATTCCTTAATGGCTCTCATGTGCCAGGCTAGGCACTGTGAGGAGTTAAAGGGTGAACTTATGTGGATTCATCTATTAGCCTACATTCTAGATGGAGAAGTTTATTTATTTAGTCAATGGTTATATAGCATGTGCTATGTACCCAGTACAATTCTAAGAACTTTATAAATATCAGTTTAAATCTTTGTAACAATCTTTATTGAGTCCATTTTACAGATGGAAAAACTAAGGCTCAGAGAAGTTGTGTTATTTGCCCAAGGTCACAGAATTAGCAAATATTAGAGCCAGAATTTACATCCAGGCAGCCTAGCCCTTAGAGTCTGTGCTTTGTGAGACTATGCTACTTCTCACAAGATGTAATACAAGGTATTTTATGGCAATAACCTCACTGATGAAAGGACCATGTAATTGCCTAAAGGATCCATGCTCAGCTACAAACAACCCTGTCTAGAATTTGTTTCCTGTTGGAAGGATTTGGCTTGCTTGATATTAGGGGGAGTCCATATTTGATGTTTATTAATGAAATGAAAATGAATCTTGTTGATGTTCATTTGGGCTTTGGCAAACTAATTTATTATTTCATTTAAGTGGGGTTCACTTTAGAAAATAAGCTGAATTCATCCTAAAGTCTTTAAAAAATAAAACACACTTTGACTATTTCTTTTTGCTTTTTCATTGAATTGATTTCAGACAAGAAGCAAAATCATCTAAGATTATCTGTTAGTGTCTGTCTTAAGACAGACTCAGATTTTGTAGGACCTGAAAATTATTTGGGAGTCCTTTAAGAAAGCAAATACAATGTTAAATGTAAAAACTTAGGCGGGGTGTGACAGACATCTATTCAAATGAGGGGCTTTGTGGCTTAAGCACCACTGGTTTCAGTGAATCACTTTGGGTCTGTCACCTTTGATTCTTTGAGCATTCCAATAAAAAAGTCACAAACCCTTACTTTGCTCTTAATTTCCAATTATTTTGATTCTACAGTTATGTCTCCCCCTAACTAATTAATGTCCCCCTGATTAATAATAATTAATTGTTAATAATTATTAATTATGAAATTCTTCTTGAAAACAGAATTTAGGAAACAAATAAGGCAGGGGACAATGAAGCTTCATTCTTCAAAGCAATTTTCAGAAAAGTAGAATCAGAGATACAGCCAGTGGTCTGCAGTGTTTTGCCTGTAAACCACATAATTAAGAATGATAGGTAGATGAGACAGCAGACATATATAAAATATTATGACTCTTTGTTAAGATAAGGCCAATAAAAAATAAATAAAAGAATCAGAAATCACAATTTATGTCAATGAGTATATTATTGGAGTCACTAGATTTTCCACTGCATTCAATAAAAAAGTCCATTTTATAGGAAGAATGAAGGAACACTAGAATTGCTAATGTAGCCCAGACCTAATATAGCACTGGCTAGAGAAGTTCCAATTCAGTATATAGCTGTAGAGTGAATAAATTAATGAGTGACTGAACATGTATGTTTGAAGAGCAAGAAAAGGACAGATGGTGCTAATAGTGGTCACAAGCCTCCCCCACCAACCCTGACTTGAAACTGCATCTTTTATTTCTAATCCATTAGCCAGCAAGCTGGGGGAGGCAGTAGATATGTCCCCAGAGTCCCTCATGATAACAAATGTCTTTATGTTTATACATCTTGAGAGTCTGTGATGGAATCAGATTCACAGTCATGGGTATAATATACTTATGGGAGGAATCTTTTGAAGAACTTGAAGAAAATGCTTTTAGATGAGTGCCTTCCTTCAGGCCTGCCATATGTTTGTATTCACTCCCTCTCTGCATTCTCTGAATATGATAAACACACTTCTCTCCAAACTCAGGATGCCCTGTTCCACGGTATGTCATTCTTGGTCATTAAATAACAGGACTTGATATTAATGTTGGCTGTCTCCATCCCTCTTTAACAAAGTGTTTTCAGCCAAAGATATTAAACTAGTCAACCTCTCTTTTCCCCTGTCAGAGAAACAGCCAGCCTCCTGAAATCACAGCTCATTTATACCACGTTGGCGTGAATATTCAGACTCCATTTGTCTCCAGCTCTTAAAGACTGGTGTTAGAGTGAATGATAGACATTTTGTTTTGAATTAGCAAAAAGGAGGAGAAAAAAAAAAAAACCCCAAGTAATAAGTTTGGCCTTAAAATATCTGTTTCAGGGAAAGCAGCTCTGCTTTTTCCTCCAGTAAAAGTCGATTAAAAAAAAAAATCTAGATTTAATTTGGCATTAAGTTGGACCTGATACAGAAAATAGTAGGAAGGAAAATGTCTCAGTCTTCTCCCCCCCACCCCCCAGATTGAGCCTTTAAGCCCTACTGGAGGACTGTTCCATGGACTAGGGCAAGATGTTTGCAGCTTTGTTTTGTTGAGCATCCCAAAGCAAACTTTGGAAGTAGTTGAGTCTGTGTCCTTAAACGGTACAAATCCCATCACAGTTGGAACCTCAGACTTCTGATAGTTTTGTTTGAAAGCTAAAAAGCAGGATCATTCTTTTTCTTTTTTTTTCTCTTTACGGCATACTCACTCATGTTTTTTGGAACAGAAGTCTGGAAAGGAGTTCTAGGCAAGAACTCCTGGCACCATTGTTTGTTTTTCTCCCTGCTATCTGTACCTTGATCTTGGTTTGCCCACCCTGACAAAACCTCTTTCCATCAACAGCCATGCTGGGTAGGAATGTGTGCTTAATGGAGGTGCCTCCTAAGGCCAGGTGCAATTCCCTGGCCAAGGAAACACCATCACTTGGCCAAAGTTACAAAGTCTGCACATGGTGATGCTGGAATGTCCTGTTACCTTCCTTATCATAAAAGTTTCAAGAACTGGGAAGACCTGAGAACCCATGCTCCTTGAGTCCTCTTGATTCCTAAGCAAACTTAGGTGTTGTTCTACAGCCACTACCAGAAATCTATAGAAAACAATTTTAGTGCAAGAGTGATCCCTTCAGATTCTGCTGTAACAAGTATAGACACACTTGAACTAAACAGGAGGCTGAATACTGTGTCAAGAGTGTCCAGAGAGGCTTCTACAAAACTCAAGAGAAGATAAAGGGAAAACCCCTCTCTTTCCATACCATCTAGAGCTTCAACTGACTCCATAAATACTGGCCCACAGTGGTTATAAAAACTCCCATTTATGCTGTTCTAAAACAAGGCAAAGCCTGCTAGGTGCTTACAACTCAAAGCACTTCTTATACATGCTCATAGGAAAATTATCTTTCTCTTCATATCCTATAGCTGACTGAAGTGAATGAAATGCAGTCTGGAGGCACCTCGGCTGGCCACTGGCCACCATTCATTTGGAATACCCACCTAGGCCATTCATGGATTGCAGAGCTGTTTTCTCTTGACTTCAGAATTTCTCCCTGTTCATTTTATACAAATAGCAATTTATGTAAAATCCACTGACACAGGTACCATTAGCACTTCAGGTCCCTGAGTGAAAAATGGCATCTTTTCCCTGGCAACTTGAAGAATACCAAGAGGAAAGTACAGAAGTGGAGGGTACTTGAAGAAATCTGGTATCTCAAAGTTTATTTTTAGGAAATGGAAGGGGGTATGCAGAGAAGGAGGAAATTTACAAGCCTCTGACAGGGTCTCCTGCTAATAATCAGACAATCCAAAGAAAGATCGTGGGTTTCTGCTAGAGAAAGAGAACCAATGGAGAAATGGAGGCCTGGGGTGGGGTGGGGGAGGTGTTGGTGCATGGAGAAGCAAGGAAAAGAAATGACAGTTTAGAAAATAACAGAGAAATGAAAGAATAGTTTTCCTCCTTTTGTTTGTATCACACTAAGCAGGAGAAAAGTGGGAAATTCAGGGCTGGGGTGAAGATGGCCCAATTAGAAATTGCTTTTGATAGTGAGACCCAGAGAGGAGAAGCTTGCTATGGCCACCATGACTCAGGGCCTGGTCCATTCATGCGTCATTAGCCCCCATTCTGTCCTGTGCATAAAACAGGAAAATATCACCAAAACCTCCTTGAAGGCAGAGGAAGTGTGGGGAGACCAATGCACTATGGAAGGGGTTCAGTGCAAAGGAGGTACATTCCCCTCAACTGAGTCCTTTACTGACTGTCTGGACAAGACACTGTTCTGTGGCAGAGGAGTCCCAGTCACCAGACCTTCTGTCTCTTTGGACATTGAGGAGTCTAATACTGGACCTCCCCTACTGTCCAGTCTGATCAGCTCTGATTGTGACAGTGAAAATGGTCCTAAAGGGAAGTGCTGATGTATGATAGCCCTGGGCAAGCAGCTGGGGAGTCAAACTCATTCTCGTGGGTGGAGCTGGCTAGAGAGGAGCAAGCTCGGGCAGAGAAAGCTCCCCAGGAATGGTTTGGGGCAAAGCCCTAAAAGAGAGGACAGAAAAAGTTATAAAATAGGACCAAAGGAATAAGTGAAGAGAGAAATAGATAGACATCTGCAGTTGCTAGTACACATATTCTTACACTAGAAATGCCATTTAGATTTCTTCCTCCTGCTATTTACCAGGCAAACTTTCTACATGCAATTTCTAGTGGCATTGTTAAACCACTGCTCCTCCCCCTCTGCAATCTTTCTGGGTGGCCTCATAATTCCTATGTGTAGGTTATGATTATGAAAATTTCTATCTCTAGTTATTACCTGGGCTTCAGACTTGCATAGCCCTTGTATTCTAGACACACACCCTTGGTTGTCGCACAGGCCCTTAAACTCAGCAAGTCTCAGTCTAAACTCACTGTCCTTCCCTCTTGGCTCCCAAAAGAGTGTTCTCAGTATCTGGAGCAGGTCCATGTTATTTACTCTTTGAGGAGCGAGGTAAGTCTCCTGCCATCAGTTAATCATATTATTTTTTTTTTTCAGTCTCTGTCTCCAGCTTTGACTTATTTCCACTTTTTGGAAGTCAGGAGACAGGCAGCAAGTGAGGAGAAAGCACTACTAATAAGCATTATTTGGAGGTAGTCTTAAAGCAAATTATAGGTGCAGAGACTTGTATCTTACCTCTCCATTCATTTATTCATTTAATAAGTACTATTGAATGCTCACTATTTACAAAGCCTCCTCTAGTACTATGAAAGATGTAAAAGGCACACTTTTCAGCTTCAAAAATTATTTAATAAAACAGGGAAGTGAGAGATGTATATAAAGGACTGCAACATACTGTAGGAAAACCAAATATTCTAAGAGTGGCGTAAATGCTAAGGGAGTTCAGGAGAGGAGACTCAGAGAGCTGTCCATATGCAACAAACTAAAAATCAGCATATAGGGGAAAAAAAATGATGGGATGTTAGAGACTGAGTTGCGTTCCCACAAATTCACATGTTGAAATCTTAGCTCCGAATAACTGAGAATATAAACAAATTTGGAGATCTGGTCATCACAGAGGTGATTAAGTTAAGATGAAATCTTTAGAGCATGCATTAGTCCGATATGACTGTGGCCCTTCTAAGAAGAGCAAGATGTTGGACAGAGGGAGCACACCAAACATGTGCTGGCAGTGGGATGCTATGTGAAGACCCAGGAAAAGAGGGCCATCTGCAAGTCAAGGAGAGAAGCCTTCGAAGAAAACAAACCTGTCAACTCCTTCACCTTGAACTTCCAGCCTTTGTAACTGTGAGAAAATAAATCTCTGCTATGTAAGCCACCCGGTCTGCGGTATTTTGCTTTGGCAGCCACAGAAAACCACTTCTCCCTACTAGTGCCAGCCTTGGAAAAACTGTGAATGAGTGAAATTTCCTTTAGCTTCTCCATCCTCTACCTTCTGAAAGCTCCTCTTTCTGCTCCCCGGGTAGACCGTCTACTGGTAGAAGTTCTTCCAGGTGAGGAGGATTTGCTGAGAGTGAAGAGTACTTCCTCCTGAAATCATTGTTTGTTCAAAGGTGAGCTCCTTTACCCTGAAGACTGCCTTATCATCTCTCTATTCCCTCAAGTCAGCAACATTCTTGGGAAGTGAGAACTTCATTATTGATTGGGGACTGTTTTGCTTAATATACTATAGATGCAGGAAAAAAATTAAAATTAAAGTAAAAAAAATCATATTACAAAACAGGAAAACAATTCTTTAAAACTTGATAGATTACTTGGTAAATAAACTATGAAGGGCATAGCAGAACCCTTGGTTTCTCACAATGAATCTTTAGGTGCGAGAATTTAGACAATCAGGCAGAAAGGCTATGTAATTGCTAAGATCAGAGCCTGCTCCACCAGCAAAATCACATAAACACTACTCACAGGTAAGCAGTCAAATGTCTGCTCGTGAACCTCTGGTTGATTACCAGTCCCTATGAATTCGGCTGGACGATCTTCAAGCTTTTCAATGATTACCTGGTATAAAAGGATGGAAACTCAGTGCAGTGAATTTTAGTTAATGCACAACTATTTCAAATATTTAAGATACAATTTCTTCCTCAGGTACTGATATTAGTTAGGACCATCAAAGGGAAATAAAGCACAGATATAAATAGATATTGCATTTGCAATTGATAGTTGCATTTTAAAGAAAATTAATACAATTATTACAGAGTCATTCCCTAAATTCTTCTAAATAATGGAGGTGAGAGATGGTTTGTACAAAGCAGGGAGCACTACCAAAGCCAACAATCAAAGACCAAAGGCATTAGAACATAGCCAGGGACACTGTCTTTTCTAAGTTCACCTTCAAAACCTTCTAAACCTCAGACTCTCAAAGTCTTTTTGGACCCTTTGCTTTGCTATTGATGGTTAGGAACTTGGTTAATAGGTAAAAGAGGAGGCTCCAGAAGATTACAAATAATGATAGAATGCCCTAGTAGATAATCTAGAGGTAACTCTCTTGTACTTGAAACACAGCAACAAATATTAAATATTAGACCAAAGAAATAATGAACTGCAGCCGCAAATCACCATCGCATCCCTAACCTGCCCTAGCATGATGCAACAAGGATGCTGTGAGTATGAGTGTGGGAAGTGCAGCTCTGGGTTTTAATGTTTGCCTTTTTTGGTAGAATAATGGGGCCCACATGGACCTTAAGAACACACCTTGCTTTCCCCCATCCCATTCTTTGATTTTTGCGTTGGAAGGAAATAGAAGTTCTTGGAGTTTAGGGACTGGCTTGGAATCCCACTGTTGGGAATCAATCTTAGATTCCTAGATTCTCATTCCAGATTTCACAGGTAAAAAGCAAACCAAACAAAAACCTGCCTAGCATGGTATTGATGGTGTGTATCCATCTCAGGAAGGCTGGTTTGCAAAGTAGGGATGGGGAACCCTGAGGGGCTTGTAAATTATTCAGCTGGGCCAGGTGTTATTTCTTATTCCGTTTCTTTATTCGTGAGCAGACATTCAGGCTATCTTCAGCTCCCCTCCTTGAGCCTCTACCATCTCCTCCTATTTGTCCAAAATGCACACTTCACCTGTTCTATTGTTGTACATCTACAGCACCTTGCTCATTATTCTGGGGATGTGGGTGTTGATCTTAGGAGCCTAGTATCTAGTTGGAGTGATAAAAGATATAATTATCCTTCTAGGTTACAATGCCAGAAAGTGATAAGAGCTCCAAATCCCATTTAAATTCCTTTTCTCCTACTGTGGGCCTCATTTTGGAGGTCTTTCTTATAAAACTGCAGAAAACGGGGACAAGAAAATCTGTGAGACATCTGCTAGCTGGAGAAGTTGCTCAAGCCTGGTTTACAGTCTAGTTCCCTACAGCTCCTAGGCTTCTGCCAGCACTCAGCAGGGCATCAAGAAATTTTGTTGAGTGAGTGAACAAAACCTATGAGTTAGAGGGGGGTGATGAACTCCTCAAAACTGTAGGCCAGATTTTGTGTGTTAACTTTCATTCATTTCTGAAAGTAGTCTCTGCTCCCTTTCCCCTCCACACCCCCAAATTAAGAACCACTGCCCAAATGATCAGGATAGCACTAGTACCTGTGCGTTAAGTTGCTTCAGTCATGTCTGACTCCTTGCAATCCCATGGACTGTAGCCCTCTAGACTCTTCTGTCCATGGGATATTCCAGGCAAGAACACTGGAGTGGGTTGCCATGCCCTCTTCCAGGGGATCTTCCCTACCCAGGGATCGAACCCACAGCTCTTATGTCTCCAGCATTGGCAGTGGGGTTCTTTATCATTAGTGCCATCTGGGGAGCCCTGGCATAGCACGAGAGGATAGTGTTTAGAAGAGAACAAATCCTACGAGTAAAGTTACAAACAAATAAGGATTGGGTACCTAGTCCCAATGCTGCCACATCCAGACCTACTGCATCTATTCCGTGGCCTTTCTTTCATCATCTCTAGAATGCAGGGAAGGCATGATCCCTGACCCTCCTAACTGCAGGGCTGCTTCAAGGGCCTAAGAGTTAGTTGATGGTCTTGACCTTGGCTGTACACTACAATCACCCAAGGAGCTCTGAAAAAATGACCCAACCCTGGGGTCCTCCTTTGATCAACCTAACGAGGATTTGGGGGGTTAGGCCCCAGGCATACGTGTTTCTCAGCTGTCCCCAGTGAGTCTAAAGTGCTGGCAGGTTGCAAGTCACTGAGATAAAGACGCAAACTTCTTTTCCAAATCCTTGAGCCCTATGCACATGTAGGGTGTAGGTTGAGAGATTCCCCTCCAGGTCCTGCTCCTCTCTATGCGCTAGGAACATATCAGAGATTCGCCAGTGAACAAACGGCCACTGAACCTGGCTTCATGGCACTTACAGTACACTGTCCCCCTAGAATTGAGGTTCTCAGATTGGCTGCATATCAAAATCTTCTGGGAGAGCTTTTTGAAGAAAATATGATATGGGAAATTCCAGAGAGGTGTCCAGAAAGTTGCACATTATAAGAAGTTCCTTGCATTCAGATGCTGATGCAGATTACAGTACCCACTCCACATGTTGCTCTTGCTGTTGTTTAGTTGCTTAATCATGCCTGACTCTTGGCTACCCTGTGGACTGTGGCCCTCCAGGGTTTCCCAGGCAAGAATACTGGAATGGGTTGCCATTTCCTTCTCCAGGGATCTTCCCCACCCAGGGATTGAACCCAGGTCTCCTGCAGTGGCAGGTGGATTTTTTGCCACTGAGCCACCAGGGAAGTCCACCCCTTCCACACAGGCCTCTCATTCTTGACCCTCAGGCTTCATCAAAGGAACAGGAGACTAGAAGAAATCATGGAGTTACTTGCCTAATGAATGAACCAAGAGACTTAAACTTGTAGGGAAAAAAATCCTCAGTACCTTCCCCCAAACCCTCTGGCAGGGTCAGTACTTATTTGCCTAGTTTCCCTTTCCCTGTTCCCAATTCCCTCAGTATTTTTATTTTTAAAATTGGGAACGAATAAAGAAAAATATAAAGAAATCGGGGACCTGGGGAAATGTTTCTTTTTTGGTCTGTAGAGTCTATGTATATGTTAATGAACCATCTTGTTAGTGAGACAAAGATAGAAAGGCTTTTGAGAGAAATCATAAGGTGAATAGCACAGTGACTAAACAGAGAGTTTGTCTTCACATATACTTTTTATTTTCAGATTGAGGACGGAAGGGCCAGAAAGTTGATGAAGCTCTCATTTGCTGTTTCAAGACCATGTCCGCTACCTCACAACTTCAGATTCTTGCCTGGGTGAACCATTATTCGCTGGATCCCTCCACGCTTTTCATTCGGTGCCCAACATATAGAGACGGGCTGACCTGGCTCAGAGGCAGCTGCTGAAATTCTCTGCAGGCAAAGCTAAGTCTAGACCGGACATGGTAAGGAAGGGAACGACCCGAGATGAAGGAAGAGGGGCCGGAAGAGCGAGCAGGACGGCGTGAGGCAAATAAGCCCCGCTGCCTCGGTCGTCGCCTTCCCAGCCAGTGGCAAACGGCCAGGTGCTATTTATTGCTCCTTTGATTGAACTGTCTGCTCAGGCTT
The DNA here is from genome assembly GCF_023699985.2 of Odocoileus virginianus. Lineage (NCBI taxonomy): Eukaryota > Metazoa > Chordata > Mammalia > Artiodactyla > Cervidae > Odocoileus > Odocoileus virginianus. The sequence goes on from NC_069674.1 coordinate 19,569,422, forward strand.
GTGGGGAAATTGGGGCTTTATATGAAAGCATTCACTAAGGGAGAATCAAGGTGTAATAAAAAGAAAGGAGGAATTTCTTTCCTTTCAATCAGCTTTCCAGTCTTTTAAGGGCAGTGATTTTCTTAAAACCCTCAGGAAACCTCTAGGTAAAGCCATTCAGTAGCATGAGGAGCAGGACCTAGCACCTTCCTGGGTTACACAAATGGAAAAATATTGACTGTACATACTTGCAAAAAGTGGTTATGCTTCTTTAAAATTCCTAACACAAGTGTTCACAGAAAGATGCCATATTCCAAAAGGATACCAAGCGGTCGGATAAAGGAGAGTATCTCAAATGATAACTTATTATAACAGGGAGTTAGTGAAAAGGTTCAATTAGAGATCCTTTATAAAAAAAGAATAACTTCATGGAGTCAACAAGAAGAACCGGGTTTTCATTAATTTAGATATTGCCTTGTGGAGTTGAGTTAGGATCCTTTGATTTCAACATTAATATTTATATTAAAAAATCCCCCATGACACTTTTGTAATATGCTCTGCTCTCCTCATGGAGACTCTGATAACTACTGTGTGTTAAGGGTTTTTAGTGCCAGGCCCTGTGCTAAACTTCTTTCATACATCTATCTCATTTATCACTACAACAACTAATGAGATACATGTTCTTAACCTAGGAGAAGCCCTGAGAAATTTGTTGTGTTTAACACATTGGCCCAAATTCACCCAGCTAGTAAGTAATGAAGCCAGTATTCAAATCCGGGGCAGACCCAGCCTGACAGGTATATGAGAAGGATACATGCCCACATTCATTTACAGATTGAGTGAGTTCTCTAAGCCAGAACTGGACACATAGTGAGGAGCAAGGACTCTGCTCTCATGGGAGTTATATTCCGGTGGAGTACAGATAGCACGCATATTTCCAATAGTGAGCAAATAAAAGAGCCTAACGTGATAGAGGGCCGCTGAATGTTGGATGGTGAGAGATGGTCTCTCTGAAGAGTAGATACCTAGGCTGAAAATATACTTCTAGTTTAAGGAGTCACTCATGTGAAGAGTGTTTCTGGAAGAGCCTTTGAGAATCCTGGTGGGAGGTAGAGGGTTTTATGAGATGACTGTGTGTTCTGTGATCATGAAACTCTTCCAAGCTGTTCAGTCCATATGGGATTCAGGCTTATCTGTCCATTAGCAGAATATACAATGCTGAAAGATGTGCTGAACAGAAAGGGACTTACCAAAAAAAAAAAAAAAAAATTGTCAGAGCACCACCTTTGCCCGAAAGCATGAGGATGGTAAAGGTGCTGGTCATCTGTCTCTAACCATCAGGGAGCATGCCAGGGATACCTGTGCATCCAATGCCCAGGACAATAGACACCCCCCTGCACTCCTGTTAATTTGGTAAACTTGAAGACAGCTGCCTTCTGTGGGTTTCCATGAGCTCCTTTCAGTCTTGTGCATTGGAGAATAAGGCAGAATATTTCTTAATAATAAAAGAATGAAACACTACAGGATATAATCCTTGGAATGGGAAAGGAATGGTAAGAAGCTATTTCAGACTTAGCTGGCAGGAAGTCACATAATTTGTGGGAATGGAAATTAAAATAAAATTTTTAAAAATAGATCTATGGGTTTTAGTTAAAATGTGCCAGTAACAATAAAACATTAATAATTGTCTCTTGTGAATTGTCTCTGTTTTACATTTATAGTTGAATATGGGACCTAGGAGTATTTTGGAAGAGAAGAAATATGTGATCTCAGGGAATTTGGGTCACTTAAGTAAATACTAATGAGTGAGTTGACCTTGACCAAGTTATTTAAGTACTCTTGGCCCCTCAATTCTTTCATCTGTAACACGAAGCATTTGGAATAGATTTTTAAAGATCTCTCCAATTCAGAAGGTTTTCATATAATTTTATGGTTTTTTAAGGGAAAAAAAAATAATGTGTATATCTCAGTATCTATGAATGACCTTGTTATGGCTGGGAATAAAACAAGCTCAATCAAGTTCAGCATCGAAGGGGGTTCCCAGAGAAAAGAATTGCTTTTCAGGGACCACCTACACCACCCCTTCTCCATTATTTCTAAAAGATGAATGTATCTTACAGTTCTGGGAGAATCTATTGAACACCTACTATGTGCAAGGTATTTGGTATTTGTTATCTAATTAACCTTCAAAAGAAAACTGAAAATAGTTGTTTTAGTATCTTATTTCAAAGTAAGAATACAGATTCAGATTCATTGTCACATAGTTAACATGTATCAGAGTTAAAATTGCAGCCCAGACTTGTTCAACTTCAAAGCTCTTTCTAGGACTGAACACTTGGAGTGGAGTGGAAAGGACAAGAGTAAATAAGAGAATAAGAAACAATGTTTTTGAAAAGCATAGCAGAGTTTTCTGCAGTATTATGGTGTTGCAGCCATGAAATTAAAAGACTTACTTTTAATTAAAAGCCTTTCCAAGGCTTACTCCTTGGAAGGAAAGTTATGATCAACCTAGATAGCATATTAAAAAGCAGAGACATTACTTTGCCAACAAAGGTCCGTCTGGTCAAGGCTTTTTTTTTCCAGTGGTCATGTATGGATGTGAGAGTTGGACTGTGAGGAAAGCAGATGCTTTTGAACTGTGGTGTTGGAGAAGACTCTTGAGAGTCCCTTGGACTGCAAGGAGATCCAATCAGTCCATTCTAGAGGAGATCAGTCCTGGGTGTTCATTGGAAGGACTGATGTTGAAGCTGAAACTCCAATACTTTGGCCACCTCATGAGAAGAGTCGACTCTTTGGAAAAGACCCTGATGCTGGGAGGGATTGGGGGCAGGAGGAGAAGGGGACCACAGAGGATGAGATGGCTGGATGGCATCATTGACTCGATGGCATGAGTTTGAGTAAACTCTGGGAGTTGGTGATGGACAGGGAGGCCTGGCGTGTTGCTATTCATGGGGTTTCAAAGAGTCGGACATGACTGAGCGACTGAACTGAAGGGAACTGATGGCACTGAGCAGGAAAAACTCAAAAGCACAAGAAAGGAAGAACGACTCTGGAGCTGATGCACCTACTGCTTAATTGTGGTGGAAGTTACACAACTATCTGTATTTGTCAAAACTTACAGAAATGGACATTAAGAGGAGTAAATTTTTACCACATATAAATTATACTTTGATTAAAAAACGCAAGCAAGAAAAAAAATGAGGAAAGCGTCTTGGGATATAGTCTCAGACCTTAGGCGAGTTCATCCGTGGAGAAGGGGCAAACTTCAAGTCAATGGAATTGTAGGAAATGGCAGATGGATTTCAAATTCAACTAAAGGGAATTTCCCCAATTCTATCAAACCACAAGAAGATAGAATAACTCAGTCTGGAGGAAAGTAACATCACCTAACACCTCAATTGGATACCCATATGGAAGAAAAGAAAATCAAATCTTGACTCCTATTTAATATCATATATCATATGCCCTCTCCTCCAATGCCAGATTGATTATAGATCTAAATGTGAAAACTTACACATTAAAGCCCTCAGAAAAAAGAAGATACCTCCATGATTTTGGGACAGGCAAAGATTTTGTAAATAGGGTATATAAAAGAATAAAATTGATAAACTGTACTGCATCAAAATTAAGAACCATAAAGAGAGTGAAAGGCAAACCACAGATTAAGAAAATACATGTTAGCAAAACCTACATCTGACAAAGGACTTGTATTTAAATATACAAAGAATTTCCACAAATCAATAAAAAATATGACTCTATAAAAAATAAGTAAAGACTCTAATGGGCACTTCACAAAAAGGATATTAAAATGGCAGTAAACATATGAAAAGTGCTTAATTTCATTAATCATTAGAAAATTCTAATTCAAATTACACACTACTAGAATAGCTAAAGTTGAGAAGACTGGCAATTCAAAGTTTCAGTGAGCAACTGTAACTCTTATGCACTGCTGTGGGAATGTCAATTGGAATAATAACTGAGGTAAAATATTTGGCAGTATCTGCTAAAGCTGAATATTGATCCAACTGGTGGCCCGGAAATCTTACTCCTAGGTATATAGATGACAAAGATCCATGCATATATTCATCAGAAAACATGAACTAGAATGCTCATACCAGCACTATTCAAAACAGCCACAAAGAGGAAATCACCTCTGTGTCTATCAACAGTAATATGAATAAACTGTGGTTGGCAAACAACAAAATGCTGTGTTGCAAGCTAGAATAATATAATAATCACTCACATAATGAATTTCAGAAACATAATTTTAAATCACAGAGATTGGACAACCCTCTCCCCCAAATTCTATAGGATTACATTATGATAAAATTCAACAAAAACAAACAAAACAAACTATCAAACAAAACGGTCACTAGGTGTCAAAAATCAAGGTGATGGTTATCCTGGGACAGTGGGGGAGGGGCAGGGAGGAGGCATGACTGTGGGAGGGGGCATGAGGCAGGTCCTGGGGTGCTCAGTAATGTTCTGTTGCTTGATCTGGGTGCTGAATACATCACTTCGCTCATTCTGTGAAAATTAACCATGCTGTATAGTTATGATATGTGTGCTTTTCCGTATGCTACACATCAATAAAAAGATTGTTTTAATACCATGTGAATAGAAAAATGTGAAGCCTCAATCTGGAAATATGACAACTGACAACTGAAGGGAATTTATGAGCTCAAAATATATAAAATTATGAAAATTTAATATTCCCAGTCATATATTACTATATATTAGAGTAGGAAAATAAAATAATAAAAAGAAAGACAAATAATGAGAGAAAACAAAAAGATAATACAAATGAATGTACTCTGCAGGGGGAAAATCGCAGTCGGGAAGGCTGGGATCAATTTGGCCAGTTATTTCTAAATTAAAAGTCAACACTGGATTATTTACCAATGACTTAGTGAACTTTCCACATATATATTTTGGCTTACTATATCTTAGAAGGGAAATATTGAATGTTTTTGCAAGTGGCCCATACCAAAGCAATTCAAATACAGGGACTACTGTCATCCTAAGATGCTGTGAAACCTCGCAGTGCATTCAGACCTTGCTCACTAACCCACAGTGTCTCCTCTTCACTTCCCACCACTGCTCTTCCCCAGTCTATCTCCAGGGCCTTACGTGTGCCTTAAGTTCCTGCACAAAGTTTCCTCTTTACTTGTTTCAACTGTTTGTTTCCATTTAAGTTTTTGCCTGTGTATCTTGAGTAACACTTGCCTATAGTACGCTTGTATTTCAGTGTAAATTCTTATGCCTGTGGGAGAATCTCTTGTTTTTTGCAGGGTGCATTTTTCATATTCTTATGAGATTATGCATATGGATATACAGAGATATTTGTATAAACTAGTAGATAAGAGGGGCAACATGTATCAACAGAATACTATGTTAGGAATTTAGCTACCAAGCAGACTAAATAAAGCAAGAGACTAAGGAAATTGCTCTTATAATTCAAGAAAAAGTCAATTATCCAATGAAAGTAAAAATTGTCTTGGCATTCTGCAACAAACAGTTTCACTGGATTGCTAACAAAGCTTTACAATATTCAGTTGGGTTGGAAATGTCTTTCCCTTAAAAGCAGCATGGAATTGTGAAAGAAGACAGGCTGTGAGGTCGTAAGAGAGATATATGAGCTTAGATATCAATTACTTTTTTTTGCTAGTGGTAAAAAATTCGCCTGCCAGTGCAGGAGACATAAGAGATGTGGGTTCAATCCCTGGGCTGCGAAGATCCACTGGAAAAGGGCATGGCAGCCACCCACTCCAGTATCCTTGCCTGGAGAATTCCATGGACAGAGGAGCTTGGTGGGCTATAGTCCATAGGGTCCCAAAGAGTTGGACACGACTTAAGCAACTTAGCACGCATGCACAGCAGATTCTGTTTTAAAATGAGGATAATAATAACTGCTTTGAAGGGCTTTTACTCATCTCTGCCTATGTAGTACTTTGCTAATGCTGCTATGGAAGCATTGCCACAGTGGGCTGTCATCTTATGAGCATGGGCTTCTTTTAATCTATTTTATTTTTTACAATGAAAAGAATTGGAGTATAATTGCCTTGCAGTTTTGTGTTCGTTTCTCCCGTGCAACCATGTAAACCAGCTCTATGTGTACATATATCCCCTTCCTCTTGAGCCTGCCTCCCACCTAGTTCTCATCCCACCCTCTAGGTCATCACAGAGCATCAAGCTGAGCTCCCTTTGCATTACAGCTGCTTCCCACTTGCTATTAATAATCTGTTTTACAGATGATAGTGTATATATGAGCATGAGCATCTTGATGGCAAGGAATGTCCTTACTCATAATTCTGTCCCAAGCATTTAGTAAATTCCATGACATGTAACACTCTGTAGAAGTTCACTGGTGAGTGAGTGAGTGAATAAGATAACATATAAGGTGTCCGTTACTGAACCTAGAATGCTATAGGCTCCCAATGAATATCACCCCTTTCTTTTCCTCCTCCTTTTGTTATTCTCTATCTGGAAAGGAGAATGAATCAACCCTTAGCTTATTTTTATTAGATGGCCAGGAATAGCCAAGGTAGCCAAGGAAGTTTTTCTGAATTCCCCTTCAAATTTCATGGGAAGACAAAGAAATAGTTTGTATTTGTGTTCACAGAGGAGCCAATTTTGTACAAGTATGAAGATGAAAACAATTCTTATTTGAGCAGAACAAGGTCACAAAAGAAGGGCTTTGATATCATAAAATGGTTCCTATTTGCTGCAGCCTTTCCTTTTTTTTTCTTGGACAATTTTTGAATAGGAATAATCCATGATGTTATTTGCATTGGCCAAGATTTTTCAATTGTTAATAGAAGAATAAGGGTAAATTTTTAGAGGCAAGATAATTTCTGATCAGAGAAGCCTTAAGAATGTGTCCGTGGCAGGGTGAGGGTTAGATGTTTATTTTTAAGCTTTATGAAAAGTTCTCTACTTGTCTAAAGCAAGCAGGAAAGCGAAAGTAATTTATGGTATTATGAAATTTCTGAGCTTCTCATGGGAAAGTAGCTGACGTCAGTGTTTGATAAGCTTCCTGTGACTACAAATATATGAGACATTAATTCCTAAGAAAAATGCAATCTTTCTCTTTACAGAATCATGGTGTGCCTGCACCTGGCATTTTGTTTAACTGCCTCCCATCAGGAAAAACCTAATGTAGATATTTTTAGAAGTCCAAAGATTGTGGAGAGGCAATGGCCCTTGTTTTTGTCACCATCATCATCATAAACATCAGCATCACCACCACCATTATTATCATTATAAAAAGCACTGGTGTTTGTTTATATTATTTGTAAGACACTCTTAAATACTTGGGCTCTCATGAGTAATAATAAATGGTACACTTAATTTTTACATATATTAAAATCTCCAAATCATACAGTCTTCATAGTACTCATCTGCCTATGTGGTTACATGTGGCTTCTTTATTTTTCAATTGAGTATATTTTATTTATCAGGTATTACTTTATTTTTAAAAAAGTTTTATTAAGATATAGTTCACAGACCACACAATTCATGTCAGAGAATGTATCTGTTTAAGTGTGTAAATCAGTAGTTTTAGTACATTCAGATTTGTGCAATCATCACCACAATCTTAGCCATCTCCCCACCCACCATAATATCCCCTATATCTTCCAGCCCTAAGTGATCACTAAAAACTATATTTTGTTTCTATAAAGTTCTCTGTTGTGAACATTTCATATGAATAGAACCATATAATATGGGGTCTTTTGTGACTAAGTTATTTCACTTGGCACAATGTTTTCAAGGTTCATCCATATGGTAGCATGTATCAGTATTTCATTCTTTTTTATGGCCAAATAATATTCCACTGTATGGATACATCACAATTTACTTATCCATTTTGTTTGTTGATGGATGTTTTGTTATTTGCTTACTTTGCCTATTGTGAATAATGTTGGTATAAACATTTGTGTACAAGTTTTTGCACAGACATCTATTCTCATTTCTCTTGGGCATATACCTGGGAGTGGAATTGCAGGGTCATATGGTAATTCTATGTTTAATTGTTTGAGGGACTACAAGACATTTTTCCAAAGTGGCTGCACCATTTGATATTCCTACCAGTAAGGCTCTGTTTTTCCATCATCCTTGCTATGCAAGGTGAATAACTTGTAAATATTTGCTGTGCAGTAAACTTCAGGCATATAGAATAAGTTTGATAACTGTAAGTTTAGTTACAATTCATTAAGTCAAACCCATTAGTTCCAATAGACTCTCAGTTTATTAACAATCTCAGTACTCAGGCATTTTGGATATTCACAAAGAAGCAGCGCCCAATTCAGTACTTTCTGGTTGAGACTACAGGTAATCAAAGCAATTGGATTATTTATTCAATTTAGTCAGCTCAGTGGAAAATTTGGGCACACTTTATTGATTTAGTGAACCAATATTCTTGTTTCTATTATATAATATGTACTTTGTTTAAAGTATTCTTAAAACTTTTACTAGTGTTAGCTTTTACTGCTGATTAAAATTCAAGGACTACATACTATATATTTTTTGTATGGCTGGTTGCTCAAGATGAGCAAAGCCACAAAGCAAAATAACACCGAGAGTAGAATGAACCTGTTCCTCTTCTCTACGCTGTAATCAGCTAGCACTGCCCACCATTTTCCTTCACTCCAGGGTAGTATGCCAAGACCTGATTCAGAACCTTAAGCGCAAAAGTCTGACCAGGAATGTGAACAGTGGTAGGATTGAGGGCTTACAACCTAGAATCACCTTGTGCTACCCATGTAACAAAGACAAAACCATCCATGTGCGTAGCCTTGAAAAAAATGTGCTGGTTGATGTCATCCCTCAGCATTTAAAAATATCAGTCTCTGCATAATTTATTTGCACATTTAACTCAAAGAGTAGACAGTGAAGGCTGCAATCCCATGGATGAGATAGAGGGGCCTTTGCACTAGAAGACTGGTGTAACATCACGCTCACTCTGTCTCTGTGCATCATCACCCCCCATTTATCAGTCTGTGATTGTCTTGGAAACTGTGGACATCAGCAAACACAGCAAAATAACAATGCACAGGGGACCATTTTGTGCACAGGGCCCTGGGAAGGGCCAGTGGAATTCCTCTGATCAGTTGCCTTTTGACTTTTTCCCATAGACCTTGTTTTCGCACTGAAATGTCTGGAATGCTTGGTAGGGATGAAGTGGTTGGTCACAAGGCAATTATGCTTCTGTCATCAGTGGGATCAGTCATTTGGGGACTGATTTCCAAGTGACTAGTAGTATCATCAATGGACTAAGAATACAAACGAAAGCAATTTTATAGTAAACAGAGCTTTCATATTCCTTTCCCCAAATGATTTTCATGTCAACCCCGGATATCAGTAAGATAAATATTATTGGAAACATTTTATAAACAGGACCTAGAGAGTTCTGGAGAAGTTAAATGGTTTGTCCAAGGCCTCTCAGCTAGTGGTGAGTAGATATGGGTTCCCAGATCTTTTCTCTTTGTAGAACACTACTTTGCCTCTAGTTGGTTACTTAACAACCAAGTTCAAGCTGTTGTTTTTTATTTTAAGACAAATCAATCACTATATTTGTTTTTAGGGGACAGATAAATCCATTGATTTGATTCCCAACTACTATCATGGGATAAGATTTTTCAAAACAACAATCCTGAGAACTGATTCTTTGTGACCCTTAACATTTGCACTGTCTTTGCAGTAATGACATGGTGCAAGGAGTGCTACAATCGATAAATCCTTCAAGTAACCATCTTAACCTCAAAGCACTTGAACATCAAAATAGATCTGTCAAGGTATGGAGGCCCACCAGAGGCTTCCCACATGAATTCTCAATCACAGCATCATTACCTGTGACGTGTCATCAGAAATCTGAGGTTACATGTGATTTACTCTTTATTAAAACACTGGGAAAGAGTCAAGGTTATCTCTGTACACCTGCCTCTCACTCAGTTGCATTCTTGGAATCTTTCTCGGGTGGAAGAAAAGGGCTTCTTATGTGTGTTCCTGAGAGTGAGACTTCGCTGTGGATATCATTCCTCACACATGAAACAAGGAGAAAAATATTTCAAGATCTGCTCATCTTCTATTCCTATATCATGACACAAAACATCAGCCCCGTTTGAGATTCTATTTCTAGTTATGAAGTGGAAACTGCTAAGGATGAGGCAGAGACAGACTGACAAGATCTCTGCCCTTACTGAGCTAACTCCCTAGTGAGAAAAGTAAAAATATATTAAGCTATTTTTCACTTTTTTGTTATTTTTTTGGCTTGAGTTCTTGAAAAAAATTTTGTGATTAGGAACCCTTAACATATGATCTACTTTCTTAACGTCTTCACTTCTATATCCCCAGCACTTTGTGGAGTTCTGAGTACATGTTAGTTTCTCAGTAAATATGTGTGATGTCTCTAGATGTTCCAACTTTTCTAATTCTTGACTTATTATCCAGGGTCATTCTTTCTGGGACCAGATTAAAAGTGGATACAAATAGGACAATAAGAATCTCACTGAAGCCTGTTATTAACAATTTTATTGGCAATTATATTAGATGGTTGATGGTTGTGTGGACAATACCTCAGCTTCAATCTTTTATGGCCACAAACTTAAACCCAGGCTGATCTCTTAAAAAAAAAAACAAAAACACTGTGTGTGATTAAACAAATGGAGCATGGAGTGAAGATACAGATGGATCAATAAAATCCATTTTCACCTTAATACAATATTTCAAATTTAACATTCTATAGTAAATTTATCTCTAAAGAACAGCATTTTTTAAACAGCAGTGTCTAATCATATGCCAACAAAATTACCAACAGAAGCCTCATCAGGGACAGCATTTATAGCTGAGTTCATTGAATTAAATGAAAGAGACAAATTAGTTCAATAAAATCTTCTGGGCAACTGCCACCACCAAATAATTTCATACTGGGCAGCTCTCTGTCTTTTGAAATGGCAATTCTGGCATTACAAAGGCACATAACGACTGAATAGAGCTGACATGTATGTAACACGTACCTTGCAGCTTTATAAAGAAAATGCACTTTTCAGGGAAAACAATTCTTACATGTTTGGAACATAAAATGAGATTGTGAGAAATCACTGCTAAAGAATGAAAAACAAATGTCTGTGAATAATTCAAAACAACTAAGCTTGCATACAAATGCCATCCAAGAACTTTGGATAGAATTACAAATACATTATATGAAATATACTAGAAATGTGAGAGGAAAACATTAATTTAGCCAGGATTTAAATGGCATTGAGGCTGCGTAGATACTTAAGCTGCTCGGGTAGTGTTTTTCCTCTCTCTTTCTCTGAGCCCTTTCATTTCCTGATGTATCTCAAAAGGAAAAGCTCAGAGACAAAAATAAAAACTGTCCTTATTATGTTTTTAGGCTATTTGAATCCAAAGGGGGGAAATCTAGGACAGCAGAGAGATCATAAGTTCCTTGAGTGAGGAGTAACATTTTTATCACTTTACATCCCCACAGCAACTTGTTTAGTAATCATCAATTATTTCAGAGAAGGCAATGGCAACCCACTCCGGTACTCTTGCCTGGAAAATCCCATGGACGGAGAAGCCTGGTAGGCTGCAGTCCATGGGGTTGCTAAGGGTCGGACAAGACTGAGCAACTTCACTTTCACTTTTCCCTTTCATGCATTGGAGAAGGAAATGGCAACCCACTCCAGTGTTCTGCCTGGAGAATCTCAGGGACGGGGGAGCCTGGTGGGCTGCCATCTATGGGGTCGCACAGAGTGGGACACGTCTGCAGTGACTTAGAAGTAGAAGCAGCAACAGCATCAATTATTTATTGACAGACTGAAAGACTGATGCTTTTCAAGACTACTTTTATTTCCATTTTACTCTGTTGAAAAAGGTTTCAGATCATTAAATCTGTAAAGTCAGATGTATCTTTGAGTGCTCTGTAAATAAACATCTTATTTAGATAAACATGGAAAATACGGCCTTTCCAGGTATCTCAGTGGAAAAGAATCTGCCTGCCAATGTAGGAGATGTGCGTTCGATCCCTGGGTCAGGAAGATTCCCTGGAGAAGGAAATGGCAACCCACTCCAGTGTTTTAGCCTGGGAAATCCCATGGACAGAGGAGCCTGGCCTGGTTGGAGAATTTTGAGCATTACTTTGCTAGCGTGTGAGATAAGTGCAACTGTGCAGTGTTTGAATATTCTTTGGCTTTGCCTTTCTTTGGGAATGGAATGAAAACTGACCTTTTCCAGTCCTGTGGCCACTGCTGAGTTTTCCAAATTTGCTGGCATATTGAGTGCAGCACTTTTACAGCATCATCTTTTAGGATTTGAACTGGCTCAACTGGAATTTCATCACATCCACTAGCTTGCTCCTTGGAAGAAAAGCTATGACCAACCTAGACAGCTTATTAAAAAGCAAAGACATTATTTTGCCAACAAAGGTCCGTCTAGTCAAAGCTATGGTTGTTCCAGTAGTTAGGTATGGATGTAAGAGTTGTACTATAAAGAAAGCTAAGTGCTGAAGAACTGATGCTTTTGAAGTGTGGTGTTGGAGAAGGCCCTTGAAAGTCACTTGGACTGCAAGGAGATCCAACCAGTCCATCCTAAAGGAAATCAGTGCTGAATATTCATTGGAAGGACTGATGATGAAGCTGAAACTCCAATACTTTGGCCACCTGATGAGGACTGACTCATTTGAAAAGATCCTGATGCTGGGAAAGATTGAAGGTGGGAGGAGAAGGAGAAGACAGAGGATGAGACGGTTGGATGGCATCACCGACTCAATGGACATGAGTTTGAGTAAACTCTCGGAAGTGTGGTAATGTATAGGGAGGCCTGGCATGCTGCAGCCCATGCAGTCGCAAAGAATCAGACACGACTGAGCGATTGAATTGAACAGAACTGAGAACCCTGGTGGGTTACAGTCCATGGGGTCACAAAAGAGTCAGACATGACTTTAGTGACTAAAAGACAACAACAAAAGGGAGAATATACAGATATAAATTTCACTCTAGAAAATTTAGAGAAGATAGAAATATATAGCGAGGACAATTTTAAAGTCTCTTAATCCCTCCTACTCTGAGATTTAAAGTTTAAATATATTTCCTTCTGGTTCTCTTTACTAACACATATGATAGTATTTTTAAAACAAATTTAATATGTTATGTATTCATATTTTTCACATACATATATTTCCCTACACCACCCTTTTAACTTGATTAACTGTCATAGTTTACATAATCATTCTCCCATGACTGTACATATATTTCAAGTTTGGGCTGTTAGAAGTAATATTATAACGGATATTCTTGTATATAAACCATAATCCCCAAATCTCAATCACTTTCTTTTTAATTGTTAAGTAATATAGAGGGTGCAGTGATGCTCAAGGGATCAAATTGATCAGATTTTCTTTATGTGAATTCTTGTTTTCAAATAACCAGCTGGAAAAGTTGGAACAATAATTGCAATGCCACCAAAATACTTATAGATGAGTTACAGCAAGTAATATATTCCTAGCAGGACAAAATTGAAAAGACCTTTAGTACTATCCATCCACTGCCAAGATTATAGAAAAACTCCCCCCCCAAAAGTTGTTTTTAAGAACCTAATTCTCAGGAACTTCCTTGATGGCCCAGTGGGTTAAGGCTTCATGTTCCCAATGCAAGGATCCTGGGTTCAATCCATGGTCAGGGAACTAGATCCCACATGCTGCAACTAACAGTTCATATGCTGCAGCTAAAGACCCTGTATGCCACAGCAAAGACCTGGTGTGCCACAACTAAGACCTGGCACAGCCCAAAACAAAACAAAATACCCGATTTTCAAGACTGACTATTTTAAGTCTTGAGAAATGAGATAATTCAAAAGTATATTATAAGTAAAATATACCCAAAAGTGTATTGTAAGCCAACACATTATAGGTAGGTACACACCGTGGGAGATAGGAGAGGGGATCAGTCCTAGTAGTGGGGTAACCCATAGCATCATAGGAGAGCCTTTGGTGGTTTGAGAAGGTCTGGTAGTGAAAGTCGCTCAGTCGTGTTTGACTCTTTGCGACCCCATGGACTGTAGCCTGCCAGGCTCCTCTGTCCATGGAATTTCAGGCCAGAATATTGGCGTGAGTAGCCGTTCCCTTCTCCAGGGAATCTTCCTAACCCAGGGATTGAACCCAGGTCTCCCCACATTGCAGGCAGATTCTCTACTGTCTGAGCCACCAGGGGAGCCCAGGGAAGTCAAACAGTGTCAATCGTGGGCTTAATGCTTACGGTGCAAATACTCTGAAGGAGGAGTTCACACTTTATACTTTTGTTTCCTCTCTACAACTCAAAACATTCAAGCACTGCTCCTTTTTCTTTCAGCAAAAAGAGTATGTTAATAATTGAACATAGTCCATATTCCTTGAATTCTTCCCATCTTCCAACATGGCACCAGCATTCACCCGACCGCTTGAGCCCTGACTTGGGTGTCTCTCCGGCCACCTTGTCCTCACTGTATATTCCCGACCCCTCCCCATGCAATAAATAAGTCCAGTGGTTCTCCCTCCAGAATATTTAGTAGAAGCAGTCCATTTATCTTCATAATTATTGCTACTGCTCTCATCTGAGCCACCTTATCTCTTCGGATCATTCCAGGAGACTCCTTTACATGTCTTTCTGTTCAAATTTTCTGGCCTTGTGCAAATAAAGACCTTTTAAAAAGCGCTAATCTGATTGGATCACTGCCCTGCTTAAAATACCTCTATAGCTTCATAGTGCACTTAGATTATAGATTCACTTATTTACACAACCTGCAATTGCTGTTAATGGTCTGTCCCTGCCTAACCCTCCAGTTTCCTCTTGTATCACTAATTTTGTGATTTGGTCAGACTTTCTTTCAGTTTCTTGCATGGATCCAAATCTTGGCAGGCCCTAGGTCATGCTGTTCTCTAAGACTGAAATGATCCCCCTACTTTTCCTTAGTAATACCAGCACATTTCTCACTTGGATAGCACTTCAGTTCAGTTCAGTTCAGTTCAGTCACTCAGTTGTGCCCGACTCTGTGACCCCATGAATCGCAGCATGCCTGGTCTCCCTGTCCATCACCAACTTCTGGAGATTATTCAAACTTATGCCCATCGAGTCAGTGATACCATCCAGCCATCTCATCCTCTGTCGTCCCCTTCTCCTCCTGCCCCCAATCCCTCCCAGCATCAGGCCTTTTCCAATGAGTCAACTCTTCACATGAGGTGGCCAAAGTATTGGAGTTTCAGCTTCAGCTTTCCTTAAACCCACAAAGTCAAAGTTTTTGCAACATTCACAAAATACTGATTTTTTTTTTGTTATAGCACAAGCACAAGATACATGATTAAAGCTTTAAGTATTCTGTCCATTTATATTGCCAAGGTATATCAAATTAAAGGTATTGGATATGAAGATTTTTAAGATTTTTTCCCCTTCATATTATTCTTTTATGGCTCTTGTTATTTATCTTCGTGTACAATCACAATTTGTAATGACATTTATGTTTCGGTGTCTACGTATTTATTTAATGTTTGTCTTTCCTACCAGGTTGAAAGCTCCATAAATGTTATCTGCTTTTTTTTTAAACCATTGATCCCCAAGCACTTTACAATTACCTAAAATATAGTGATCCCTCAACAAATATGTATAAAATGAATAAATGACCAAGAAACAGTCAATATTTCAAAAGAATATCCAGTTATAAGATAGGGAATTAATTAATTATAGATTAATTAATTTACAGGTTTTTTTTAATCTATTTGCAGAGAGAGTATTTATTAAATTTGTCATTGACCAAGTGCTCAATAAACTGAATAAATTAATGAATATATGGATGAATTTGTATGAGGTGTCAAAACAGAATATGATTAAGTTATGAGTGAAAGGGAGATAACCATACCAAAGCAACCAGGTAAATAACCTGCTGCTACACTTTTCTCTAGAAGTAGTTTGGAAGAGAAAGTATACTTTCCATTGTTAGTGGTTGAATCATGCATTATCTCATTTGATTCTCATCGGAACACTGTGAGATAGAGAATATATCATTTCCATTTGGTGAACAATGAAATTAAGTTCAATGCCTATAACTACTCAGAATGTAGTGGATCCAGAACTCAAATGCTGAATTTCTAACACTAGAGACTGGGTGATAACAAGAGCAAGAGAAAATATGAGAGAGTTAATGTGATTTTGTTCTCTTCTCTTCCTCTGCATCTGTGATAAGGTTAGTTGGACTTTTAAAAAATTGATACAGCCCTTCAAAAAGAAACAAATAAATATTTGTTTCTTCCAAACTATCAAGGAATTCAGATTTGTAGAAAGTGAAAGTCATTCTTGCCCCCTGCTGTGAAAGTGAAAGTCGTTTAAATGCCAAATGCAAAGGTAAATATTCTTTCTTTCCTTCCAAATACTCCCAAGTCTTCCAGGTTAAAAATCTGATTTTGGTCTCAATTGCTATTCCTAATACTTTTGGGATTGGCAAGATTTTATTTTTCTTTCCAACCATATATCAAACATACTCTGAGCCCCATTTGCCTCTTTTCCTTTTAAACTAATGAGAAAGACTCTCAAGAAAACTGCCTTGGTACAGAAAAACCACTCATACACCGGCCATGATACTGGCTTATTTCCATATAACCTAATATGGCTAAGAAAATGTATGACTGGAACAGAGTGAGGAGTGCCAAATTTAACAACTTTTTAGTAAGAAAACTGCCACAGACTCCTCTGTTTAGACATAGAGTAATTGCCGTTCAGATGCTAGTACTTATCCGTTCACATCAACAAAACTGGAAGGACTTCTACGCAGTAACAAAAACCAGATACCTGCCCGCCTTGCCCACTCACAGGCAAGATGAATAAATAAAAGTTGCCCAAGAAGGCTCTCAGTGATACCACATTGAACACGTTGCCCATCTTGGGTTATAAAGGCTGAGTGACTGAGCATACCCAATTAAGATTCTGTAGGAGGGCCTCTGAGTGTGTGTAAAATCAAATAGCTTCACACAGAAGAAAGGATGAAAGAAAGTTTGCCATTTCCCATCATGGATTTATCATTATCTTCTACAAACAACATCTCTGACTGACATTTTTGCTTCTTACTTCTGGTACTCAGATATAGATATCAGTTCAGTCGCTCAGTTATGTCCGACTCTTTGTGACCCCATGAACCGCAGCATGCCAGGCCTCCCTGTCCATCACCAACTCCCAGAGTCCACCCAAACCCATGTCCATCGAGTCAGTGATGCCATCCAACCATCTCATCCTCTATTGTCCCCTTTTCCTCCTGCCCCCAATCCCTCCCAGCATCAGGGTCTTTTCCAATGAGTCAGCTCTCCACATCAGGGGGCCAAAAGTATTGGAGTTTCAGCTTCAACATCAGTCCTTCCAATGAACACCCAGGACTGATCTCCTTTAGGATGGACTGGTTGGATCTCCTTGCAGTCCAAGGGACTCTCAAGGGTCTTCTCCAATACCACAGTTCAAAAGCATCAATTCTTCTGTGCTCAGCTTTCTTTATAATCCAACTCTCACATCCATACATGACTACTGCAAAAACCATGGCCTTGACTAGATGGACCTTTGTTGACAAAGTAATGTCTCTGCTTTTTAATATGCTGTCTAGGTTGGTCATAACTTTCCTTCCAAGGAGTAAGTGTCTTTTAATTCCAAGGCTGCAATCACCATCTACAGTGATTTTGGAGCCCAGAAAAATAAAGTCTGACACTGTTTCCACTGTTTCCCCATCTATTTGCCATGAAGTGATGGGATCGGATCAACACCATCTTAAATTCACTCTTTCTCTCATCACAAATACAGTGCATATGCACGTGTGCTCCGTCGTGTCCGACTCTTAGGGACCTCATGGACTGAAGCCTGCCAGGCCACTTGGTCCATGGGATTCTCCAAGCAAGAATACTCAGATGGGTTGCCATTTCCTTCTCCAAGGGATCTTCCCAACCCAGGGATTGAACCCTTGTCTCTTATATCTCCTGCACTGACAGGTGGATTCTTTACCAGCTTACCAGCTAAGCCATCAGGGAAGTCCACAAATACTATGAATAGTCATCAAATCTGAGGATTCTCCTTAGGCTGTTTCAGTCATGAGGGCTTGTTTCCATTCCCACTACTGTTTTCATCACTCACAAACTTTTGTGCCTGATTGCTACAACTGTCATCTGACCAGCACTGTAATTTTTTTGGCTGTTTTGAGACATGAGCAATGTTTTAAAGTCAGACAGATCTTGATCTGAACTTCAGATCTGCCACTTATTTGCTGGATGACTTCTGTGCACTGTTAAATTTCTCTGTAAAAATGGAACGCATCTACTTTGCATGGTTGTTTTGGGAACTAAATGAGATATCACATGGTAGTATGACATCTGACGTGAAGGAAACACTCAGTAAATGTCAGCAAGCTCCCATGTTCCGCTTCTATTCCCTTCCTAATCTCAGGGCATTCTGCACATCCCTGCTGGAGGCTTTTTCCTAACTACCTGCGCAGAAATTGAAAAGGAAAAATATACCATTGACCTCGGAAATTTGCCTTGGTCATTGAGGAATGGAGTGCTACCTAAAAATTCAGTCTGGCCCAAGTTAAAGAAAAACTAACGTCAACATTTTTGTTGTGACTTAGAGCTACTAAGAGCATAAGCCCAGGGCAGACGACTGTTTTATGTAAATTGAACACTTTGATCTATTTTTGTTTCTATAAATGTGAACAACATCCCCACCCCCAAGTTGCTTGGGAGAGAATTAAGGCAAAGAGCTAACAAGTTGATTTTTTTCCCTGTAGCCATTCCAGTCTCAGGTAACTTCTCATTTGCCCTCTTCCTCCTTAGGCCCCACTGGCCACCATGTCTAACATTTTGTTTTAAACTGTGACCCAGTCTGGGCTGTACCATGATGTTCTTCTAACACTTCAAACCATTCATCAGAGTCTATTAAACAGCAAAGTTTTGTGGGAGTCAGGAAAAAAGGAGTTTTTCCACACATAGGGTGAAGCCGAGAGAGATAGGGAAGGATGGAAAATTCAAAGAGGGTGGCAGGAATTTGGAGTAGGAGGTGACAGGAAAACATAGGCATTCCCAGCACTCTTTCTTGGAGATTCCTAGAAATATGGAGACTGAGGCCCCAATAACCCAGAAAGAGCTTTGCCATTTCCAGGTTACATACTTATGAACATTTAATCAACAATACAAAAAAAGGTTATGATTAGTTTAAATAATTCAGATAACTGTCGCTGTGTAATGGGAAGTACTGGCTAGATGTTAAATGGCCTCAATTTTAGGTTCTGGTGACACTGCTAACTAGTCATGGGACTTTGGACAAGTCATGAACTCTGTAGACCTCAAGTTCCTCAAGGGTAAAAGGATGAAGGGTGTATTGGAAGAGCTCTGCTATTTATGGATTAGATGAGCCACAGTATTCAGGAAGGCTTCCCAGGTGGCACAGTGGTAAACAATCTGTCTGCCAATGTAGGAGATGCAATAGTTGCAGGTTTGATCCCTGGGTTAGGAAGACCCTTTGGAGTAGGGAATGGCAATCTGCTTCAGTATTGTTTCTTGGAAAACTTCCATGGACAGAGGAGCTTGGCAGGCTGTGGTCCATGGAGTCGCAAAGAGTTGGACACAACTGAGCGACTCAGCACACACACACACACACACACACACACACACACACACACACACACTGTACTCAGGAGAGGCTTCGCAGAGAAGACTGGCTCTCAGGGAAGAGTTAAGATTCAGGATAACTAGAAAAAAAAGGAGTGAGGATATTTCACTCTTGCTCAGGAACAAAGCAAAGCCATTTGGGCAGAAATACACAAGTTAAATTCATGAGCGAGCACATTCAAAAGTATGGCCGGGAGTGTTGGGGAAGCATGCTGTATTGATTATGTCCTTGGATATCCATTTCACACTTTATTCTTGGAACAGTCAGTAGGAATTAGGGTTTTTAAATATAAATGATAGTTTGGAAAGATTCACAATCAGTGTCTAGAATGAGATGGGTCAGGGAGGGGACTAAACAATATGGAAATAAGTTTGGTGATTCTTGAAATCTTAATTAAAATGGTGACAATGAAACTTTGGATGAAAAGATAGTCAGTGAAGAATCTAGAAATGATGCATTTATTTCTCTCCATATACATATCTCTTTCTGTCCTATCTCCTCTGGTTAGTCTGTGAAGTTATCCTCTCAGATACAACACTTAATTCTAATCCCTGGGTCTAGGAATTGAGCTATTAATGATTCATAAATCATTTGGAAGATTTATCTACAGGAAGTGCTAAGATCATTTTTTTTTTTGGTAAGTATAAAATGACTTTGGGCTATTTTGGAAATAGAAGTCTTTTCTTTAATTGTATGATTGAATATAATTTTATAAATTGTACAGACCAATAATCCACTCCAAATGACTTCAGTAAAAAAGAAATCTCCATATTATTCTGAAAGAATACACATATTATACTCACAGCAAACTGAGGCCTGCCTCTACCTTACAAGGTTTTCCATGGTGGCTCAGGTGTCTCAGATGGTGAATAATCTACCTGTAATTCAGGAAACCCGGGTTTTATCCCTAGGTTGGGTAGATTCCCCCGGAGAAAGGAATGGACCCCACTTCAGTATTATTGCCTGGAGAATTCCATGGACCGAGGAGCCTGGTGTGCTATAGTCCATGGGCCACAAAGAGTTGGACACGACTGAGCAACTAACGCTACCTTATAAAGATTTAGTTCCTGCTTCTCACATTTCTCTTGAAATCCAGCTAAAAGTAAGAGATTGTCTCAGAAAGAATGAGAACTTTCACCCTGAGGAAGGCCTGCAACATGGGAAACCTTGATCCTCCGAATCACTTTTCTCTTTTCTTTGACATGGGAAGGTTATTGCCACCTGGGCACAACTTGAAACCTAGCTCTTGGGGTTTGATGCTTGTCTAGAACAAAATACCACCCTAGTGGTCCTCAAGATGTAGTCCCCAGACCAGCAGCGTCAGTATAATATAGAAATTTACTCAAAATTGTGAAACTTTGGGGCCTCTCCCCACACCTACTGAATTAGAGACAGGGGAAGGGGCATGGCAAACTGTGTTTTACAAGTTCCCCAGATGATTCCAGTGTTAAAGTTTGAGACCCACTATGTTGAAGTATTAGAGCAGATGCCCTTAGCAATAAAAATGGTTAGCAATAATTCACGGGGTAGGGGTGGAAATAATATATATAAGACTTACTCAGCTGGTAAAGAATCCACCTGCAATATGGGAGACCTGGGTCCCATCCCTGGGTTGGGAAGATCCCTTGGAGAAAGGGAGGGCTGGCTACCCACTCCAGTATTCTGGCCTGGAGAATTCTATGGACTTGTATAGTCCATGGTGTTGAAAAGAGTAGGACACGGCTGAACGACTTTCACTTTCTACAAATCTGAAAGTTAGGCTATGAAATTTTCTTTACACAGAGAAAACAATACTAATTTCTCTCCCTCTTTGAAACTTAGACACTTTATAGCAATTTAAAGACTGTAAACTACCCAAGTTACTTTTTCTTTTTTGGCTGCACCACATGGTATGTGGGATCTTAATCTCCATACTAAGGATCAAACCTGCACCCACTGCAGGGCAAGCACAGTGTTTTAACCACCGGATCACAAGAGAAGTTCCCTTAATTACTCATTAAAAGAAATGATTTGAAAGAAGGAATCCAAATTTAACTGTCTACTAGCATTAGCAAAGTTTGCAAAACAGATTTGTTTTAACTGGGTACATAGCATCCTCTTAACAACCCTATGAAGTAGAATGAAACAGAGCTGGAATGAAGTCCAAGCCTGCCAGAATGTATGACCCCATTCATTTTCTATTAAGCTTTCTGTCATCTTATAAATATTAGCTGCCTTGCCGTTTTCCCATCTCCCATTCCCTGCTTTATCTCAGTCTTGATGCTTTGAAATGACAGTTTCAGGCCAAATAGTAGAAGAGCCTCTTCAAAGTATGGGTACTAAACACTTGGAAAACATTACTTGCAGTGCTAGTACCAGGCTGAAAATGCATATAGCTTCAAGAAGAGTTTAGAGATATTATTGGATAATAGGCTTAAAAGGGCCTCTGAAAGAAAGGAAAGAAATAGAAGGTTTGAAGATAACATCAAGTTCTAGAGGATGTACAGGTTTCATAATATAACATAAATCCCAGCAACAGTCCCTTCTTGCCATTATCTCAGACATCAGGCTATAGAACTTGAATTTGATCAAGTGAGATATATCTTAGAATCTGATATTTATAATAGTCTAATGACTTGAGTGTCAAATTTCTCTTCACTTTTTTATTGAGAAGTTATCATTACAGCGGAAATCTTCTGCTTTTGCAGAAGATGCTACGTTTATGCCATTCAGGCAACTGGAAAGAAATTTATATTTACCGTATGCTAAGGTTGTGTCAAATGCCATACACCTCTTTTTTAATGTTTCAGACAAACCCACGAGGAAAGCGTTTTTTCTCTCCACTTGTAGATGAGAAGGTACAGGCTTGAGAGGTTAAGGAACTTGCCAAGCATCAGATAGAGGTGGAAGAGCTGGAACTAGAATGCACATCTTAATCTAGCTCCTTCCCACTGCTCCAAAGGGAAACATTCAAAAGAAAAAAAGAATTAAAGAAAGAAAGAAAAGGTTGTTCAGTTACTCAGCTATTTCATTCACTGTTGTTTGAACAGAAGCAACTGATGTCTTAAATCAATCTGATCAACTGCACAAGAACTGGTTGTTCGGATTTTTTATAAAGGTTTGATTGAAAGCCAGTTATTTCAGTGGCCATATGTAGACCTGGACTTAATAAATGACCACCTTTGAGTCCTGCAGCTGGAAGAGCACAAAAGAAGCCAGAGGCAAGTCAATGGCAAATTGCCACCCCAAACAAATTGCAGCATGTAAGCTCCAAAACTTGAATTACCCTTTAAGGATTAAGGTTCAGGACTGTGAAAAATTAAAAATGTTGCCTAACCTAGGAAATAGCATATGAATCAAAAATATCATTACTAAGTTTAACTGCACTCCTAATCTTCCACTTTCATGACATCTACACTGTTTTGTTATTCTTAATGGACCAAATCCCCTTTCTGGTAATGTTCTGGAAATTCTATTTTTGTGGTAATTTAAAAAGTCATATGGCATGTTCTTTACATTTGGTTTATGTAGGAGTTAAGACCACTTCAAACATACTTTTCTTTTTTAGTCTGATGGCTATTTAATAGTGTGTCATTCACTGGTTGAAATAAAAGTAGGTTAATCTGCAAAAATACATGAACACCCAAAAAAGACTGAATTGTATCTTTAGAAATGATTTTTTTTTCAAAGTTAGACATCAAAGGCTGCATATTGTAGAAAGTTTATTTTGAGAGGCTTCAGTCAAAACAGTTTGGAAACTATGGAATGAGTCATTTTTTCTTAAAGAAATGTAACTTTGTCTATTCCCACTGCATTTTTGGTTTGGTAGGAGACATCTTTATTCCACAGGATTTTAAAAGCATGTTTAAGATTCCATAGGTTTAGTATTACATCACTAATGGTTTCTAATGAGATCCAGGCAATAGCAAGAGGGGAAAAAAGAACAGCACAAAAACTGAATTCTACAACATCAAGTACCATGTGAAACATGGAAAAGTCCATGCTTTATCTATGGCTGAGGCCATCTGGTAAAAAAAAACACAAAACAAAAAAAGGGTGTGGGGGAGGATTCACATTCTATCAACCAGATGTAGATGACAAGATACTTAATGTTTGACAACTTGGAATCAGTCATCTAAAGGGCTGAATTTTTTACTTTTCAAGCAGATGTGTGCTGCCCTGTAAAATCTGTGAAACATGCAAATATCTATTCTGTATTAATTCTATTGAGTGCTTGCTGTTGCTGTTTAGCCTCTAAGTCATGTTCCACTCCTTGTGACCTCGTGGACTGAAGCCTGCCAGGCTCCTCCGTTCATGGGATTTCCCAGGTAAGAATGCTGGAATGGATTGCCATTTCCTTTTCCAGGGGATCTTCCTGACCAGGGATCTTCCTGACCAGGGATCGAACCCATGTCTCCTTTACCGCTGAGCCATCTGGGAAGCATATTGAGTGCTTACGTCTTTAGTTATTTGTCTGATTTTATCCTCATAAACACCTTTTATGTAAGTATTATACCAATTGTACTTTTGAGATGATGTCAGGGTGTACATAAGAAGATAATGTGAAAACCAAACCTTCCCCAAGCCTTTAGCAACTCTGGTATTTCAAGGAACATAGATGAGGGGACAGCTGGGGTTGGCAGGATGACCCACAGAGATTAGTAAATGATAATGGGTAAATGAGATAAATGGAGACTTTCTAGCATTTTTGCTTAAGGGTTCCAAAGTTAAACTTTCCAATTTACAGATGGGTGTAACCAGTTTCTGTTGAAGGGTGGGGCTGTGTTCCCTTCCTGTTATTTGACCTGAGGCCAAACTGTGGTGGAGGTAATGAAGATAATGGTGACCTCCTCCAAAAGATCCCAGGCATACACTGCTACACTCAGTGCCCCCAACCCTGCAGCAGGCCACCACGACCCACGCCTCTGCCAGAGACTCTTGGACACTCACGGGCAAGTCTGGGTCAGTCTCCTGTGGGGTCACTGCTCCTTTCTCCTGGGTCCTGGTGCACAAGGTTCTGTTTGTGCCCTCCAGGAGTCTATTTCCCAGTCCTGTGTAAGTTCTGGCAGCTCTATGGTGGGGTTAATGGTGACCTCCTCCAAGAGGGCTTATGCCATGCCCAGGTCTGCTGCACCCAGCCATACCCAGGGCCACTGCACCCAGAGTCCCTGCCCCTGCAGCAGTCCACTGCCTACCCGCACCTCCTCAGGAGACACTCAAAGACAGTTGTGTCTCAGTCTCTGTGGGGTCTCTAGGCTGAAACTAGGCTGCATCTCTGAAGGTGCACTCCTAATCCTTTCCTCAGGATTCAGCCCTTTGGAACACGTTAATACAGTTCTCCAGGAATTCCATTCAGTCACGTATCACATGCTTGAAGCTTAAATGATGAAAAATGTCTTTAAAAAACAGAGACATTACTTTGCCAACAAAGGTCTGTCTAGTCAAAGCTGTGGTTTTTCCAGTAGTTACGTATGGATGTAAGAGTTTGACTTTAAAGAAAGCTGAGCGCCGAAGAACTGATGTTTTTGAACTGTGCTGTTGGAGAAGGCTCTTGAGAGTCCCTTGGACTGCAAGGAGATCCAACCAGTCCATCCTAAAGGGAATCAACCCTGAATATTCATTGGAAAGACTGATGTTGAAGCTGAAACTCCAATACTTTGGCCACCTGATGCAAAGAACTAACTCCTTGGATGCTGGGAAAGATTGAAGGCAGGAAGAGAAGGGGATGACAGAGGATGAACTGATTGGATGGCATCACTGATTCAATGGACAAGAGTTTGAGTAAACTCTGGGAGTTGGTGATGGACAGGGAGGCCTGGCGTGCTGCAGTCCATGGGGTCACAAAGCGCCGGACATGACTGAGCAACTAAACTGAACTGAACACCAGTTTATAACTTTATAGTGTCAAAACTTCCTCTGTCATGATTACATTTGAGCTTTGTCACAGGCCTATTACACAGGAAGTTTTCTAAAAACCTATGCAACAATTTCATCTCAGAGCAACTCAACAATTATTGACCTGAGTCTGGAGTGTCCATATATAAAGTTCTGTACTAGTCACAGTGGAGAGGGAGCAAAACAAAGGTCAATAAAGGCACAGTTTTTGTCTTCAAAGAACTTAAACAGGGAGACAGACACAACCACTATATCACAAAATAGAAAGCTGAGTATAACAAATGCAATGGGGACTCTCCTGGCGGTCCAGTGGTTAAGAATCTGCCTTCCAATGCAGGGGACTCGGGTTCAGTCCCTGAAGAGGAACTAAGATGCCACATGCAGAGGGCAACTAAGTCCACGTGTCACAACTAAGACCCAAAGCAGCAAAATAAATTAATGAATACATTTCAAAAATTTATATTAAAAATAAACAAATAAAAATGCAATAAAACATACCTGATTCTCTTCAAATGAAGTAGCACAAGTTGCTTTAAGATCTGGAAAGGAAGTTTGAAAAGGTTATGATAAGAGGCACTGTTTTAGAAAGTTGAAATACTTTTATGCAAGGAGGTATCCATGTCATAGATTTTTTATGGTATTAGCTTTCACTCATATGACAATTATTCAACACTGACAACATTCCAGGAGCGTGTTAGTTACTGTCTTTCTTTAAAAAATTATAACATTAAATTTTGTCAAATTTCTTATGAAAATCACCACAATATGACATTCAACTGAAGAATAAAAATCTTGGTCAGTCTACCGCATGCCTTATTTATACTATGTTGGGCAACACATTTGACAAGTGAATCGATCAAACATATGTCTAGTTCAGACACATGATTCTAGAAATTCCAGAAAGTCTCTCTTCATTCAATTTACCCATTATCATTCACCAAATAAATTGATTGTCAGAACAAAGCAAGGAAGTATAACATTTTCCCAGACATGGGGAAATGAGGCAAACCTCATTTTAAGTCCAGACATTGTAATAGTAAAAGGTAGCTATTGGCATCTCATTAAACACAAAATTCTAAAACTGAACATTTCTGATTTCCCTTCTATCTGTAACTTTAACTTAGCAAGCAATACTGTACCTAAAACAAGATAGAGTTGCCCAAGGATTGACACCATCTTGAGCATCATCATCATCATTTTGGTGAAAAGTCACAAAGTTGTCAGTTGTTTTGTTAGTTTCAACTATTTATTAACAGGGCTTCCCTGGTAGCTCAGCTGGTAAAGAATCTGCCTGCAATGCAGGAGACTTGGGTTCAATCCCAGGTTTGGGAAGATCCCCTGGAGAAGGGAAAGGCTACCCACTGTAGTATTCTGACCTAGAGAATTCCATGGACTGCATTGTCCACGGGGTCACAAAGAGTTGGACACCACTGAGCGACCTTCACTTTCACTCTCATTTTAATAGTTTAGGACTTTCCCCTACAAGTGTCTGACCAACAGAATTTGGTGTGCTGAAGTTTACCCATTTTTATAAGAATTATATGCTAAATCTTTGAAGCACACAAGGAAAGATGGATAGCTAGACAGACAGACTGGGGTTATAACTGTTGTTTTCACTACAGATGTCATCTTTAGACATTACCTGACCCTCTACTATAAAACATAGGGAAATTTGTTTCCTTAACACTATGTTTTACAGTTCCTTCCCTATTTTAAAACAATATCATTATTATTTTTTAGTTGTTAAGGTATATAACATTTACCTTTTAAATCATAATAGTAACAGTTGTTTAGCTTTAGTTTTATATTTAATTATAAATATAATCTAAGATTAATATAAAACAACATGTTACATTATGAGCCTTCTTTTAAATAATGGGAATGCTCACATATATTTTAAAGTTGAAACTTCTACCATATCCCATCACCCTCTGCTTCCTCCCACCTTACCTCCCAGGAAAAAAAATTGGCCAAAATTGCAAAGTAACACATATTTTTTTTAAATTGGGCAACCATGTACATCTAGTGCTTACAGAGAATCTCATTTTAAATTATATGAATCACTAAATGTGCAAGAGAGTTGAACTATAAAGAGAGCTGAGCACCAAAGAATTGTTGCTTTTGAACTGTGGTGTTGGAGAAGACTCTTGAGTGTCCCTTGGACTGCAAGGAGATCCAACCAGTCCATCAAAAAGGAGATCAGTCCTGGGTGTTCATTGGAAGGACTGATGCTGAAGCTGAAACTCTAATACTTTGGCCACCTGATGTGAAGAACTGACTCATTTGAAAAGGCCTTGATGCTGGGAAAGACTGAAGGCAGGAGAAGAAGGGGACGACAGAGAATGAGACGGTTGGATGGCATCACTGACTTGACAGACATGACTTTGAGCAAGCTCCAGGTAATGGACAGGGAAGCCTGGCATGCTGCAGGCCATGAGTTGGCAAAGAGTCAAACACGACTGAGCAACTGAACTGAAAGGTGTAAGGTAGATCTTCAGATCGCTTAAACATTTCTAACGGATAATACGGTCAAAAAGTCTTCCAGTAGCCAGATGCTTTTTCTCTATCTTGTGTATTATTTTCTATATACTTTTTACTGTAACCTTTCTTTCAATACTCTGTATATCACACAAAAGTATCTGAATAAGATCATCCAACATCTAGACTTTCATACATCTTTCAGCAGTCTTTTAGGCCCAGCAGTATTTTACCTGGAAGGCTAAATGTGCTGTATTTATTTTTACCTGTGTCAGATTTCTCCTACATTTTACTGACCTTCCTTGAAAAAACAGAACTGTTTTCTTATAGAAACCAAACGACTTTGGAGTAAAATGGTTTAAAGGGCAGCTCCTACTTTCGGAGCCTTCAGACTGCCGTCCGTCTGTGCTGTGTTATGCTAAGTCTCAGTCCTGTCTGACTCTGGGACCCCATGGCCTGTAGCCCACCAGGCTCCTCTGTCCTGGGATTCTCCAGGCAAGAACACTGGAGTGGGTTGCCATGGCCTCCTCCAGGGGATCTTCCCGACTCAGGGAACCTGCGTCTCTTATGTCTCCTGCACTGGCAGGAAGCTTCTTTACCACTAATGCTAACTGGGAAGTCCTACTGTTCATCTACACAGGGTCAAAATCATCAGTCAGTTTAATCTTACCTCAGTGTAGACAGACTACCCAACTACTCTCATCAATATGGACTGAAGTTACACATAGACTATGTCTTAGAAGTTTCTGGTTATCATATATATATATAAAGAGACATGACTCAAAGTTCGTGTTTTGAGTTTTGAAAACTCAAAGTTTTTAGATTCAAATTCTCATGAAAATAAAAACTGAACTGTGTAGAAGGCTGAAAAATAAGCACATTAACAAAATTACAAGACCACGTTTGATTTTCACTAGACCCGTTATTTCAGTTTCTGTTATCTTTTCAGGTATATTTTCATGGCTATCTTAATCCTTTCTTTAAAACTTGGAAGACGACTAGAGAAACAGAAACTTTTATTTTGGGGGATTATTAGTGTTCCACAATTCTTCTTTCCATTGGGCAATAAAGACTGGCCACTGGTGGCAGGGGGATATTCAAGTGGCAGTTAACTAGAGCATGCAGAACTGTGGGATGCGCCACAAATAGGCTGATCAATTTTTATAACCTTGGTTGATAATTTTCTACTATGAGGTCTGACTCTCTTCACTTATGGAATTAAAGCTATTTCTCCTTTTTCCATCTCTACAGGGACTTTATGATTAAAAAAACAATAAATATGATAAAAACAGTGTGCTTTATGTGCGGTCATTGTGAGGCTCTATAGTGATTTTACAATGGCTTCTTAGATGTTGACTGAACTTTCCAAACTTTATAGAGATGATTTCAACACTACTGGACTGGATTGAGGTTCTGAGGGTATGCAAGTATGTTTGTTAAGCAGTCTTGAGTATCCCAAACATTAAGGGTGTGGATATCACTTGGGCCTCACTACACCGACTCAAAGCAGCACATTTATAGTGAGTATTTACTATGTGCTAGATACAGTGCTAAGAGCACTGAGAATAAAATTATAAACATGAGAGATGTTGTCCCACTCCTCTTAAGTCTGTGGTCTACTAGGGGTATGAAAATCAAATATCACAATGCAGTGTGATAATCTTGCTGTAGAGAAAGAATTGCGCATTGTCGGGGCACAGAGAAGGCTATTAGCCAAACATGAGTCTGTTAACCTTTCCTGAGGAAGCGACATCTAAGCTGAGACTTAAGGTAGTGGAGTAAGAGGGTGTGGAATGGCATGGAAAATCATTTTTAATTTCCTGGAGAGAATCATTTGTGCCTCAAATATATTCTCCATGCTAGGGCCTTGGTTCTTTCTCCTGGGCCTCACCTGGGGTCACTCTTCCGCTGGTCAGATTCCTTGTCCTCAGTCCCTCTTGCTTTGCACAGTGTCAGAGAGCTTATAGAGGAGACAGGAGAAGAAGACATATGTCTAGAATTTAGATCTGGACTTACTGCCTTTCCTTTCAAAGAAAGACCCTCTTTAGAGTGGTCAGTTCAGATTTTCTCCAGTGACTGAACATGGCTAAAATCTCTACCACACACTTCTGGCATCCAGTCTCCTCTTTTTCCCCCTAGCGTTTTCCATTCCAAACAAACAAAAATGTTGGCATATGGACTACTGCCATCAGCTGATGGCTTGGTTTTGCTCTTGGAGGGTGTCGCAGACACCAGCCTCGCACTGCATTCAGGGGCTTCCTGGAGCGTGGCTGCCGTCTGTCCTGCCTCCGTGGCGACCCACAGAAGCTCTGGCACACTGGTGGGTCATCCAGTTACATTTTCCAGAGAGGAGTGATAATTGCAAGATTTACTGAGCAGAGAAATATGACCCATTAAGTGTAACCTAAAAATAATTTTTGCTCAGAAAAAGAAAATCTAATTACCTTGGTCTTTACTATGAAAAATTGGGTTCATCTGGGTACAGACACATGGAACCTTCCTTTGAAGTAGATCGTACATTCCAAAATATCTCTGGCAGAGCCTGGGGTCTGCTTCTGATTAGATAATTGACATAAACCTTCCTCCAATAAACACTGAACCCTTCAAAAACAGAGGAATCCAAGAATAAAATACATCTATGTTTTGAGCAGAAAGCCTTTTGTGATAATTGGTTATCAGAAAACAGTTTCCTTTTCCTTTTATCAACCAGCATTAAGACTTAAGAAGCAAAACATATGCTTGATGAAATTCTAGCTGAAACTTCAAATCAGTCTTGGATCTATTCTAGATGGTATCAGGTTTATCATTGACTTTAAGGTAGTACTTCCATATTTACAGTGTTCCATCCTTATCCCACAAAACTAAATTCATTGCTGATAACTTCTAGTTAAAAGATAAGTAAGTACTAGGAATACAACATAGCTAATACTGCTGTATGATATATATTGACAGGAAGTTAAGAGAGGAAATCCTGTAAGTTCTCATCACAAAGAGAAATTGTTTTCCCCTTTATTCTTTTCTTCCTTCTATTTTATCTATAAGAAAAGATGAGCGTTAGCTCAACTTATTGTGGTAAGCATTTCACAATCTACATATGAAAATCAAACCTTCATGCTATATGCCTTAAACTTATACAGAGAGGTAAGTCACTTACACCTCAATAATATCGTGTTGCTAATAAAAATTTTGACAAGTAAAGCACTGTATTCACCTCAGAATATTTGAGTGTTTACACTCAAAATAGCTTAAGTGTGTGTGTGTGTGTGTGCATGCTAAGTCACTTCAGTCATGTCTGACTCTTTGCAACCCAATGGACTGTAGCCTGCCAGGCTCCTCTGTCCATGGGATTTTCCAGGCAAGAATACTGGAGTGGGTTGCCATTCCCTTCTCCAGGGGATCTTCCCAACCCAGAGATCAAACCTGTGTCTCTTATATCTCCTGCACTGGCCAGCGGGTTCTTTATCACTAGGGCCACCTGGGAAGCCCAGTTTAAGTACACCATGAAAAAAAACAACACAAAACAACTTGTGTGTGTGTGACTTGCCTCCTCCTACAAAAATTGTGATTGATATATGTATATATGCTGCTAAGTCGCTAATATATGCCTATTGTATATATGTGGATCAAACTTGAAAACAGTTAACTAAGAAAAAGGGGAAAAGGGAAAAAACTCTGTGCTTTCATTAAGAAGAGGTTATCTCTCAGTGAGTTGAAGGTTACTCTGAGGAAAACTATTGTTTGAAAATTCCTATCTTGCTGCCACACACCTGTGACTTTTCAGGCAAATCCTATATGGGGAAATAAAAAAACAATATCCTCTGTCTTGAAAGGCTTCTCATATAATGGAGCGAGTGAGAGAATTCCTGCCTCACTCAGCTTTCTAAGCACTTTGTGCCAACTGACTTCTACCTTCCCATACGGTTTTTCCATTTAGCTTTTGTATACTTCATGAAAGGAAACAATAACTTTGTTCTGTTCTCAACATGCTGGACTTTGTGAAGATAATATTTTAGAAGAAATGTAGTTTTTTTAAAAAGTTCAGTTCCAGGTGAGTTTGTCTCTGAGAAGCGTGGAGAAGTGCTCAATAAACAATACTCAGGTTCTTCCCTGTAAGAAGGTCAGGTTTTAGAAGACAGCTGTGGTTGTTATGAATTATTTCTTGTTTTAAAAAGTCCTTCCTACATGAACAAGATCTGTGGGTTGTACCAAAGTTGATTTCTTGGGTTTTGATAGTGTACCGTAGTTATATAAGATATTACCACTGGAGAAAACTGAGGGAAGGGTTCTTAAGGACCTCTGTACACTATTTTTGTAACTTCCTGCAAATCTATAATTATTTCAAAATAGAAAGTTAAAAAATGAAAATAAATGTCAGTGGTCAAAAAGCACAAACAAAGAAAATAGTCCTTTCTGAAGGTAAGTGTTTGTTGAGACTATAACTGTTTGTTAAATGGAACTCTTCCTTGGACATAGTCTTGTAGACAGCAAGCTTGTCTACCTTAACACTCTTCCTAAGGTACACTCTTGACAGTTTTGACCATACATAAGACTAATGATAAAAAATGAAAATAAAAATAAAACCGAAACAATCACGATTTCCTAGCAAATGTAAACAGCACTTCACTGCTCTGGTTATAACATTAACATTCTCTACAATAAATAATCCAACTCAATGAATCAACACCTCTAATAGCCACTGTTTCAAAAACAACAGATAAATGACCATTTTTAAAGCCAGGAATAAAACAGATTTTATCATTAATTTCATTGTTCTACTGTCTGATTCAGTAAAACCTCACCCACTAAATCCATGAGATTGTTAATGAAATGTGACCTGCACTGGAACCAATGAAATTGTCTTTACTTGTATTTGGCAGAAAACACTGATCATATGATCAATGCCCAAAGTGTCCTTGCTCTCTAAATTTTACCCATTAATTTGGAGACTCCAAAAGTCTTCTAAAATGCCAGTTCAGTCAAAGCAGTAACATAAGCATAAATCTTCCAAACTCACTGAACCCACTCCAGTATTCTTGCCTGGAGAATCCCCATGAACAAAGGGGCCTGGTGGGCTACAGCCCACGGGGTCGCAAAGGGTTGGACACAACTGAACAACTAAGCACAGTGCATACAAAACAGCCCACAGCTAGCTTAAAATGGCTGGATAGAGACTGTTTAGGAACGGTTCTGTTGCTGTGAATGTACACCTGATCTGAGAATGACATCCTAAACTTATTTATTTTTGAAATTTATTTATTTATTAATTTGGCTGCCTTGAGTCTTAGTTGAAGTGTGAGGGATCTTTCGCTGCCTTGCTCGAGCTCAGTAGTCCTGGCTTGTGGGCTTAGTTGCCCCCAAGGTATGTGGGATCTTAGCTCCCTAACCAGGGATCAAACCTATGTCCTCTGCATTGCAAGATGGATTCCTAACCACTGGACCATCAGGGAAGTCCCCTAAACTCTTCTAAATATCTTGGAGTAGCCTTTAAAATGCAAACGAAATATAATTAGTCAAGTTCCACTTTCTCTAGCATATGAAAATTACTAACTGGAAAATGCAAGAACTCCAGTAATTTCCTTCAATAAAAGGTTGTTAATTGATAAGCTGTGAGATTCTTAGTCTGAAGGTGATGGCAGGATCCTTCTGTTCCTCAACCTCACCTAGTTTTTCTGGGAACACAGTTGCTGATTTGATATACACATATCACCAGATACTGTTACACTTGATTTGATATAACATTTTATTTTAAAACTCCATAGTCTATATTTGTGCATATAAGCTCTTGCACTTTTCCAGAAAAATAAAATATTAGGACTGAAGGAAGATTGCAACTGGAAGGAAAGTACCTAACTGAACTAAATTACCAAACCCTTAGCTAGGCTGGGAGGAAAACAGAATAGCAATGGGCAAAACTAGTATTCTGGATGTGGTCAAGAGAAGACTAGATGGATTCACAACTCAATGACCCTGGTTAACATAACTGCAATTAAAAGGAAGATTCTTAAGAAACTGATATTCACAAAAGGAATATACACCACTTAGATTTTTTAATAGACTTTTTTAGAGGAAAGATCTTTTTAAATGCTTTATTTGATAAAAACAACCTTTTGAGAATGTCATATATTGATAGTGTTAAGTATTTGGGCTTCCCAAGTAGCTCAGATGGTAAAGAATCTGCCTGCAATGCAGGAGACCCAAGTTTGATCCTTGGGTTGGGAAGATCCGCTGGAGAAGAGAATGGCTATCTACTCCAGCATTCTTGCCTGGAGAGTTCCATGGACAGAGGAGCCTGATGGGCTGCAGTCCATAGGGTTTCAAAGAGTTGGACATAACTGAAGTGGCTGAACACACATGCACGCACAAGTGACTAACACACATTTGATCTCTACTTTTCCATGCATTTGGTTCAAACACCAGATTTCTCAGTCCAACTAGTTCAGTAAAGTTGTTCAGCTTAGTCAAAACCCTAGACCCTGTCAGCTTCTAGAAGTTAAAATAAAACTCTGGGACTGGGATCGCATAGTCTTAAACATTCCCTCAACCTTAAAAAATCATAAAAAAAAACCATTGGTTTGGTCACTCCTCAAGACCAGTGACTAGGGTAACAACATTGATGACCCAGCAGGAGCTGGTGCAGATCAGAGCAGCTGATTGGAGGAAGACTGCTGGTAATTGCGAAGGACCAGGAGAAACTGAGTGAAACACAGAGTGGAGTGAAAGAGGGAGAGAAGGAAGGCGAGTAGGTAAGAATAATTTTTGATTAGAGAGCAGTCTGAGAAAGTCAGGCAAGGACTTCTCTGGTGGTCCAGTGGTTAAGACTTCACCTTCCAATGCAGGGGATGTGGGTTCAATCCCTGGTCAGAGAGCTAAGATCCCATGTGCCTCATGGCCAAAAAACCAAAACAGATAGCAGAAACAATATTGTAACAAATTCAATCTTTAAAGATCAAATTCAAATTTTAAAGATCATTCTTTAAAAACGGTCCTTTCCCCACCCCCAATCTTGAAAAAGAAGTCAGTCAAGACCTAGGGTAGTCCTCAAAACCAAGTTGCCCATCAGAGGAGTCCCACATCTCCCAGGAACAAGCGTACTTTAATATCCCTGGCAAGGTTCCATGGGATCTGCGGTTTCAGCAAGAACACAGACTTTAAAGTGCAGCTGCTGAGGCATCGAGCAATTACACCCCCAACAGCTGAAGAGCTGAGAGGCCATTTCAAAGTTGCTGCTGTGGACTCAACTTTACCTTTCATTACTGCTGTATATTCACCTTCCACTGCCATCAGGTCAGTGAACTCCCCAGGAAGTCTCACAATAATGTCTGTATTGTTGTGCTTTAATATAAATATCTCCATATGACATATTTTTGTCTCTGTCTTACTCCTGCTTGATCTTTAAGGCCCAGATGAAACCCCATCTCCTCTGAGAAGTCTTATTAGATCATGATGACTTCCATTTAAACTCTTTCTCCTGCGCTGGCTGGGTCTGACCCCTGCCTTGTATCATTTAACTACATACTATTTTATCCTGTTCTCGATGGTTATATGTCTGATCATGTAGCTTTCATCCATTCTAACAATCTCAAAGCCCCTGACTTTGCCCTTCTCTGTAATCATCTTAGGGTCCACCACAGTGTGACAAGAAATATGGTTAATTGAAAGTAAGTGTCATTCTCAGAAAGATGATTCTAAATGTAGAATTTAAATCTTATAAGTAAATTTCAGGTTAGTATCAGCTACATCAAAGTCCCTAGCCCACCCATCTTATTCCCTAAAGAGGTCTCAAGTCTAAGCCTCCTGAAACTAATTAGAATGTATTAGAATGTATTTCCTTACAAAACAAGATGGCACCATTAACTAAGTATACTAAAGGATGAAGAGCAATCATAAGCAATGGTTGCTTTGGGTTGAGGGGATGCAGCCGGATATTGCTTTTTAAAAAACATTTTATTTGGCTATATTGAATTTAAGCTGTGGCATATTCATTGTGTCATGTGGGGTCTTTTGTTGCAGCACATGGACTTTCTAGTTTTGGCATGCTGACTTAGTTGCCCTGGCATATAGGATCTTAGTTCCCCAACCAGGGATCAAACCTGCATCCCTGCATTGCAAGGTGGATTCTTAACCACCGGACCACCAGGCAAGTCCCCGGATACTGCTTATGAGGGCCACAAAAGTGAGGCCAGGTAGATTACCAGGTCATCCTAAACACACCAGTGAAGGGGCAAAACTTGTGCTCAAAGCCCTCTCTCAGAATCTGGCAAGTAGTGAGGTAGGTCAGGATCAGGAGAGTTGGAGCTTGGTCACTATATTAATGTTTTGGCTGTGTGCTAAGTCACTTCAGTTGTGTCCAACTATTTGTGACTCGAAGGACTATAGCCCCCCAGGCTCCTCTTTCCATGGGATTCTCTGGGCAAGAATGCTGGAGTGGGTTGCCATTCCCTGCTTCAGGGACCTTCCCCACCCAGGGATCGCAACGCATGTCTCTCGTGTCTCCTGCACTGCCAGGAGGGTTCTTTATCACTAGTGCCACCTGGAAAGCCCTTCATGTACTAGAGTTACACCTGTTTACAGAGGATGATGCATTCCAGTCAGAAAGACAGAGCGTAAAGGGCTTGGCTAAGGTTGCCAGTGGGAGTCAACTAGTCTAGTGAGTTCAAGATTCAGGAGGGAGAAGCCTGTTGAGGAAAGATCTTGGGTGGGAGCAGAAGCTGCTTCTCACTTTGCTTGTTTGTTTTTTTCCAACACTAGATCTTTAAAGATTTACCATTCTTTCAAATTCTCATTCATTCATTCACTTGTTCATATTCCTGAGCATATTACAGCAGAATGCTAGGACTAGGAACACAGACATAGGCAAGTGAAATTCTAGTGTTTCAGAAGACTGTAAAGTAAAACAGTATTAAACCTTGGTGAGCTAAGGGCTAAAAAGAAGGAACAAATATTATGCAGGAGTAGAGGTGGCCTGTAGAGCTTTAGCACTGTTAGTAAACTACCCCTCCACAAGCCTCTACTGAGCACTAAATTGGCTTGAAAAAGAAGCCCCAGAATTCTGCATGTTCCTGGAAAGAAACCCCTCCCTTCTCAGCAGTAGTCCTAGTCTGCACATGAGACCATCAGGACTGACTGTAACACGCACTGCATTCTGCAAGGCTCCCAAGACTGTCAGATCCTCCTACATTACCCATATTCCAAGTCCAGCTGGCTCTATGCATCTCCTGTTCTGATCCCATATCATCCTCCTACCTGATTTCTCTAGAACTCAGAATCCGTCATCAACCAAGACCCCATATTGCAAACTCTTCAATTACTCCCTCCAATTTCATGCTTCATAAATCCCTTTACAATTTACAGTCCTTCTGTCATCC
This sequence comes from Odocoileus virginianus, assembly GCF_023699985.2. Taxonomy (NCBI): domain Eukaryota; kingdom Metazoa; phylum Chordata; class Mammalia; order Artiodactyla; family Cervidae; genus Odocoileus; species Odocoileus virginianus. The sequence goes on from NC_069674.1 coordinate 19,606,782, forward strand.
ACACCCATTTATTATAGAGCCTGGGGGTGGAGGAGGTATCCTCCTTTCTTCTCTTTGCCATTTTTCATCCCTCGTTTCTCCCTAAAAATACTACCCATTACCTGTTCTTGTTACATTTACTGATTTCTGCATTACTCCCCTTCATTTCTAGAAGATTTTAGCTCCTGGTTATAACTCTTTTCAACTTGATACCTGCCAAAATTCTCAGTGATTTCAAATTTCATGTACGTGATCCTTCTAATACCTGGCCTCCTAGTTCCTTGAGATCCTCTCTTCCAGTGTTCTTGTTCTCCAATATATCTCAGCCACCCACCTCCTTTCCCATGATACCCCCATGATTCATCGCTCTAAACACTACTTTCCATGTAGCAGGCAGGCAGCTGAACCCAGCTGGAGGAAACTCATAGCTAAGCTGACTGGTTTTACTTAAAATTCATTACTACTAATGTTGAGTGGACCCTTAGTGCTACCTGGCAGTTCTATGTTTCTTGAGTCTAAACATCCTCTCTTCTCTTAAGACCCCCCAAATCTCCTCTCCCCTTCCCAGCTTAGCTGATAAACTTGCTTCCTATTTCACTGAGAAAATGGAGGCAATCAGATGGAAACTTCACAGGTTCCCACCATCATATTTTCCAATCTACCTATAGCTGAATCCTTCCCAAGGGCATTGTCTTAGCAACTGCTAACTTCTCTTCTTTATCATCAATATTTCTTTCTCCATCAAATTATTTCAACCATTAGACATGCCTAAATATACCTCATCTTAAAAGAAAAGAGAACTTTTATTAAACTCATGTGATGCTTCAAAAACTATTGCAATCCTCTGCTCCTTTGTCAATAAAAATTCTGAGGCTTCCTCGGTGGGTCAGTGGTAAAGAATCCACCTGCCAATGCAGGAGACACAGGTTCGATCCCTGATCCAGGAAGACCCCACATGCCGCGGAGCAACTAAGCCCGGACACCACTATTGAGCCTGTGCTCTTGAGCCTGAGAGCCACAACTAAGGATGCCCGTGAGCCCCTAGAGGCTGAGCTTCGCAAAAATAGAAGCCACCACAGTGAGAAGCCTAAGCACTGTGATTAAAGAGTAGCCCCAGCTCCCCTCAACCAGGGAAAAGCCCAAATGCAGCAACAAGACACAGAACAGTCAAAAATAAATACACGAATAAATAAAAAAATAAAATTATTTTTAAAAAGTCTGGAAAGAGTTGCCTTTACTCACAGTTTCTACTTCTTTTCCTCCCATTTTCTCTTGAAATCCATGCCAATCAGGCTTTTTATCCACTTTTCTTTCAGAGTCATCAATATTTCTATGTTGCTAAATCCAATGATCATTGTTTTACTTGGCCTATTAGCATTTGACATGGTCGCTACCTCTCTTTGGAAGTCCTTTCTTCCCTTGGTTTCTAGCACATCGCACCCTCCTGGTTCTCTTTCTACTTCCATTAGCTATTCTTCTTGGTCTCCTGGGATGGTTCCTGGCCTTCATTCTGATCTTTAAAGGTTGGAGGACCTTGGAAATTGTCCTAAGATTTTGTTTCTCTAACTCACTTCCCTGATCACATCTTGTCACTTGGCATTAAATATCATGAAAGTGCTGATGACTCTCAAAAACATTATCTTCACCCAGGACCTCTCCCCTGAACCTAAAATTTGTATATCCAACACCCTATTTAACAATTCCAATCAGATGAATAGTTGTTATGTTAAATTCAAAATGTTCAAAACCAAACGATGGTTTTCCAAGCCCCAATGTCTACATTTTTCCTGAAACTGGTAAATGAAAATTCCTTTCTTCCAATTTTTTAAACTAAAAACCTTGAGCTCATTTTTGACTTCTTTTTTCCAATGATTTTCTGGTAAACATGTAAGAAGTTTTGTAACAGGGTGGGCAGTAGGAGAAGGTCCAACTGTCTGTGTATAAATACTCCCACAGTTATGCATTTCTAGCAGCAAAGATCACATCACTGAACACTAAGTTGCAAAGAGATACATACTCGCTCTTCATCATGTAAAATTTCCACCATACAGATAACCAAAGATGTAAATAACTTCAAGAGCTTAGGTAATTGTAAAATGTAGTAAAATAACTAGGAAATGAGGAGGCTTTTTTTTTTTGTATTCATTACCTTTGTTTTAATACAATTTTTAATTAGAAGTTTATATAATTAAAACACCACCCTTATGGCAGAAAGTGAAAAAGAACTAAAGAGCCTTTTGATGAAAGTGAAAGAGAGAGTGAAAAAGTTGGCTTAAAGCTCAACATTCAGAAAACTTAAGATCATGGCATCCGGTCCCATCACTTCATGGCAAATAGATGGGGAAACAGTGGACACAGTGTCAGACTATTTTTCTGGGCTCCAAAATCACTGCAGATGGTGATTGCAGCCATGAAATTAAAATACGCTTACTCCTTGGAAGGAAAATTATGATCAACCTAGACAGCGTATTAAAAAGCAGAGACGTTACTTTGCCAACAAAGGTCCGTCTAGTCAAGGCTATGGTTTTTCCAGTGGTCATGTATGGATGTGACAGTTGGACTATAAAGAAGGCTGAGTGCCAAAGAATTGATGCTTTTGAACTGTGGTGCTGGAGAAGACTCTTGAGAGTCCCTTGGACTGCAAGGAGATCCAACCAGTCCATCTTAAAAGAGATCAGTCCTGGGTGTTCATTGGAAGGACTGATGTTGAAGCTGAAACTCCAATACTTTGGCCACCTTATGTGAAGAGCTGACTCATTGGAAAAGACCCTGATGTTGGGAAAGATTGAGGGCAGGAGGAGAAGGGGATGACAGAGGATGAGATGGTTGGATGGCATCACCGACTCGATGGACATGGGTTTGGGTGGACTCCAGGAGTTGGTGATGGGTAGGGAGGCCTGGCGTGCTGTGGTTCATGGGGTTGCAAAGAGTCGGACACGACTGAGCGACTGAACTGAACTGAACACAGTTTGTACTTAACAACTGGCTTACAAAATTCCTAAAAATTTAGCTATTGGTTCTCATGAACTCTAATGAGCTGGCTCCAGAATACCACTTAACTATCTGTTTCTCTTTCACTTCTCAGTTCATTAGCAAATCAAGATGGCTCTATGTTCAAAATAAATAACTAGAAGCTGATCACTTTTCATTGTCTCCATCACTGCCACTCTAACTCAAGCCATCATTCTCTTTGAGCTATATCAGCTTCCCCACCGCCCCACTCTCCCCACTCGAGTCTGTTCTCAACACAGGAATCAGATGTAAATGCTAAGTCAGTTCACATCACTCTTTCGCTTAAAACTTTCTAATTGCTTCCTGATTTACACAGAATAAAATCCCAACTTCAACAAATGGTCCACAAGGCATTACCTGAAAGAATGGGGATAAAATGGAAGAAAGAAGAGAAATGAAAGAGAGGTAGAAGAAGAGAAGGAAGAATGAAAGAACGAAAAAAGAAAAAAGAGAAAGAAAATAAATGATAATGGTATGGACAGGTGGTGCTGTGAGAGCAGACAGGTATAGAGCTTAGATAGGGGAGAGGGAAATTTTCCTGGAGGATGGAGCCCTTCAGTGGCTCCTGGGATACACAGTCAATTGAACCCCAATTTTGTATTCTGCTTGTTCAGTCTTTCTGTGTAGTTCCAGATTTGGGAGAAGGAGAACTGGAGACGGCATTCTTCTTTCTTTATAGAAAATACCATACCAGCCTAGATGGCTAAAGAGATAATCATAAGAAGCAGGAGAGTAATGGTGGCATGCTATGTATCAGGAGCACAGTCCTGTGACATTCTTAGTAACAGTCTGGTCTCGGGAAAAAATGGCTAATTGCAAATATTTGATAAGTGCTTAAAAGTTTTCCCCAAAGCTCCAAACCCTAAGGGAAGATAGAGTGTTCCCAGGCCAGACTAAAACCTTTTAACCTTAAGTCCCTCAAACATAAATATGTTGCCAAGATGCCGAGTGGATATTTAAATCATCCACTTCCTGTTTCAGTGCTATCTCTCTGTTTTGGAGAGCGACCAAAAATGTTTCATTCCTTTTGGCACTGTTTTCTTCATTTAAAAAGGATTTATACTTCAGGGGTTTTGACTCCAGAAGGAAAAAAAAAAGGGAAAAGAGCACATATTTTGGATGTCAGATTCTGAATGTTTTGACCCTTTCAAACAAGAACGCACTACTCTGTAGCCAGTGGGGTGAGAGAACCAGATCGGGGATAGAACATGTCCAAATGGGCTTCTAAAGTGACAAGCAAAGAGGGAAAATTGGCCCACCTACAATAACTTGTTTAGGAAACATTAAAAATAGCCCATCCAAGAAGTAGATCTTTTGTAAGTAGTTTTGTTTAAATGTAACTTAAGATAATCTAGCTAAGCATTTCCATCATGCCCAAGCTATCAGTCAGTTAAACTTCAAATGTGATGAAAACACAGCTATGGGTAGTTTTATGAAGTTTTCATTAAAATGAATAGGAGTAAATAGAAGGTTCTGAATGGTGAATCTTAGAGAGCCTTCTCTGAAGTTTTCAACCAGGATGAGGGCTGGTGGGGGAATGGGTGAGGATAATTTCAGAATGTCCTGAGTAGCACAATTCACACTATCAGCCTGTGTAGTTTGAAAAAACTCTCCAGCCAATTCTGATTGTACTTGGCAACCCTTCTCCCCAGTTATGAGTCCCCAGGGAGACAGAATAATATCAGAAGTATTAATTGTGTCAGTGAACATTCCTATCTTCAATTAACTGAATTCAGTTCAGCATTTGTTGATCCTCTACTTTGGACTTGAAGTTGCAGTTTACAGTGGAATTGAGGGCAGGATATACAAAGATCAATGAAAATCATTCCTGCCTGATGGTAAAGTAGAGAGAAAAGAATAGTTAACTCTTTCGGTCAGGTATAATACACAGAGGTTTAAGTTGTGGGAAACTTCTCCATCCGCTCTGACTGGGACAAGAAGGAGGTGGTGGTACATGAGCTGAACTATGGATCACTGACTTTCAGTCCGTAGAGAGTAAATGGAAAAGGACCCAAGGACCAAGAAACTTTCTTCTTAACGGATGGCTTGTGTTGATAGACATGTTTCTGGAAAATTATGTGTGTAACTTGGGTGGTTAGTCACTCCTTTTTGGTCCAGGAGATGCCAAGAGTCTTGCCCACACACACCTAGCAGCTGCACTGTCAGCTGAAAGGGAATGAGAGTTATACTCAGACTGAGAATACAGAAGTTGAGAACAGAATGACGACCTGAGCAAACCTCACAGAAAAACTTTGAGTTTCATTAAACTGCTACCCAATTAAAAAACTGGCATACACTTGGGTATGGGTAAAGAGAAGGCCTTCTGCCACCACAGAGAGGAGTGTGAATGAAGAAGTCAATGGTTTGATCTTCTCAATGGCCAGATCATTGGTTGTAGACTGTAGCTCTCACTCCATGAAGCATTTGCAGAGAGCACACTTCTGACCTATGGTGCTATACAAGAATATATTGACGACTGGAAAGACAACATGCAAATATCCTACCAACAGCGTTTTCATAGTGCATATTCTTACAAATAAATCATGGTAATTACAACCAATATAATTATAACCAACCAGAGAAAGGGAGACTAGACCCTCACCAGGCATAATCTGGCAATTCAGAGGTGTGTCAGAAACTGGAAACATCTAGAAAACACTGATTAAGACAACAGAGAATAATTCACAGAGGAGATTTGCCATCTCCAACCATTTGATTCTCTTCCCACAGGCAGGATTCGTCTGTTCCTTGAAAATGCAGGGTTAGGCCAGCTGGGTTAATTAGACAACTGGCAACTAGTCACAATATGTTCACTGTAGTAAGCATTTCTGATTTTTAAGTTTATGCTATTTCTGAGACTAATATTAATCCATTTAAGTACTTTTATTAAAATTCAATATCTGCTAAGTGTTTTGGTGACCTTACTATATCTGTAAGCTATCCAAGAATCCTTTAAAAGTGTATAGTCTTTGGTTTTCTAAACTTTGTCAAATTGTGGGGAAAAAAATCTTTAAACTTGAGGGTGTTCTTGTGGAATTTGGCTCTCATGTCCCATTTCTGTCTGTATAGCTTAATTTTTTTTCTAGCAATGAAAATATGTTCTCATCACCTCTATGATACAAAGCAAAATGTTGGCTCACAGTCTCTTGCAATTGTGAGTAAGCTGTCAAGGCATTAATATTTTTGTGGCTCCAAAGCTGATTTGAAGGAATTTTAATCTTATTGTCTTTGTTTTCCAATGTGACTACTATCCTAAACCTTTCTTTTCATGTTGGAAAATAAAAAATGACAGACATGACTAAAACTGACAGTCAAAATATAGACAACTGTACCATGTCGAATGTACATTTTGTTCTAGAGGAAGTGTTGTTCTCATAGAAAAGACATGAGCTGAAAGTAACATTTATCATCTTCATAAAAAAAAAAAAATCAAAGTTACAAGAGCGGGGAGCTAATATGCATTGAACCTCTACAGGCTGTGTGCTAAGTTATTTATGTTATTTCATTTAGTTCTTATAACATCCAGCCCTGCCTTTTTTTTTATAGATGAGGAAATGAAAACTTGAAGGGGTTCAGAATTTTACCTATAGGTCTTACATACTGTATAGACCCTGTGACTTTTGTCCTACACCAGGTTCTCACTTGTCTGTCAATTCTAATCTATCAGCTTCAGCTGCCTAGAATACTGCACTGAAAAAGAATTCTGAAGCCATGAGAAAGAACGCTATGTTTAATTAGCAATGTCAGTCAAAGGCTAGCAGCATTATTGGTAGTAAGAATATTATTTGCACCCCCATTATTATACATAAGGGCCTTCCCAGGCGGTGCTAGTGGTAAAGAACCTGCCTGCCAATGCAGGAGACACAAAAAACACGGGTTCAAACCCTGGGTGTGGAAGATCCACTGGAGGTGGGCGTGGCGACCCACTCTATTATTCTTGCATGGAGAATCCCATGGTCAGAGGAGCCTGGTGAGCTATAGTCCAGAGGGTCTCAAAGAGTTGTACATGACTGAAGCGACTTAGTATGGACTCCTTATACATAAATCATATTGGTAATTTTAGCTTGAAAGTAGAAAGCTTGGAGGAACATATTATCCTCATGGGTTTTAGCCTTACTATCATTTCCTTTGTAAACATAGATTTTTTTTTTATAAGTTAGGTCTTTCCCCTAGTTGTACTATTTTCTCACCACCCTAGACTCCTTAACTACTTTTTTCCATCCCTCCAGAATGAGTCCCTCATTACTGGTTTTCAGAGAGTTAGTTCAGAGTTATGACCAATGTTACACTGTTGAAATTTTATTTTTAAATACTTCAGTGTATTCAATGTAATTTATACATGTGTGTGAGAGCCGGAGAATAAAAAAGGCTGAGTGCCAAAGAACTGATGCCTTCAAACTGTGGTGCTAGAGAAGACTCTTGACAGTCCCTTGGGCAGCAAGGAGATCACACCAGTCAATCCTAGAGGAAATCAACCCTGAATATTCATTGGAAGAACTGGAGCTGAAGCTGAAGCTCCAGTACTTTGGCTACCTGATGTAAAGAACTGACTCATTGGAAAAGACCCTGATGCTGGGAAAGACTGAAGGCAGGAGGAGAAGGGGACAACAGGAGATGAAATGGTTGGATGACATCATCGACTCAATGGATATAAGTTTGAGCAAACTTTGGGAGAAGGTGAAGGACAGAGAAGCCTGGCATGCTGCAGTCTATGGGGTCTCGAAGAGTCGGACATGACTAAGCAATGAGCAACAACAAATGCATGTGTGTGTAAATTAACTCTAACCTGTATGCTAGGAACTATTGTTAATTAGTATATGAAGGACTCTAGTTAGGAATATACACTCCATAAAGTGTATAAGCCTGATATTTAAAATACCACCGAAAGTGAAAGTGAAAGTCACTCAGTCGTTCCGACTCTTTGTGACCCCATGGACTATACAGTCCATGGAATTCTCCAGACTAGAATACTGGAGTGGGTAGTCGTTCCCTTCTCCAGGGGATCTTCCCAACCCAGTGATCGAACCCAGGTTTCCCGAATTGCAGGCAAATTCTTTAGCAGCTGAGCCACAAGGGAAGCCCAAAATACCATTATCTAAATACATACCTAAGAAGCCTATGAATTAGCATAAAGGATGCAGAAATAGCTTTTCATTTGGCAAATGAGTGGGGGTTCAATATATATGATTGATTTGCCTAGAAAGATTTGTTCATGCATCTCATCCTAGTGTGCATAGCAATTAAGAATCTGGCAAGCCCTACACTGGAGAAGTGCCATAACTCTAGGATCCTATTTGGGCTTCAAATATGCCCATTTAAAAATTTGGACCCGGATAGAAGGGAAACTGATGCTGTCATCAGAATACTGTAATGCTTGCCAGGGAGTAAACCTTTTGTAAAAGGTGTTTATCAGAGCAACTAAAAGGACAAAGTGAGAGCGTCTCCAAGTCTACAGAACAGATTTTCTAGTCGTTTTTGTGCCTACTGGCTGATGAATGTTTGCATGGGTACAGAACTTAGTTTCTGAGCCTTATTTCCATTGTAACATACCTGGTTATCTGACAGGTTATCTGAGAGGAAGCAGTGACTCTATCTGATAATTAGAGGCTACTGATATTAACCATAAAGAGCCAGGCAAATTAGAGTGGGTCTTTTTACAACAACCAGTACTGTGGAAGTCCAGTAGAGACGTCTTCCTCCTTCTCTCCTCTCCCAACCCCCCAGAATTCCAGAGTTATTCACCTTGATGAAAGAGGGGCAGGGGGAGTTTTTGAAGAGCCTCAGCCATACAATTCTAAGCCACTAGATTATCCTGGGACTAGAGGTGGGAGCAGAGCTTTGAATCAAATAAGAGATGAGATTGAAATTTTAAAATAAACATTTATCTTTCTTGAGTTTGGTTGCTGGGAGTAGATGTAGTTAAGGGACTCCTCTCCTCTATGATAAAAGGAAGTTTGAAACAGAACAGTTAAAGGCACTAATAAGAAAAAAAAAGCAAACCATAAAACCATGTTGTCTTTATACACCCAGTGATTTGAGACTTCTTAATAAACCAGTCATTCTATCACAGAAAGAATTTTCTATAGTTGGGTTAATGTTTAAATATGTATGCAATTAGATGTCTCCAGATTTCATATTCTCCATGATTCTCAAGGTGCAAGGTTTATATTTCTCCCATTAGGAGAATCATCTCTGTTTAAGAAGTTGAGCATGGAAAAACATAAATAGGAGTAGGAACTAGCTTTTCCGACCATCATGTCTGTTTCTTGAAAAGTGAAAGTGTTAGTTGCTTAGTCATTTCCAACTCTTTGAAACCCGATGGACAGCAGCCCTCCAGCTTCCTCTGTCCATGGGATTCGCCAGGCAAGAGTACTGGAGTGGGCAGCCATTCCCTTCTCCAGAGCATCTTCCTGACCAGGGATTGAACCCAGGTCTCTTGCCTTGCAGGCGGATTCCTTACCATCTGAGCCACCAGGGAAGCCCATAACAATTCTCTACCTACACACAAACACAGAAGGTTAACTTTCTGAGTATCTTCCTCCCATCACAGATACCTCAGAGGAGGCAACAAATTTCCTTTTAAAATATATTCAAGGCTAAATCTCCAATAGGTTAACTTAATTTTCCTCAATTATTAATAATATGCGGACTGAATGAAGAAATAGGTAAAAATTTGAAACTTAAAAAAAAGCGACAAAGATTATCAAGATATTCCAAAGAATTTAGTTTCATCTATCAGATCTACTTTTGGGGAGTCAGACTTTAAAGGAAGAAAAAAAGAGGAAAAAAGCTACCAGAAAAAAAAGGTCCCTTAGACCAACCTCCCCAAATTACTAGTTTCTTTAGTGACTTAACTGACTGATACATACAGAAAAACAAGTACTATAAAAACTATATTGAGAAAACTTTTTGCAGATAAAATTAATGACCAAGGATTGATAACATACACAAAAACAAATGTACACATTATAATTTACTCAGAGCTCTTAGAGATAAGTCTTTCGAATCAATTATTTTCTATTTCTGCTCAACATGGTAGACTAAGCAGATTCAAGAAGTGTTCCTACTATGCTCCAAACACATAAGTGTTGCAGAAAAACATTTAGAAACATTTAAATGAGGTTGAGATGTTTAGATAGCATCGCCATCTCAATGGACATGAGCTTGAGCAAACTGTGGGAGATAGAAGAGGGCAGGGAAGTGGCACGCTGCCGTCCACGGGGTCTCAAAGAGCTGTACATGACTTAGCAACTCAGCAACAACAAATGAGGCTGATAGCAAGAGGGGAACACTCACAAGTTACAGAATCCAGAGGGAATTCAAAGACAAAGAGGGTAGCCTCTACTGAAGGTGTGGCAGATTTCATTGTTAACATGACAGAAAAACTATACCTAAGCATAAAGCCAAGAGCTAGGAAGATGGTGCTCCATCTATGAACGAGAATAGGAATACTCCACCTAAGATAACTCACTAATGGGGAAGGAATCTGTCAGCAAGAGTCAAACCCTGGACTGAAACAGAGAAGACCTCTTTCTGTGTAAGGGAGTGGGATCCAAATCTGAACTTCCCACTTAAAACTTCCAGCCCAGAAACTGAAGGGACACATGATTTAAAAACCAGTGAAATTGACAGAGACTAGTGAAGACAAACAGGAAGCCATCCTGTGGGGGTGCCTCCACAATCCAGGCCTTAAAACATCTCAAACTGCTGGAGCTGTGCTTACGAGTACCAGCGGGAGATTGTGAAAGTGAAAGTCTTCTTGGCATAAACTTGTTCAAGGAAAAGAATCTAGAGATATAGGCATTTGGTGATTGTCCATTGAAAAATAATTGGTCCAATATATGCCAGGGGGCCTAAGAGTGCCCCGTACTTAGAGCTTCATTGGTGTTTTATGGGCATCCAGTCAAGGATCACCAGTATTTTTAGGAAGGAATTAAAGACAGAAACCAGCACAAACAACAAAATATAGAAACACAGAGGAAACACGGATGAGACAGGAAGAGAAAAACACTTAAAAGCATAAATGATACTTCCAAGAAGATGGGAGAACCATTGTATCTCTGAAAAAAATCAGTATGTTATAAAAAGGAACATTCAAAACAATAAGAACAACCAAAGGATTCTTGGAAATTCAAAGTATTATGGTTACAAACAAGGAATATAAAGCCAAAATTAAGGAA